>NC_138226.1:29318736-29491152 GCF_964197995.2 Scardinius erythrophthalmus | reverse complement strand
GTATTAATTAGTCTTCTGAATATATATGCCCCCCCCTGGCTCAGATTGGACTTTTTATAGACAATTGTTTGATTTGATGGCATCTGAGGGGGAGGGGGTGTTAATCGCAGGAGGGGATTTGAACCAAAGGCTGGACCCTCTACTAGACACCTCGGGCAGGGGAGTAAAAAATAATGTGATTCCAAATAAAATTAGAGATATGATGGGGGAATTAGGTATCATGGATGTATGGAGGGAATTGAATCCTACAACCAAGGACTACACTTTTTACTCATCTCCGCATAAAATATATTCAAGAATAGATTACATCCTAATGTACAATAAAGATAGACATATGGTGGGGAATTGTGAGATAGGGGTGGCTGACTTATCTGATCATTGTTCAGTTTATGCAACTTTGGCTTTGACATCTGAAAAAAGAACAACATTCTGGAGACTTAATGCCAGTATATTAAAGGGAAACATTAAGGAAGAATTAGAATCGGAAATTCAAAAATATTTGGAGGAGAACGATAATGGGGAAGTGTCCCCACCAGTACTATGGGACGCGTGTAAGGCGGTGTTAAGAGGGAAAATAATTGCAAAGTCTGCTTATTTAAAAAAATTTAGGCAAAGGAAACTTGATGCATTACAGTTGGACCTACAGAAATTAGAACAGGAACATAAAGAAAGGCCGATTGATAAAACTTATCAGGAAATTAGGAAGAAAAAAGCAGAAATAAATGATATTTATTCAGCAGATATACAAAAAAAGTTACTGTTCACAAAACAACGGTATTATGAATCAGGTAGTAAATCATCAAAATTATTGGCATATAAATTAAGAAAACAGCAGGCCAGAAGTAATATATATAAGATAAGGGATTCTCACAATAAAATAAAAAGGCATAAGACAGAAGATATACAAAAATGTTTTGAATTATATTATACACAACTTTACGACCAACCATTCATTGATAATAAAACAGACATAGAAGCCTTTTTAGAGACACTTTCATTGCCTAAGGTAACAGATGAACAAAATTCAGGCCTAATATCAGAGATAACAGCTCAGGAAATAAACTCTGCGATTTCTATACTCAAAATGAATAAGTCTCCGGGAACAGACGGATACTCCTCAGAATGGTACAAGTTGTTTAGGAAATCATTAATCCCAATGTTAGAAAAAACGTTTAACTGGGTGTTAAAGAAGGGGGAAATACCATACTCGTAGCGGGAAGCCATAATTTCTGTAATCCCTAAAGAAGGCAAGGATGAATTGGATTGTTCCAGCTATAGACCTATTAGTGTCCTGAATCAGGACTATAGACTTTTTACTGCAATATTGGCTAGACGTATTGAAAAAATCTTACCGGGTATTATTCAATTGGACCAGACGGGGTTTATTAAAGAAAGACAAACGCAAGATAACATAAGAAGGGCTTTACATGTGATGCAGCATATTAAAGAAAATCATACTGAAGCAGTGGTTATGGGAATGGACGCGGAGAAAGCGTTTGATTCTGTCAGGTGGGATTTCCTCTATAGTGTGTTAAAAAATTTTACTTCCATGATATAATAATTAGGACAATACAAGCCTTGTATACTGACCCAACAGCTAGGATTAAGATAAATGGGAGTTTATCCAATTCTATTTCATTAAGGCGCGGATGTAGGCAGGGTTGTTCAGCTAGCCCCCTTCTCTTCGCAATTTTTTTGGAACCACTTAGCCAATCCATAAAACAAAAAGCACAAATACAAGGCATAGAGATAAAGGGGACATGTCAGAAGATTGCATTTTTCTTAGATGATGTCTTAATATTTTTGTCTAGTCCTGATACATCCTTGCCAGCGCTTATGTCAGAATTTGCAAAGTTTGGACAAATGTCTGGCTACAAAATAAATGTACAGAAAACACAGGTCCTCACTTTCAATTATAGCCCCTCTGAAGCGGTTAAAGAAAATTATGAAATTAAGTGGAATTTAAAATCAATGAAATATCTAGGAGTTAATTTAACAAAAGATATTAGCCAATTGAAATCAGCAAACTATGACCCATTAATATCCAAAATAAAAGAAGATATTGCAAGGTGGAATTTAATCCCCTTTATGACTCTTACATCTAGAGTCGAGGTGGTCAAAATCAATGTTCTCCCTAGGGTGTTATACCTATTTCAGAATATTCCAGTGGAGGTACTGGACAAGGAAGTTATAGAATGGGACAAAATTATCTCAAGATATATCTGGCAAGGAAAACAACCTAGAATAAGATATAAAACACTACAACTGTCTAAGGCGAAGGGGGGGCTAGCTCTCCCGTGTTTAAAAAGTTATTATCAAGCAGCGCAAATAAAGCCTTTGCTGAACTTATGTAATCCCTCCTACTCTGCTAGGTGGAAAGAAATTGAAATGAAAATGGTAACGGAAGTTCCAATACAGGCATTTATCGGGGATAACAAACTCAGGCACCAATCGAAAAATGTACCTAACCCATGGCTTGACATTTCACTTAAAGTGTGGTTTGAAATTGTTACAAAAAATAACTTGACACACAGCAATAAGCTGCTAAGGTGGATAGGATACGATACAGAATTTTCCCCTAATAGAAGAGATAATAGATTTAAAAATTGGGAACAAGGCCCACATATGTTTTGGGAACTATTAGATAATAAGAAGTGTAAAAGTTTTGAAGAAATCAAAGAACAGTTTAGTCTGGCAAATCAAGATTTCTATAGATTTTTGCAAGTGATGCACTATTTAGAGCATGATATAAAAAAGGACAATTTTGACGTTGAGTTAAGCATTATAAAACTCTTTATTTCAGCATACAAATCTAAACTTAACAGGAAATTAATTTCAAAGATATATTCAGGGATAGAAATTTTAAAAGGAAACGATACACACTACATAAAACAAAAATGGGAAATTGAAGCAAACATAAAATTGACGGATGAAGATTGGGAAGATCTCACTCAACAAATATGGAGAGTGACATCATCTTTAACTTGGAGGGAGCATGGTTGGAAAAACTTAGTGAGATATTTTAGAACTCCAGCTCAGACAAAATATCGGGATACAAGCTGTTGGCGGGGATGTGGAGAAAAAAGTGCAAATCATGTTCATATTTTTTGGAGTTGTCCTTCGATGGTGAAATACTGGATGGAACTTAAACAATGTATGGACAAGATTTTAAGGATTAATCTCCCTTTAACTTTTGACACATTTTATTTGGGAAAACTTAATATGCAAGGTATAAAGAATCTGAATTGTAAAATGTTTAAAATTATGATATTAGCAGGAAAAAAGGGAATTACTAGGAAGTGGCTAAAGGTGGAAGCGCCAAGAAAAGAAAATTGGGTTGAGGTGATGCATGATATATACATTATGGAGAAACTGACTTCCACTTGTAGATTGGAAATGGAAAAATTTGAGAAGTTGTGGAAAGGATTCTTGGAATTTATTCGGCCAATAAGATCAGACTTTGTGTGAATCATAATAGCAGTGGCACTTCCCTAGTTTGCTTTTGCTACCAGTTTATCTTTTTTTTTTTTTTTTTTTTTTTTGGGTGGGGGGTGGGGTGTTAATTTTGTTCTGGAAAAAAGAAGGTGATGTAAGACAGTATAAGAAATATGTATTATATGACCAAATGTGTATTTTTGTTTTGCAACATCAATAAAAAAATAATATAAAAAAAAAAGAAAAAAAAAAGGGCTTCCTTTAAAGTCACATACACAATACTCTTAAAGTCGCATACACAATACTCTGACAATGACAACTTATAAAGAATTACCGAATTACCAACATTATCGTGTCTGAGACGTTAGCAATTATATTTTTTTGATCATAAAATTCATCACTACTGACTCAAGTGTTACCTAGTCACTCTTCAAGGACTACTTGTGATCTGGACCATTATTTTAAAGTGAAAAACATGTTTTTCACTTTAAAATAATGGTCCAGATCACTAGTAGTAATCGTGGGAACTTTTGCGTAATACTGTTTTTATTGCATTTTCTTAAACACTTACACAACAATGTACATCACATGTCTGTAACATCACATATAATGTACAAAAAAACAAACAAAAAACACAAAAAACACACCGGGGCTCATATTACATGAAAAGTGCAATAGCACAAACCAACATTGGATAATAAAGTATGTACTTTGGAAGTCAGAGTTAACAATACACTGCAATCAGTAATAGCCACAGATAAGAGAAATAAAATAAAATAAAATAGGGTTAGTGCAAATTAAAATATATTTTCGAATGAATGTAATACCTAATCAAGCATTTTGTTCCTCCTCTATTATATTGTTCATATCCCCTTGCTCAATAAATAATAAAAAGGGACTCCAAATCCTCTTAAATTGGTCTTCTTTACCCTTAAGAATATATGTTATCTTTTCCACAGCAATGCATGAAGATATTTCTCTTAACCATCGAGTTATAGTAGGCCTTTCTATCTTTTTCCAATAAATGGCGATGAGCCGTTTGGCATGTAGAATACACATGTCTATCAATACTTGAGTGTCCTTTTTAATTTTCCAGTTATCTGGATGAATACCAATAATGAAAAGCCCAGGATCCAGTGGCAATCTCACTGAGACTATATGCCATATCATATTATTAATTTCTTTCCAAAACTCTTTTATTTTATCACATTCCCACATACAATGAATTAATGTGCCTTTTGCACTGTTACATTTAAAACAAGTATCTGGTATGTTGCTATAAATTTTGTTTAGTTTTACCGGAGTTATATAAGTATGCATAAGCCAATTGTACTGTAACAGTTTTAGTCTGCTGTTAACTGTCTGTGTTTGAGCTTTTGCACATGTTTGCTCCCATTTTTCCTTATCTATCTTCAATCCAAGGTCTTGTTCTCACATGGCTAATCTGGATGTAGATGACTCCTGAGAACCTAGCAATAACATGCTGTATAAACAAGATATGTGTCCTCCACCAAGGCTTGGTTTAGACACACATCTCTCCAGATTAGTTAGTTCTGGCTCAGCGAGTCCTTGTCCCCGGGCAGTACGTATAAAATTCCTAATTTGCAAATATTTATAATAATGTTTTTTAGGGATTTGGAACTTATCAGTAATACCAGTAAATGACATTAGAACGCCATCTTTGTATAAATCCTTAACTTTCCACAGACCATTCTGAGCCCAGAGTCGAAAGCCTAAATCCTTTCGACCAGGTACAAAATTATCATTCCCTCATATTGGGCTAAATACAGATAGAGACTCTTTTTCCTTTAGATGAATTCGTACTTTCCCCCAGACATTAATCATGTTCAGTACTATTGGATTAAATGATATTCCACTCAAATTTTTCTGTAATATTTTTATATTGGCTGAATAAAGATACAAGTTAAAAGGAATCTTCGATTTCACAAATAAATTTTCTATTTCTAGCCATTTAGGAGGAGCACTTGCTGAAAAATGAAACATTATCGCTCTTAACTGGGATGCCCAATAGTATGCTTGAATATTTGGGAGTTTCAATCCTCCCCTATCGTATGGTAGGTAAAGCAGAGATGTCCGGACTCTTGGGTGTTTATTATTCCAAATAAACTGGATAAACATTCTTCGTAGAGTGGTGAAAAATGAGGTAGTGGGGGGCAAAGGGATATTTTGGAAATAATAAATTATTTTGGGTAGTGTATTCATCTTTAATATATTAATGCGACCGATTAATGAGATTGGTAAACCTGACCATTTAGTAATTGAATTTGTTAGGGCATTGAAGTTCAGTGAGGTTATTTTTTCTATATCTGCCACAATCTTGAGTCCTAAGTATGTAAATGAATCTGTAACGTTAAGACTGGAAGTTAAGTATGATAATTTTGACTTTTCCTCTTGATTAAGAAATAAAATAGAGGATTTAGACTGATTTATCTTATAGCCAGAAAATTTCCCGAACCTTTTTATGAGATTGAGTAAAGCTGGAATAGATTGGCTGAGCTCTGTAAGAAATGATAAAACATCATGTGCATATAGGGATATGCAGTGTGTTATTGATCCGATCCTAATTCCACTAATGTTGTTTTCATCCCGTACTGCAATAGAATCATGGGAACTTTTTGGAGCTTGCAACTGGTATGCCAGGCATGACGAGGCTTTCTGTACTCGATTAAATGTTAAATGTCAAAGTTATAACGAAGCAGCTGTCATGTCTGAGCACGTAAATGGAGTTCAGTAGAAACTGCGTCAAGACCATCCATCTGCGGTGTACATTCACTGTATGGCCCACAAGTTGAATTTGGTTTTGGTCGATGCCTGCAAAGTAAATCGTACAGCAACTACATTTTTTCACATCCTCAAGAGTCTGTATGTGTTTTTCTCACAACCAGGCACACACCATGCATACCAGACGCATCAAAAGGAGATCGGAGTTAAAGCTGAACTGACAGCACTCAGCAACATGAGATGGGCATATCGATGGAAAACACATAGCAGCTGTAAAGGCTTCAATAAGAGCCCTGCTCTCCACTCTTTCTGAGCTCTCTGTTCCACTTTATCGCAGGTTTGTTGAGGCATTCGGTCTCTTAAAACGTCTCAAGAAGGCCACGTTCTGTATGTGTCTTGTGGTGTTTAACCATGTTTTTAGTATGATCTATGTTGCACAGAAGGCACTACAAAAGAAAGACACAACACTATCTTAGGCCTCAGGTGTCATGGAATCTACAATGAAGGACCTTGAAAGCATGAGGACAAATGAAAAGTGGGAAGAATTATGGATCGAGATAGAAGCTTTCTGTAATTCACTTGGCATTCCAGTCAGTGAAGATGAACGCCATCGCACACATAAGCGAACTGTGAAATTAATTGCTACATTGGATTTCTGTGTTGTCACAAGTTCTCTTGGACAAAGAGAATACCAAGCAAATATCACACAAAGCATGAAAGAGAAATGGGCCCAACAACTGTACTTTCCTGTTTTGGATACTCTGTTGGGTGAGTGTCAGTCCCTGTTTTCCACCCAGACCATGGAAATAGCAAAGAGTGTGAATTCAGGGCTAAAATGTGACCCAGAAGGCGCACAGTGTCTTTTAAATAAATATGCGACTGTAGCACTAAGAATGTAAAACGGGACAGATAATCAGTGCACCCCCCTTTAAATTTCGAACTGTTAAAGTTATTGTTAGTTACTTGTATTACTTTATTGCAGGGTCGGCAATAGGCGGCCCGCGGGCCAAAACTGGCCCGCCAGCAATATTTTCTGGCCCGCCGGATTATTTTTGAAGTCCGTTTTTTTTTTTTTTTTAAATCAGCCTATTTTTATTTTACAATAACGGTTTACAAATAGGCCCCGCGTATCATTCGTTCAAATTAAAAACAAAACAAAAAAACAACTTGTTTTTCCATTATTTATTTCCTGAACTAAAATGAAAAAAACGAATAACGACTCGGTTTCCGATTTTCTGATTGTGCGCTCAGATAAAAAAAATAGAAAAAATTAATAACAGGTTTAGACGAAATTTAATGTTGAATTTTAATTTAACACCTAGCAGACGTATACCAAGTAAATCATTTTAAACAGATCAAGTACTATTGTGGTAACAGATTACAGCCATTGTAATAAGGGTGTGAATAGCAATGCTCTCCTGTAAGTCTCATTCGCATACAATCCGACTTTTGAACTTTTTTTCATTATTATTTATTCGGGTATAACACACTGATAATTAATATGTATTACCTGATAAAAAAATATTTGCACTAAATTCTGTACAAAACTCCACTACTTGAGAAAAGCCGTGGCCGCGCGCCTACATCTGACAATTTTGGGTTCAAACACGCGCTGCACACCACACATACTTAACAGTGTTAAATTTGAAAAATACTGTTCGATAGAACTGCTTTGTTACCACAGTTATCTGCGTGCTTCCTGCGATGAAGTTCCACATTTGCGGCTATCCAACACGAAAATGCATGCAGCAAATAAGCCGTTCACAATATTTTCTTCTGATAACTCCACATTTCTCCCACACACTGGACTTGACTTTTGATGACTATTGACGACAACTTTACAATCTCCACTAGCTACTCTTTTCTTCAACTCCTCAGCATCCATCTCGACAACTGCAGCAGATCGCGCGCGCGGTTATGATGAATTTTTAAAAGTTAAAGTAAGGTTATAGATTCCTGGCCAGGCGTGGCACAAATAAACTGATGTGGATTTTAAATTATTTTATAAACTTGAAATACAGTCATATTTTTGTAGATGTGTTCCTAAAAATATGCACATATTTTTACGTTTGAATGTGATTGTTTTAAACCCGTGTTTCCCCCGAGTCCGACCCGACCCGCAGCGGTATCCGACACAGTTGGATATTTTTCACCCGTTTGAGCAAAATTTGCGGGTGACCCGTCGGGTACCCGAACCCGTGCAGGACTCTATTTTAAAATATATAGACAGTAGCGGTCAGAACTCTGGTGTACCTATACTTTGGACGAAGCGGGCGGTCTGACTGACAATAGCCCACTCCCGACATGTTTTGACAGCGCATCCGCACTTCATTTCTGACCACCTGTAAGTTACACTTAGCTCTGAGGAGCTGTTTGGTACTGAAACCATTGTAAGTCAACAACATTATTTTTTTGCAAGGATGTTTCAAATAGTTTGGCAGAAAATAGCCTACTTCATTTGTCAGTAGGGCAATATGGTTTTCATATATGTTGCTTGAGTGATTTGATATTATTTGTTATTTATATTTCATTATTTTTTTCTGTGACATTTTTTCTCTGCTGACAGTACAATGTTAAAATAATATTTATATTGACACGAACACAATTTTTGTATAGCATTTATAATTGTTATAGGCTACTTAATCTCTCTCTTTCCGTTAGAGACATTTGAATGTGAGATTCTGGAAATGAGATCTAAATTTTGCGGACCCTCAGGTCGGGATATAAAGCGGGTGAATACAGAGTGTATTTTAAGCGGTTTAATTTGTATCCCTACTCCGTGTAGCTGGCCCGCCACCTACTGGCTAAAAAAAATATTGGCCCGCAGCCAAAGTTATTTGCCGACCCCTGCTTTATTGCATTGTGTTCAATTTGGTGAAACTCGGAGTCGTCAGCAGGGGGCACCCGGGAGTTACACGGCGCATGAGTGGCTGACTAGCTAGCAGCATAGAAGTAGTATTCAGCACGAGATGAAGGAATTCTTGCCTCTGTAATGGAGGCAAGTCCCCGCCCTCATGGACTGAAGCCGGGACGGAGAGGCTGCAAAAAGTGCAAGGAGGAAGGAACAGGTGAGAACTGTTCGCACTGTTTCAAATGTGGGCAGGAGGGCCACTTCTCTCGCGGGTGCAGAACCACGTCGGGAAACGGGCAGGGACTACTGAGGTGGGGCCAGCAGTAGTCCAAAGCCAATTGCCCCAAAACGAGCAGCCACCACCTAGCCCAGTCATGCAACCAACAACAGCCTTGGGAAAGAGAGCAGCGGGAGCCTCATCAGCTGTAAGTGTGATTAACTACATACCGCCTCGACACCAGCCACAGTTGATAAGCCTTGTGGGTAGCCGATGCATTGTAGATTGCGTTATGGACAATTGCCCGGTTAGAGCTCTGTGGGACACGGGAGCACAATCCAGCATTGTGAATGACCTCTGGCGACTGAACCACCTACCCCACACTGTTGTCAAACCCATCTCAGAGTTATTGGGGGATGAGACACTGACAGTCTTTGCTGCTAATGACACCCCCATTCCATATATCGGCTGGATTGAAGTCAGTTTCAGACTAGGCAGTGACCACACCAAGACAAATGATTTACAAGTGCCAGTACTAGTGTCAAGCGACCCAGCAGTTGCCAGTGACCCCATTATCGGTTACAACGTCATTGAGGCCATCCTCAACAGAAAAGAGGAAGACACTGAAGGTGAAAGGAAGCAGCTGGCACACAAAGTGAGTAAAGCTTTTGCGATAACAGTGAAGAATGCTCGTCGTGTGGTGAAGTTGATGCAGAACGCTGATTCAGAGACTGGAGTAGTTCGTACTGGCGGAAAAAGAGTACCCATACCAGCAAAACAAGTCACCACTGTCCATATAAGAGCGCATGTAAGTTCACGAGCCCAAGGCCAACAGATGTTCTTTTCACCTGACATGCTTAATCCTCCACCAGAAGGCGTGATATACAATGATGTACTGGTGCAGATCCCAGAAAAAAGAGTGCCATACATACCCATCTCCATGACCAACACTACGGATTGCACCATCTATCTCGACCGTCACAGAGTGATTGGTCACCTGGAGCCCATCAAGACCGTATACACAGCACCTGTGCGAACAACAGAGAATGAGACGACAGCCGTAATGAAGGACAACGAAGAGACAAAGTCTAGCGAAGCAAGTAGAACACAGCCAGATAACAAGCAGGCAGGAAGACCAATGTCATGGGACCCCCCTGTAGATCTCTGTCATCTCCCAGAAGGACAGCAGGAGGCGGTAAGGAGGGTGTTGAGGGAGGAATGTGAAGCCTTTTCCTTTGACAGTGATGATGTGGGCTGTATACCATTCCTCAAGATGCATATAACCCTCCAAGATACCAGCCCTGTCCAAAAGACCTACATGTCTGTCCCAAAGCCTCTTCACAATGAGGTTAAGGAGTACTTGCAGGATCTACTGAGAAGAGGGTGGATCACACACTCTCGATCCCCTTATTCATCGCCAGTGGTGTGTGTCCGTAAGAAGGACGGTAGTCTTCGTCTCTGTGTTGACTTCAGAGAACTCAACCGTAAGTCAGTCCCCGACCGCCATCCGATACCGAGGATTCAGGATATGTTGGATGCTTTGGGTGGAAGCTCGTGGTTCTCGGTCTTAGACCAGGGTAAAGCGTACCACCAGGGTTATCTGGATGAGGAGAGCCGCCCTCTCACAGCTTTCATCACACCCTGGGGGCTTTATGAATGGGTGCGCATACCCTTTGGCCTCAGCTCGGCACCCGCAGAGTTTCAGAGGAGTATGGAGCACTGTTTGGCAGACCTGAGAGACACAATTTGCCTCCCGTACCTTGATGACAACCTTGTACACAGTAGGAGCTTCAAGGAGCACTTGGAGCACATCCACCTTGTTCTCCAGCGTTACAAGGAACATGGTGTGAAGCTGACTCCAAAGAAATGTGAGCTGTTTAGATCGAGTGTGAGGGTCCACACAATGGACCCTGCAGAGATGGCTCCGGTGCAGGCGTTAAAAGAGAAGACCCCTGCCACAGTGGGTGATGTGCGCCAGATCCTTGGGTTCCTCTCCTACTACAGACCCTTCATCCCCAATTTCTCCCGTGTGGCCCACCCGCTGTATAACTTACTCACTGTCCCTAACCCCGAGAAGTGCACTCCAGACCCGACTGTGAAGAAGCCCCGTAAAACAGGAAAGCAAAACAAGGGTCACTTACCATCGCAGACACCTGTACAGTGGACCAACTCTCACCAGGAAGTGTTGAACCAGTTAATAGATGCACTCACGAAGCCCCCTGTCCTTGGATATCCGGATTTCACCCAGGCATTCGTATTACATTGTGACGCATCCCAAGTTGGTCTGGGCGCGGTGTTATACCAGAGACAGCAGGGGAAGATGAGAGTGATCGCCTATGGCTCCCGCACCCTGAGTCCAGCAGAGAAGAGGTACCATCTGCACTCTGGAAAGCTAGAGTTTTTAGCGTTGAAGTGGGCCATCTGCGAACGTTTCCGGGATTATCTTTACCATGCCCCATCGTTTGTGGTATATACAGATAATAACCCACTAACATACGTACTCACCACCGCAAAACTCAACGCAACAGGACACAGATGGGTGGCGGAGTTGGCCGATTATAACTTTACCATCCGGTACCGCCCAGGCAAGAACAACTCCGATGCAGATGGGTTGTCACGGATGCCCTTGGATATTGAGGACTACATGCGTTGCTGTACGGCTGAGGCCAGTCAAGATGTAATCAGTGCATCCATGGAGAGGGTCATAACAGAAAGGAGAAACCCTTGCCGGGGTGTGGGGTTGATTCAGGTCAGTGCTTTGAGCATGGTTAAGGACAGTGGAACCAGCCAACCTCTCACCACAGATCAAATCCGCAAAGCACAGGAGGAGGATGAAATCCTGTCGAGAGTCCTCTGGTACAAGTCACAGAGCAGGAGGCCAAGTAGAACTGAAGTGAAAGCAGAGAACCCTGCAGAGGCCATACTGCTGAAACAATGGCTCAAGGTTCAAGTTGGTCCAGATGGTGTCTTGCGCCGCAGAACTTCCCGTCGAGAACAACTGCTGCTCCCCAAAGCTTATCATCCGCTGGTCTTTAAAGAACTGCACCAGGACATGGGTCACTTGGGGGTCGAAAGGACACTTGACCTGATACGAGAACGGTTTTATTGGCCACAGATGAGCAAAGATGTTGAACATTTTGTCAATAATGTGTGCGAATGTCTCAAGAAGAAGAAACCGAGTAAGCAGAGCCGTGCACCTCTGGTGCCTATCCAGACCATTTATCCCTTCCAGCTCGTCTCCATAGACTTCCTGCATTTGGAGAAATGCAAGCATGGCTATGAGTATATATTAGTGGTCATGGACCATTTTACGAGGTTTGCGCAGGCCTACGCGACAAGGAATAAATCGTCCAAAACAGTAGCTGACAAGATTTTCAACGACTTTGCACTCAAGTTCGGGTTCCCAAGCAGACTACATCACGACATGGGCAAAGAGTTTGAGAACAGACTGATGGCTAGCTTGAAAAATCTCTCTGGCATCCAGGGCTCACACACGACACCATACCACCCCCAGGGTAACGGGCAGGTGGAGAGGTTTAACCGTACCCTGTTGTCCATGCTGCGTACCTTGGAGGACGAGGAGAAGGAGGATTGGAAGGAGTCCCTCGCGAAAGTTGTCCACGCGTACAACTGCAAAAAGAATGAGGCAACGGGTTACACGCCTTATTTCCTTACCTTTGGACGTTCTCCTCGCCTGCCTATTGATCTTTTATTCAATCTGGAAAAAGATGAGGCCCATGACACCTATGATGACTATGTGAGTCATTGGAAGACGAGAATGCAAGAGGCATATCAGTTTGCGGCAAAAACAGCTGTCAAGGGGGCGGTTCGGGGAAAAGTCCTCTACGACAGAAAAGTCCAGGGGAGAGACCTTCACCCCGGCGACAGAGTTCTCCTCAGAAACCTCACTCCCAGAGGGGGTCCTGGAAAGATCCAGTCCTACTGGGAGGGCCAAGTGTACAAGGTGAAGGAGAGAAAAGCCGATGGCAGCCCAGTTTATGAGATCAGTCCAGAAAATAGTAAGGGAAGAGACAGAGTGGTTCACAGAAATCTTCTGCTGCCCTGTGATTTCCTTCCCCTTGACCAGCCACCAGCAGAGATTCGTCAGCCACAGAAGGACTCCCAGAGCTTTCCAAAGGAAAGAACCAAGCCAGAACGACAGCATCGGCAACAGCTAGAGCAGAGTGATACCTCCAGCAACGAATACAGTGGCAACTACCAGTGGCATCTCAGACCTGGCCGAGGGAGACGGCAAAGACAGGGTTCACTGAATCCTCTAGCAGAGCCTTTTCAGCCTCAGCAGAGTCCTCAGCGTCACGAAGAGGATGTGCCACTACATAGCGAAGAGGATGTGCCACTACATAGCGAAGAGGATGTGCCACTACATAGCGAAGAGGATGTGCCACTACAAAGCGAAGAGGATGTTCCACTACAATCTCAGAGACCTGATGTGAGTTCTGACAGGTCTGAGAATGTTGAATCAGAGGCCGACCCGCTGGTTCGGACGCTAGGAGAGCGACAGGCGGTAGGACCGCGACCCCAGAGACTGAGACATCAGCCTGTTGTACTGAGTTATGATACATTGGATCAACCGTCCTTGGTAAAAAGAGACTGTAAGGTAACAGAGAGTCAGGTAACACAGACTAAAGGTTACTATTCCTAAAAGTGTAACACGACCACCCCCTCTGTACTGAGATGAATTTACTGAAACTAAACTCACGTAACACATCTCCCGACTTTGTGAAGGAGACACTCTCGACTGGATTTTATCCAAACTTTGAAAAACGTTTCAAGTTGGCACTGACATTACCGGTGGGGACCGCAACATGCGAGAGATTGTTTTCAGCATCCTTGAATCTGCTGCATATTGAGAGTGACATAACCACAAAACTAAACAACGAGGACATCATCAACGCATATGATGCCAGGTCTAAATGCAGGATTTAACTGCATTAGGTAAGGCAATGTTTATATATTATTTGTATTGGCTGCCAGGCCATATTTTTCTATCAATCAATCAATCAATCAATCAAATATAGAAGCGTTAATAACAAATAAGTCAACAGGAGCGCTTATACTGTAGGTTGTTGTTAGGAGACGAGTTGGTTGAAACTACATGGTTATAGGCGTTAGGGAATCTATTTAAATGCATCAAGGGGAAGCCCTATCTTAGCTTTACCCTGGAGTTGGTTCACCCTCCGCCTATGACCTTAAGTGCACCTGTGATGAGCTCATGTCGACTAAGCGTGTGCAGTCCTCTCACCCAACCCTTCAGAACACAAGCCTGGCTTCTCATGCTCCCCCCTCTGTGGTGGAGCTGCGAGTCGAGCACAGAGACAACAGCTAAGGGTTCTCATGTTGACAAGTCCCACATGGCCCTCACTCTCTAAATGTGCAACCCCCCGCCTCAGAGCAGCAATCTGCCGTGTACAAACTACAAATCACTCATCTGAAGATACAAGCAGCCCCCTGCCCCTGAGCAGCTGCAGTCTGCAGTGTACAGAAGACACCATTCTCTCATTCACACGATATAAGCAACCAATGTGGGACCAAAATTTATAGTATTTATTTCTATGTTCTGGGCTTCTTTTTCTACATTCCATTCAAAATAAATTTGATTTCGGTTCCCTTTGTGGTTATGTTCCTCTCAAAATTCTGTTTGTTTCCGAAAAGTAAATGTTGTGGAGATTTTAATGCTCATAGCACATTATGGTATAATTGCAAAGATGGCAATGGAATGGTGATCAAAGAATAAATGGACATACACATCTTTTAAGTCACCATTAAATTAAAACAATTCTTATTTGTATTATAAATGATGCTATTTAAAATAAACAGCCACAGAGACAGCTCTTTCATAGTCTCCTTCTCATAGCTTCATCTCCCCCAAGGTTTCTTCCCATGGTGATCTCTGTTGTTGTTTTGTAAGGATAGTGTGCAACAAAAGAAAGCTCTTACTTAAATCTCCAATGGATCATAAAGTCACTTGTTTAACATTGGGAGATAAGGACTGGATGAGAGGAATACATCCACACTAATATCTCTGTCAATGTATTCAAGAAAAGTATAACAGGAGAGTGATTGATGCTAAGTAATTTAAGTAGATTGAATAGCCAAGTGATGTTGCATTTCGATTAGAAAAATACGGATCAGGGTTGGATCATGCTATTAAAATATAAAAACAATCTTCTTTTAGAAATAGATCTTAATGCCTTAAAGCCCTTCACCATACCTAGAGATTTGCATGGGGTACTTTCCATAAGATCATCTCTCAATGTAAATCAAACTATTATAGGCTAACTGAAATAAAACCATGCCAATCTCTAGGTATGGTGAAGGGTATGTGATGATGTGGGGCTATTTTAATTCCAAAGGCCAAGGGAAATTTATCAGGATGCATAGTATCCTGGATCCATGAAATACTGTAACTGCCCTTTAAAAATAAAAATCTGCCTGCCTCTATGGAGATTTAACAGGGGTGTCCTGACTTATGCACCCTGTATTTTAAGGAAGAACATTTATTTATTTACAATACATTATTCATTAACAAAGAAAATTGGTGTCCTTAAAGGTTTGAGTTTTCCTCATTTTTTTTATTAAGGCATTAAGATCAAGATAGATAGATAGATAGATAGATAGATAGATAGATAGATAGATAGATAGATAGATAGATAGATAGATAGATAGATAGATAACAAAACAGTGTCTGTAGCCAGATTTTCTTTAATATAATGCCTAACACCCTGTGATGGACTGACCATCCATTCAAGGTGTCTGTCCCTCACCTGTGGCCTGAAGCACTGGGAAAGGCTCCAGCATCCTTGAAGGATGGATGGATGGATGGAGATAATGATTAACGTCTATTATCTTTTCTAAGCTAGGACAACGGATAGGTAAATCCTTATATGCAGATGACGGGGCACTGTGGAAAAGAGGGCGGAATGTAATATTTTTTGGAAAGAAGCATGCAGAACGCAAATACAGAAGACACCTTTCTCTCATTCACATGATATAAGCAGCCCCCTGCCTCAGAGCAGCAGTCTGCAGTGTACAGAAGACATACCTTGCGCAGGCTGGCTGGAGAATGCATCACAAGTGTTACTGAGGTTGCTTCATGAATACCAAAACTTTACTGTCCTTCAAATGAGCAAACTCTGAATTCATGAAATGTTTAACGCGGCTCTCTCCCCTCTAAATGAGTGGAGTTTGTGTGATGAATGATTTGGATGATTGACTGATCAAGGTTCATTCAGAGTGTGTTTTAAACGATCACAGGCACATCCTTCTGCTTAAACTCGGTCCTGGAGGGCCACTGTCCTGCACAGTTTAGCTCCAACCCTGATCAAACACACCAGAGCAAGCTAATCAGTGTCTTCAGGATCATTAGAAACTCACAGCTAGGTGTGTTTGATCAGAGTTGGAGCTAAACTGTGCAGGACAGTGGCCCTCCAGGACCGAGTTTGAGAAACCCTGGCTTAAACCATAGTCCAAGAATAGAATAGTCAGATAACATGTCAAAGAAATGAAACCACACATCACTGTTGACTTTGCTTACATGATGGAATATCATCCATCTCACAAGTTATTTTGGCAAAAACAACATGTAACCAAATGCAAGGTTATTTTGGACAGAAATAGGTTACTCATAGCCGGACTACAGTATATTGGGGTTATAGTTAACCAAGACGGTGAAATGACGGCTATTGTTTGCTGGGAACCCACTTTTTAAGTGTGTTTAGGAGTGGTGAAGTAGTCGGTAAGCATGACCACCACACTATGGCTATTTGGGCATTATATTGATGAGTCTTGTGATGTGTAAGGCACAGACATTGCCGCGGCTTTCCTTGTATTCAGTCGTGGTGTTCAACCAGGTCCGGTAGCTCAGCATTATGATATAAGGAATAGTGTCAGTGTTGCTGCCTCTTTGCTTTCATTCACCCATGGTTTTCAACTAGGTCTGGTAGCTCAGCGCTGCTGTGATGTAAGCAATGGGTAGTTGCAAAGACTAGTTGCACGGGTTGACGTGCTTCTATTTCTTCCTTGAGTGTATGCTTATACACTTCATGCGCATGATTTACTAATTCAGCCGAGTGAGTGACACAGTGTTCATTTCCACTAAGCCGAAGCAGTTTACGGTTGCTGACAGTGTAAGGTAATCTATTGTCCTATGTAATTGTATAGCCTACTATATAAATTTGTGATTGTTGTTTGAGTGTAATTGTTCTTAAAGTCCTAATTGTGAAATTTAAATATTATTCAAATGAGTACACTTTACAAGGCAGTATGGGGGGAGCTGCCAGATCCAGATGTACTAAAGTTGACGAGGTGTATGCCAGACATTGCTCCACTCATCATCAACATGAAGTTAAATACGGACGTCCCACCGGTTGACCAGTAGTCTAGTAAGCTAGTCCCATCTCCTACAAGCAACCATTACCAATGAGCCACGTTGTAGTACGCCACCCAGATCCACTGCCACCTCTACCTGTAGATAGTAAAATCAGCAGTGTAAAATTTGGAGTGTAAAATTACATATGCACTTAAAGAGTTTCTTTTAATCATGCAAGTGTAAAATAACCCAAAGAGTAAGAGTCGATCATCAGTGTACCAACCACTTTGCTCTGAAGAAAGTATGTTGGTAACCACGCCTCCAAAAACGGCCAACAGCTCTGCGCGCATCCGCGCGACTCTACTGATTTCAAATTTTCCTGTTGGATTTTCTGTTTGCCACGGAGTTACAGTCGCACGGGATTTACGGTGAGTTTGATGAAAATATTTTGTGTAAGCCAATTGTTGTTTGGAAAATTGACCACAAGGCATGATTTATTTTAAAAAATGACATAGGTTGGATTACGTTGTTACTAATTTAGTTCTTAGGTTTTGTTCGCGCTTAAAATAGTTAGCAAGCACTAGCTTGGCTAGTCCATGATAACGTTAACTAGCACCTATTTTAGGCGCGAATGTTAGCAAACGTTATTAACTTTCTATATTCTTTAGTGTGACGGAACTTATTTCTAAAGCAAACGGGCTGCCGAAATAATGAGATGTCCGTTGATAACGTTAAAGTAAACCATTTTTTAAACCAATCATGGTTTAAAAAATGTCACGTAAGGTCAATGTGAGGCATATAGGCTTACAAACACATTGCCTAATTGTGTATCATTTGATTTGCTCTACAGGACTAACCCAAGAGGATGCTGATAAAAGTCAGATTCAAGACTGAACAAAAGTTTGTTCGTGTTACAGAGCCGAAGCTTAGAATTTTTCTGAATGATGGTATGTGTTTAACTATAAATCCTTGATGCGCATACTTAATGTTGTGTGTAGGCACGGTTCCGAGTAACGTTAATTGATTCATTTCTTAAACGTAGACGTTGTATCGTTCTTCAATGAATGCGGACGTTATAACGTTGACTTACTCAACTTTAGAATGGCTAATTTAGTCCACACACATGTATCATTGACCCTTCGCAGTGAACTTGATTGACAGGCGATCTAACCAATCATAATCCGCCATCCGCCATTTTGTCCGACAAAGCGGGCAGGAGAGATAGCAGATTAACATGGGAGGATTTTAACTTGAAAACTTGCACTGACGCCTTTCCGCGGTTTAAAACATTCCTTATGTTCATTCATGTTTATTTGATGCTATAAATGAACTAGAAGGAAGAGATGATCGGTTGACGAGCAGCTTTAACTGATGCTCTGTCTACAGCGATCTGTCAGACACATTTAAGAGCCACAAAGCGGTATGTATCATTTCAATTTCTTTTAAAAAATGACCAAATTTGAAAGGTGAGACTTTGTTTAATATTAAAAGTAACCTGGTCTGTCCTGTCTGTCAGCGTGTGTGTTGTCAGTCTTCTCCTCTCTGCTCCGCTATGTATTTTTCACTGCGTGAGAACATGGTGTGGCGTGAGAGCAGCGTAGCTTGTCGGACATAGCGACAGTAACTAAGGTGGGCGAAGGGTCAAATTGACGACAATGGACGAAATTCGCAAGGAGCATCAACATATAACGCTCCTTGTAGGGTAGATGGAAAGCTAAATGGACAAGTTTAGGCTAACATTTTTACCCAGTTCGTAATTAGCACTTAAAGGGTTAGTTCACCCAAAAATGAAAATTCTGTCAGTAATTACTCACCCTCATGTTGTTCCAACCATGTAAGTCTTTCGTTCATCTTCGGAACACAAATTAAGATATTTTTGATGAAATCTGACAGAATTTTGACTCCTCCATAGGCTTCCAGTGTGACCGAAACTCACCGGCCCAGAATAGTTATTAAAACATCGTTAAAATAGTCCAAGTAACTACAGTGGCACTACATTAAGTTTATCATGCGACGACAATACTTTTTGTGCGGAAAAACAACAAAAATAACGACTTTATCCAACTATTAGTGTTCCTCAATGTGGGCCTCTGACGAGAGTTCACGGGAGCGCCAGGACGCATGCGCGAGAACTGAGCTTACGGCGTTCTTCTTCTACTACTACTTGTTACTGACTGCTCACTCCTTGGGAGTATTACCGCCATCTACTGTACAGGATGACGTCCCGACATTGCCGGGTGCATCTTCCTCGGCTTATGAAGAGACCGTTTTGCGCACCTGACAATGTCGGGACGTGTAGTCGAGTAGTCAACGTCGTGTAGTCGAGCTTCCGACTGATGTACAGCACCGGCCGCTCCTCACCCTCCACCTCCTGGGACAGGACTGCGCCCATCCCCCTGTCCGATGCGTCGGTCTGCAGAATAAAAGGGAGAGAAAAGTTAGGGGCATGTAAGAGTGGGCCACCACACAAAGCAGCCTTTATCTGAGTGAAAGCCTGCTGACACTGCTCTGTCCACTGAACCGTATCTGGTACCTCTTTTTTAGTCAGATCAGTCAACGGGCTGGCGAGGTCCGAATAATTAGGCACAAACCTTCTATAATATCCCGCCAGCCCCAGGAACTGTCTAACCTCCTTTTTGGTCTTGGGTCTTGGACAAGTTGCAACTGCTGCCGTCTTATCAATTTGGGGACGCACCTGTCCATGACCCAAGTGGAAGCCCAGATATCTAACTTCCACCCGCCCAACAGCACACTTCTTTGGGTTTGCCGTAAGTCCAGCCCTTCTCAGCGTCTTCAGGACAGCCCGCAAATGCTGCATATGCCGCTGCCAATCACCACTATAGATGATGATGTCATCCAAGTAGGCAGCAGCATATGCAGCATGCGGCCGGAGAATTCTGTCCATCAGACGCTGAAACGTTGCTGGAGCCCCGAACAAACCGAAAGGAAGGGTGACAAATTGGTGTAATCCGAACGGCGTGGTGAAAGCGGTCTTTTCTTTGGACATAGGTGATAAGGGGATCTGCCAATATCCCTTCGTTAAGTCCAGTGTCGAATAAAAACGAGCAGTACCCAGCCGATCAAGCAATTCGTCAATCCTAGGCATTGGATAAGCGTCGAATTTCGACACAGCATTCACCTTCCTGTAATCCACACAGAACCTGACTGAGCCGTCCGTTTTGGGAACCAAAACTATTGGGCTCGCCCAGTCACTGTTGGATTCTTCTATTACTCCCATTTCCATCATTGCCTCTAATTCGCTCTGCACTACTTTTTTTTATGTTCTGGCAGGCGATACGGCCGGCTGCGAACTACCACCCCCGGCTCTGTCTCAACGTGGTGCTGAATGAGATCTGTACGACCAGGCAGAGGCGAGAACACATCAGCAAATTCTGCTTGTAAATTCTTTATGTCAGTGAGTTGGGATGGTGAGAGGTGGTCTCCCCCAGGGTCCAGAGCGAGGGATTGAGTTTTGATAAGCGCTTCTGGACCGAGATCCTCCTCTCCGCTCACCACCATCGCCAACAACACTGACTCCACCTCCGACCATTTTTTAAGGAGATTGAGGTGGTATATTTGATGTGCCCCGCCCCTATCTGTTCGTATTACCTCATAGTTGAGATCCCCAACTCGCCGTGTGACCTCAAAGGGTCCTTGCCACTTTGCGAGTAATTTCGAACTAGAAGTGGGAAGTAATACAAGCACTTTTTCTCCCGGTGTAAATTGACGCAGTCTAGCCCCCCTGTTGTACAATCGACTTTGTCTGTCCTGAGCCTGTAACAAATTCTCCATGGATAGCCGCCCCAAAGTGTGGAGTTTTGTTCTCAGGTCCATGACATACTGAATTTCATTTTTGCTATTTGAAGGTCCGTCCTCCCAAGTTTCTCTAAGGACGTCCAACACCCCGCGAGGCTGACGTCCATAGAGAAGCTCGAAGGGGGAAAACCCCGAGGAGGCTTGGGGGACCTCTCGTACAGCGAACAAGAGGGGTTCTAACCATTTATCCCAATTTTTGGCGTCTTCCTGTACGAACTTTCGAATCATGGTTTTTAACGTGCGATTAAACCGTTCGACCAGCCCGTCTGTCTGTGGGTGATAGACACTGGTACGAATCGCTTTAATGCCCAATAACTCGTAAAGTTCGCGTATGGTTCGTGACATAAACGCCGTGCCTTGATCGGTGAGAATCTCTTTCGGGATTCCCACCCGGGAGATCAATGAAAACAGAGCACTCGCCACACTTTTAGCGGAAATAGTGCGGAGTGGAACTGCTTCGGGATACCGCGTTGCATAGTCCACCAGGACCAATGCAAAGCGGTGTCCCCGTGCTGACCGTTCTAATGGCCCGACGAGGTCCATACCAATTCGCTCGAAGGGGGCCTGCATTAAAGGAAGTGGGCACAAAGGTGCTTTTGGGTTAGCCGGTGGGTTTACCAACTGACATTCACGACAAGACGCACACCACTTGCGCACGTTCTCGTGAATGCCCGGCCAAAAGAATCGGGCCATGAGACGATTTAGTGTCGCTGTTTGTCCTAAATGCCCGGCCATTGGATTACAGTGAGCCGCCTGAAAAAGCATTTCCCGGCGGCTTCGAGGAACTAACAACTGAGTTGTATCTTGTTTTGACTGGGCGTCTTGGGTCACCCGATACAACTTATCTTTTAAAATTGAAAAATAAGGATAGGAGAGCGGTTGGTCAGGGTGGAGAAGCTGGCCATCGATGGATCGAACCTGATCAAAAGCATGTTTTAGTGTCTCATCCTGGGACTGCTCCAGGGGAAAATCATCGCGTTCCGGAAAGTTAATTCCTCCCGAAACGCTCTGTTCCCCTGAAACAGTACCCAGAGGTTCTAACTCAGCTTCACCCAGCTGAGCAACCGCCTCTTTTCCTTCCGGTTTTTCCCAAGAAGCATCCGTACACAAAATCCCTAATAATTTATTAAAGTCTGGCCAATCAGTTCCCAAAATTAACGGATGCCGGAGGTGCGGATTAATTGCTACCTCCACACTATGTTTTTGTCCCCTAAATTGAATTTCCACGGGCAATCTAGGATAATCCACCACATCCCCGTGCACACACCTTACCCTAACCATGCGGCCATTATCCAATGCCTCGGGCTGAATCAGGCTTTGATGCATGGAGGTTTGGTTACAGCCTGAATCCACCAAAGCCTGATAGGTACCCCCCTTGATACTCACAGGTATCCGATACTGGCCAGCTTGATCGGGGGCAGCTCGTGGGGCGTCGGGGACCCGGATCAGTGTCCCCACCTCCATCACTGGACACCGATCTATGAAGTGACCCGGGTCCCCGCAGCGCCAACAAGCCGGCCCAGGCTTCCCCTCTGCTCTGTGGGTAGGAAGCGGGTCAAGGAATTGGCGTGGAGAGAGCGCCGCCGCCGCTTGTGGAGGACCCGATTCAGAAAACGATCCCCCCCCCGGGTAAAGGCTCTGGATGGAGCCGCCGGCTCACTCTGGCTCCCCATCCTCCACCGCGGTAGAGGTTTCGGCGGTGGTCCTCCCCGAGTCCTGGGGAGGGGGACGGGCCTAGAGGGAGAGGGAGAGAGAGAGAGAGGAAGAGAGGCAGATGGAAGAGATTCGCCGACCCCTGGACACGCCACCATCTGATCCTCTGCCAGCTGGATGGCCTGTTTCAGCGACGTCGGGCGGTGGCACTGGACCCACTCTGCAGTCCTCTTTGGCAGTCGCGAGATGAACTGCTCCAGTACCACTCGATCTATGATACCCTCGACGTCGCTTCCATCGGCCATCAGCCACTTGCGGCAAGAGTCCCGGAGCTGTTGTGCCATGATGAAGGGCCGGCCGGACTCGTCGAGGCTCAGGGTCCTGAAGCGCTGACGGTGTTGTTCTGGGGTCCGGCCGACCCGCTGTAGGATGGCACGTTTCAGGTCTTCATAGACCAGGAGGTTCCGGACTGGCAGTTGGTGTGCGGCTACTTGTGCTTCCCCGGAAAGCAACGGGATGAGCCGCATTGGCCAGTCCGTAGAGGGCCATCCCCTGTCCTCCGCTGACCGCTCGAAGAGGTCCAGAAAAGCCTCCGGGTCATCCTGCGGCCCCATTTTGTTCAGCGGCAGCGGTGAAGACGCAGGTGTTTGGGGGACGGCCTTAACCTCCCGGTCTATCCAGCTCCGGAACAGCTCGCGGTCTTCATGCTGGCCTCGGAGGAGTGCTTCAAAGCGATGGTCTTGCTCCTCCTTTATGGCCAGCAGCTGTCGATGTTGTTCCTGGTGAAGACCGGCGAGCGTTTGTATGATGTCCGCAAATGGCGAGGCTGGCGGGTTTTGCATGGTGGCGATGATCTTCCTCCTTCCCGGGTTTCGGCACCACTGTACTAAGGTTCGTAATGATGTAGATGTAGGAAGGAAGAAGACAGGGGTCGGCTGACTGGGACGCTCACTTTATTAACTCTTTTCAAACAAACAAAAAGATGCGCACAAAGCGCCTTCACCGTGTCACAGCACAGCTTTCAGACAAAACAATATTCTCAGCACAATTTTCTTTCCACTCTCCAGCAGCGTCCTTGTGAGGTCCCAGTCCAAACTCTCTCTCGCTCTCTCTCGCTCTCCTCGGTTATATTCGGTCTCTCCACGCCAATTACTGCAATCAGACACAGGTGTTCATCATCTGCACTTGACCTACTTACTCACCGCTCGGCCCCCACCTTTCTCTCCCGCTCCAGACTTCGCGAAACCACGCCCCCCTCGCCACAATGAGCTTTACATTAAAACATTTTCCACAGTTGGTCCAAAGCATATTGGAGAAAAAGCCAGGGGGAGACATTATCTCCAAAGAATACCGGAAAACAAAATATTTGACAGACAGCACAAGGAGGAAAATGATAACAATTCTTGTTGCAGACATGACGGAGAGGCATGGGTAAATTTCACAAGCAAACAGAACAACCTATTAGAAGAAAGAGCATTCAGATTAATGTAAACATGTACGCACTGCAGGTAAATTCTGAAGATGACTGTAATCTTCTTGATATCTCTTTAAGGACGTCCCCACCAAGGCATATCAGGGAGAGATATACAGAAGGAATCATTGCCCTGTTTCCCTGCTTGAGAGACCCGTTCTCCAAAAAAGGATATGTAAGTACGGTCATGAAGATGGTACATGTTTTCCAAAGTATTGTTAAACAACTTGCAGTTAAGTGATAAACTATCATTTTGAGTACTTTATATTGTTACTATTGTAATTGAACAACGCATACCTTTCCCTGGTGTATTATCATTCTCTAGTGCAGGCAGTTGAAATGTGGCCTACAACTTACTCGTTTCTCTTTCTGAAGGAGCATTACTTTGATCCGCAAAGTGGAGAAGGGTATCTGTCTTGGAAAATAAAGAATATCCAGAGAAACTGCTCACAGAAACAGGGTCGATCAAGCCAGTCATTTTGTGGAGGGCCAACAGCTGAAAGAAGAGGATCCAACATTTCTGATGACCTTTCTGAAGAAGAGTGTAAAGACGCCATCTCTTTCATGAAGCATTGCTCTGATGAGACTACAGTCAAGCAGAAGATGCAAGCTACTTTTCAGTACCGGCGTCGTTTGATTGAAGACCCAAACAAATATGGAGATGTTCTGTTGGAGTTCCCACGTTTCAAAGACATGAAAGGACTTGTAAGTTGTTGAAGCTGAACAATGTTTATCTATACTTTACTATTTCATACAAGTAAACAGAACTGTAATGTAGTCAATAGCACAAAATTTAAAGTGTTCATTATGTCAAACATTGTGCTCAAGGAAAAAAATTGTGTTTGTTGTGTTGCAAGATTGAACAAGACTTTACTCGGCTGTTTGGCGGCGTGGTATCTGCCAAGTTTTTGGAGAAGTGGCCAACTGCGTTCAAGCACAAGACCATAGCCCAGAGCAAGGGCTTGCATCTGTCACGAGATCTTCAGGAGCTGATTGATGCAGCAGAGAGTGTGGGGAATGATGATGAAGAAAATGACGCAGGTCAGATACTTTAAAACAATTGAAAGATTTTCTCTCAGTTGAAATGTTGAAGTTTGACTAAGCTGCTAATCATATCTTTGTGCCTCTTTTTTATATAGCATGGGATCATGAACTTGCAGGGATACTTCTCTTACTCCACCTTATTCCACCGGTTGCACAAGGCCGCAAAAGACCCGGGAAGATGTCTGCATCCATGGCAGAGAAACATGTTGTCATGTTCTTAAAGGTTGGTGGATGATTCTTGTCGCCATCAGTTATGCATATGTGCCGCTAGGGCTGGGCGATATATCGCATGCGATTGTTATGCGCATCTCGTCAGTAAAAGCCAGTTCCTTGATTAGTAGTAAATCGCCATCACCTGCTTTCAGATGGAGTGGCATTTACAACACAGTGCTGTAGTTAACTGACAAGCTGAGCCATATCACATTAATTATCGCAGGCGATACGTCCGCGATAATTAATGCGATATGGCTAGGCTTGGGTATCGAGTATCGATTGGAACCGGGACTAGCTTTTCGATTTTCCCGGAATCGTTCAAAAGTTTAAATTTCAATTCCTAGTTTCGATTCACAGTCCGCCGACCGGAAGAAGAAACCGCTTTCTAAGTTACCAATTTGTTCATTTCTAGCCCTATTCTGAACTGAAGTAACTACCTAATCGATTTCAAACTGCCAAGTTAACTCGCTGAACACTGACAGACAGCTAGAGCCTTCCCCACATTAGTTAAACATTTGTAAACTGTAACGTACACGGCATGGTAAATGCACTAGCACAGGTGTAAGCGTATATGGATTGTTATGCTAAACTGCGAACCGATACATTTTATGAGACACTGTGTGAGTTGCCTTAACTCACACAGCTTCTCATAAAATTTATTCAGAGCAAACAACCCTGACGTTAAACCTTAAAAACGTACTTATATGATGTTTTCTTTTTCTTCGGTATCTTGCAAGTTGCAACCATATTCTATCGTCCTCTGCTCGTCCGTTTGAAAACTGCGCACGATGCCGGCGAACGTAAAAAAAAAAAAAATCCATTTTCTCACGCACAATAAAATTGCGAAGCAAAGAGGACACGGAGACCGACAGACAAGACAGAGCAGTTACTTTATGATATACAAAAAAATCTCAGCTCTCAGATTCTGTCAATTTTATTACGAAATTAAAACAATAAATACCGTTTTGGCACTTGTAAATGTGACGTGACAGATCCCTAGCGCACGTGAACCGGTCATCTCTACTAGCTAATAGTAAAAAAAAACCACGAACACTGTTGAAAGATACAGTAGCCTACAACTTACCGAAATGTATATTCCTCATACATAATATCGATCAATCAGTGTTTTTTATCAGCGTGAAGAGGTCAATAACGTAGCTGGAGAACAATTATGTCATATTTACCTCAGGAAAGTCATTTAATAAACATAGGCTATATAGCACGTAGTTGGCAAGAAAAAAAGAGCTATAGAGAGTATTTTGCTAAACGTGTACTACTGTATTACATATTTATTATATTTTTACTTGTATCATTAAATAAAGTTGTTATTATAATAAAAAGCGCATTATATTTAATTTGAGTTATTTTTAACCTTAAATAATACTGCCAGCTGATAGGGCTCTCTCTATGTTTACAGCATTAGGTGAGTTGTTGTTTTTTTCTTAAGAAAAATGAATGCCCATCTTGAGTAGCCAACCTAATATTTATCCAAATTAGTCAATATTAAATCAAATCACAAAAATTGAATTGAATTGAAATAATAAAAAAGCGTAGCTTACCAGAAATTGTACCATGTAAACATTGTAACATGTTGTCACTAAACCTAATAACATTCAGTTTAGTTACTAAAATGTTAGTGAGAATCACAATACACTTATTGTGATGCAAATTGTTTTACATTTCAGTTGATGGAGAAGGTCAGACTATTTCCTTCAGAAAGACCGTTGGTTAGCTAGCTCATTTAAAATGTCCTAAAAAATTTTGTTTAAAATAGATTTGATATTTATATTGTAGTTGAAAACAGCCCTGTGGGAAATTCATAGTAAAGTTAATAAAAAGTAAAAAGTTCATAGAATTAAAATTGATTTAAACTTTTTTGACCCTGCCTCTTAAAAGAATCGGAATCGAGAATCGTTAGGAACCGGAATCGAAACAAGGAATTGGAATCGGAATCGGAATCGTTCAAATTCAAACGATACCCAACCCTAGATATGGCTCAGCTTGTCAGTTAACTACGGCACTGTGTTGTAAATGCCGCTCCATCTGAAAGCAGGTGATGGCGATTTACTACTAATCAAGGAACTGGCTTTACTGACGAGATGCGCATAACAATCGCATGCGATATATCGCCCAGCCCTATGTGCCGCCTTTTAGATTAGGCCCATGTCAAAGTGTTGCCTTCTGTTGCGTTGTTTCTTTCTAGCATTCAAACAATGAAATTTAACCAAAATCGGTGTTGGTCAAAATATTTTCTCCACTTGCCTACCAGTGCATGGTGCTTGTATTGAGATGTTCTCAAAGTACTGACGGCTCATAATTTTTCCTCATTTAAGCTAGTTAAGTTTATACACCTCCTAATAGAGTTTATGCAACTTTTAACATTCTGAAATCACACTACATTGTCCAGATTTACACTTGTATCCAGATTTACAGAAGGCTACACTCATCAACACTCTTGAACCATACTATTGATATTGTCATAGAAACATTGGATAATAACCTCCACTGTCAATGGAACATGTTCTGAATGTCTTTTTCATCATCTGATATGGCACTTTAAGCCCTGCATTAATGTGAAACAATTCATTTACAGACTGGAAACAGTGTACAAGAACATCTGGATGCCATACAGGAGAGCAAGCAGCCATACCTCCTTGCAGCTGGACCCAAGAAGAACACCATCCATGCCTACTACATTGTTCTCGACAAGTACGCCATCCCATGCATGTCAGCAAGTGCAGTTGGCGCCTTTGATGAACTGTTCAAGATTCGTTTTGTGTTCGGTACGTCCTACAACAAAGTACTTCACAATATGTACACCTTTATCCAAACAACAATCTACGAAATAGACGTCGGCCAGGTCAAGGAAACACCTAGGGTAGCAGAACTAAGAGCAAGGTTACTCAATTGAGGAACAATACAAAAAAGATGTTGTGCTATGTTTGTGGCTCTACTTTTGACAACTCAAATCTCCTGATTAGGCACCTTAAATTGGCCCATGGTTTGTGCTCTGACAGAAATTTACGTCTTCGTTGTGGTCAATCAGACTGTATCCTTGAATTTGGGTCTTTTTCAGGGTACAGAAAACATTTAAACAGAGTACACGGTGAAATTCCAAATAATGTGCAGACAGTTGTTTGTGCTGTTAGTAGTCAGCAATATTCTGATGATGATGATGATCAGCCAACTAATTTGGCTACATGCCCTAGTACAAGTTCCTGTGACTTACCAATTACAAACCAGTCAGCTTTTGATTTATGTGGGTCTGCTGTAGCTCAGTTACAGACGGCAGGTGTGGGTCAATGTGTTGTAAATTCATTTGTCAATACAATGGAAGAAGCTGTCCATGAAATTCAAGCGCAAGTAATGGAGGTTGCTTTTAAATGTCTTTCTTCTGATGATACAGAAACTGTTTCAAAACTTAAACAATCCTTTAATGAAATCGAAAACCCTTTCTCTTCACTTAATTCAGTTTCCAAAAGAGATTTGTACTTTAAAAAGAAATGGAGTATTGTTGACCCTGTGGATAAAGTGCTAGGTACCAGGTTTGAAAATAGGAAAAATAGGAGTACAGGGACATATGATCAGGTTGTGGTCACTGATAAATTTTCCTACGTCCCCATTTTAGAAACACTAAAGTCTATTTTCAGTAATCCACATGTGTTCTCTCTACTGAAATCAGGCCATGTCTCCAAAGATGGTGTTTATTCAGATTTAGATGATGGATTGTACATTAAGAACCACCCTCTTTTTTCCACTGACAAACATGCACTTCAAATTCAGTTATTTTATGATGATTTTGAAACGGCTAATCCATTAGGGTCGAAGAAGGGTATTTACAAATTAGGGGCAGTATATTTTACATTACGAAACTTTCCACCAAAATTTAACTCTTCCTTAACAAGTATTCACTTATGTGCACTCTTCCACTCACAAGACATTAAGACATATGGATTTAATGCCATCCTTGAACCACTCGTTCAAGATTTGAAGATGCTTGAGACTGAGGGTATTGAGATTCCCACTCTATCTCGCCGTGTGCGTGGTAGCATTGTTCAGGTTGTGGGTGATAACCTTGGCTTAAACTGTATATTTGGATTGGTTGAATCGTTTAGTTGCGCCTATTGCTGCCGTTTCTGCCTTTTAGAAAAAACAAGAATTTCAAAGAGTGTTTTATGATGATGTCTCGTCAGTTAAGTTCAGGACAAAAGACGAACATTTACAACATTGTAATTCAGCACAATCAAATCCTATGTTATCTCATGTCTGTGGTGTAAAGCGGCATTGTTTACTGAATACTTTACAGTACTTTAATACCTCTGAAAATTTCTCTGTCGATGTTATGCACGACATTTTGGAGGGAATAGGTCAGCTTGAGATTAAGCTTGTTTTGCAGTATTTGAAGGCAAACTTTGTCACTTCCAGAGAAATCGGGTTGAGAATACAGCATTTCAACTATGGTTACACAGAAAGGAAAAACCGCCCACCTGTTATTAAATTGGATGATGATCGTAATGATTTGGGTATAAATGCTATTCAATGTTGGTGTTTACTTCGCAATCTGCCACTCATGTTTGGTGACATTGTCCCAGATGGAAATGAACATTGGTCCCTTCTTTTATTGTTGATACAGATAGTGAATATTGTATTTTCCCCTGTGTTAACTGAAGGCCTAACAGTCTACCTGAAATATTTGATAGGTGAGCATCATAGACTATTCAAGCTTTTGTTCCCAGAAAGGTCTCTGTTGCCAAAACACCATTTGTTAACACATTACCCTCGATCTATTAGACACATTGGGCCTGTCATTCATATGTGGTGCATGCGTTACGAAGGGAAACATAACTATTTTAAAAGACAACTTAAAAGTTTCAAAAATATCACAAAGACTCTAGCTAAAAAACACCAAAGGTTTATGGCATATAGTTGGGAATCGATAAGCTCTTCCAAATTAACCATGGGTCCAGGAAGGGTGATAACATTAGATGACTTTGCAGAAGGCTCCGACATTGCTGCCAAACTGAATCTAACAGATTTTGAGAATACAAATGTCCTCTCTGTGAAATGGGTCAAGCACCAGGGCATTGAGTACCGTTTAGACTTTCTTGTTTGTGTCAAAGTTGATACTGATTTACCTTTGTTTTACCAGATAAAAGATATTATTGTTCAAAATGAAAGAGTGTTTTTTCTTGGCCAAAACATGGAGACAGTTTGTTTTGACAGCCATTTTAATGCATTTAAGGTTGCTACCATGACGAAACCCTGTAAGTTACAGGTTGTTGAAGTTTGTGATTTGATCTATTATAGAGCTTTTGATATTCAGATGAGTTATGATAAAGCTGATCATCAGCTTTTTGTTGTTCCATGTTGTGTAATGATTTGATAAATAAATGATGAAAGACATCTACTTATGTGTATGTGTGTGTATTCATTTCTTATTTAATCAAAGAATTCCATTGTATTAGAATTAATACATGTTTTATTTAATCAAAGAATTGCATTGTATTAGAATAAAGAAGAATATAGTGGGCATTAAATTGCTGTAAGCATGTGCACAAAGCAAACCAACACTGGTAAGAGCATTTAATGTGTTACACTTAGGAGAGTTAAAAATGGCAAAAATAGTGTTAAATAGCAGTAGTGTTAAATTAAATCAACATTATAGAGTGCAATTGTTTACACTAGTAGTGTAATTTTCTTACACTTTTCAGTGTAAAAATAACACTACACATTCAACACTATTAATAGAGTAATTTTAACACTAAATTGAATGGGACCATATATGCTCAGAAATAGTGTTAAAATTTACTCTTAAAGAGTTAATGCAACACTGCGGAATTTACTGTGTACCAGCTGTCAGTTTGTATGCAGTCACCAACAACACCTACATCTACAGTCACTTGTCACTACAGTAGACATGGCAAGGAAAATAGAGGTTGCCACTAGGGAGCAACACTGTGGAATGGAGGGATGGATCACTGTGTCAAGTGGACAAAAATAACTTCTTCCCGATTCAGGGAAAGATGCCACGTCAGAGGTCAGAGTTCTGCTGAAAACTTGGCACAAATAATTAAAAAAGGGAGTGGCTCAAACGGCTGGAATGAAGAGGGGACTGGCACTGGAACCGTTTGCCATCCAGGAGTACTGCCATGTAAAAAACACAAATTACTGGCCTTGTGGCTTCATCATCCACCCAGATGCCCCCTGGTTAGGTTCATCTCCTGACGGTCTGGTGTTTGAACCGACTGAGAGCCCGCACTTTGGACTGCTGGAAATTACATTTCCCCACACAAAAACATTGAAATTTAAAGCAGGCTTACAGCTACTAGTGGCATGTGTAAGGTCAGCTCCGTCTTACAGAGATTGAGTGGTGTGATTTTTGTTGTTTTTGCAGAGGGAGGATATTCTCATACAACACATCAACAGACACTATAACTGGTGGTGGCTATAACTATCAGGGAGAAGGGAGATTATTTTTATTTTTACATGGCAGTTTGACGAGGGTTCTCTACCCCTTTTTGGCATTTAGAGTTCCCTTTGATTGATATGCAACACATTTTTTCTTTGAACATATACTGATAGCATTGATTCTTTATAAATAATATTATGAATGATGCAGTTAAGTATTATAATATATTACCTTAAACGTGCTTCTATGTGTGGCCTCCTCTTAATGTGTGTAAAACAATGCAGAACTCTAAACCTTTCTTAGTTGTAACATGTAACTGTTCATCTCATCACCAGTTGTGGAGGAGGGGGGTTTAAAGAGTTCATGTGTATACATGTTACAAACTGCTCCGAGACAAGAAGGTTGAGGATCCAAATGCAGTTTATTAGAGTAATCCAAAATCCAGGCAAGGGTCATACACAGGCAGGCAGTCCATACAAACAAACAAACCCAGAGGGTAAGACAGGAACGGGAAACCCAGGACACAGGCAGATATCAAGAACCAGGAACAGAGACAACCGTGGAAACACTCAGAAATGCAGTGTAACAACATACAAACTTCGCAGTGAGTGATGGGGTGAACCAGGCTTATATGGGGTGAGCTAAACAAGATAGTGAGACACAGGTGAATGTGATAATGAGTGCTGATGAGTACAGGCAGATAATTATGGGAGATGTAGTAGTGAAACATGATAGTCTGATGTGGAGTGCCCTCAGATGGCTCTCAAGGGCACTCCAGCTAATGACCGTTACAATACAGTTAGTTAAAAAAAAAAAAAAAAAAAAAAAAAAAATTAATTACTTTTTTAATAATGTAAAAGCCATGTCAACAAAAGGCTGTTTAATGAATGGCAAGCAAATGTCTAACACAAAACTATATAACATCCATTAGAAACTATACAGGAAACTATTACAATTAGAAATACATTCATTAGAAACTATTAACAAGCACAGAATAAGCAAAAAGTGAAGTCCAGAGTTATTCATCATCGTTGAGTTGCCCATGCCTTTACCAGTCGTCTGTTCTGTAGTTGACCAGGAAGCAAGCCACATTGAATAGCTCCACCTGAAATGAACTATAAAGGGGATGGGAAGAATCTGTCACAATAACGGAGGCTTCCCTTTTAACTGTCACAGTGTAAAGATCAGACAGAGGTACTTCTTTCTCACCAAAAAATGTATCAGCCATGTTTATAATCCTTAAGAATCTGTTTTTGCATTTAACAGAAAGAGAGTTAAACCAGGATACAATGTTAAAAGTGAACACAGGTTCACTGAGTGATTTATACACAACTTTAAGAATATTCGGGTTACACTTTATTACGATAGTCCATTTTAGACATTCTACTCACTATAAGTAACTTTGCAACTACATGTTAACTAACTCTCATTAGAATATTAGTAGACTGTCAGTAGATTGTTAGATTATGGTTAGGTGTTAGGGTTCGGGTTAGGAGAATAAGTTGACTTGTAGTTGCCAAGTTACTTATAGTCAGTAGAATGTATGTTGGGGAGCAACAAAATAAAGTCTTAGCAAATATTAAGCAGACAGTCTACTAATACTATAATGAAAGTTAGTTGACATGTTGACAAAGTTACTTATGGTGCTTTTCCATTACCAGTACCAGCTCAACTCGACTCGGCTCGTCTCGCCTCGGTTCGCTTTTCGCTTCGTATTCCATTGCAGATAGTACCTCCACAATAGTACCTGGTCGTCATAGCGACGCCACAGGAAACTGCCGTTACTTAATCTTCTACGCGAGGCACCCGCTACCCACACACAGGACAATGGAGGAAATCGAGTGTATGCTGTTTTTGTTTTTGCTGGTTTTTATTCAGGATACTCTGTCTGGCACGTGCAATGATGACGCAGTGAATAGTGACGATTCTCTCTGACCAATCAGCAGTCTGCCATGTTTTCACGTCACATTTTAATCTCGCCTCAGCTTGCTTATGGCGCTTTTCCATTACCAGTACCAGCTCAACTCGACTCGACTCGAGTCAGCTCGGCTCGGCTCGCTTTTCGCTCCGTTTTCCATTGCAGATAGTACCTCCACAATAGTACCTGGTCGTCATAGCGACGCCGCAGGAAACTATAGTGACTTACTCTTCTTCACGAGCCCTTTATTTTACTGTCTATGCGCGAGACACACACACACAGGACAATGGAGGAAATCAAGTATGCTGTTTTTGGATGTTTTTGTTTTTGCTATTTTTTATTCAGGATACTCTGTCTGGCACGTGCAATGATGACGCAGTGAATAGTGACAATTCTCTCTGACCAATCAGCAGTCTGCCGTGTTTTCACGTCACATTTTAGTATCGCCTCAGCTCGCTTAGAACCTCGCCGGAGATGGTACGAAAAAAAGTACCTGGAAGCAGGTACAGGTACAACTTTTACACAGTGGAAAACCAAACAAAGCCGAGTCGAGCCGAGCCGAGGCGAGGCGAGGCGAGCTGGTACTGTGTAGTGGAAAAGTGCCATTATAGTTAGTAGAATGTCTAAATTGGACTATCGAAATAAAGTGTTACCGAATATCCCTTTCAATATTAAAACAACTCAATTTCCTCAGTAAGCCTAGTCGTTGGCAAGCCTTTTTAGAAACACATTGAATGCTTATTAAATGTAAACAGGGAGTCAATCTATGGCTACGTTCACACTGCAGGCTGAAACGACCCAATTCCGATTTTTTTGCCCCCATGCGACCTGTATCTGATCTTTTCATGACAGTCTGAACGACACAGATCCGATCTTTTCAAATGTGACCCAGGCCACTTGGGTATGTGGTCCCAAATCCGATACGTATCCGATCTTTTGAAATGCGACTTCAGTCTGAACGGCCAGGTCGCATGTATCCGACCCGCACGTCATTGATACGCGAAAAACGTCATAATTCTGTGTTGAAGTAGTCGTCGGTTTGAAAACGGACTGCATATTCGTCGAGCTGAGGTAAATCTGCCGAACGGGTCGACCTCGACGAGCCCGTTAATTAAAAAAATAAATAGAAGCCCAAGGCCACCATCATTATATATGACTATGTTAACTTGTTTGTGTTGATATTAGATAGGTCAGCGGCTGCTGTCTGGCTCTTGTGTAACGGTCGCTGCGCGCGCTCGTGTGTGTGTGTGTGTGTGTGTGTGTGTGTGTGTGAGAATCATGGTGAGAATCACAGTTAGTTAAAGTTTAGCTACTTTAGCAAACAACAAGTGACGTTGTTGACCGTTGAGTACTCTTCTGCGCATGTGGGTCACTTCTGGGTCATTTCACGTTCACACAGGAGATCACTGGCCTAACTGGGAATGTCTAAAGTGGAATGGCCTTGCAAAAAAATCTATTTTTTTCAAAAAAATCGGAATTGAGCATTAAGCCCTGCAGTGTGAACGCAGCCTATGTACCCAGGTATTTAAAAGATCCCACCTGCTCAACTTCCTCTCCATTAAGTAACAAAGGCTTAAAAAGTGTGCATGCATTATTAGCCACACAACACATCTCTTTAGTTTTGTTAATATTAAGCTGCAAAAAATTATCCTTCGTCCAGGCTATTAGAAAATTAACAAAATTAGAAAAAATGTCCAGTGATACCCTTTACACATCCCACCAGTGCCATGTCATCTGCATATTTTATAATTATCAAATCATCAGTATCACAAGTCATCTCTATTGTATAAATAGAGAAGAGAATTGGGGATAAAATACATCCCTGTGAAAGACCATTGGTAACAAAACTTCTGGAACACTGGAATAGAAGCATCTTATTTTCAGTCAGTTAAACGCAGGTTATCCACAGCAACTGTCACTCAACTCCACCCTCAAACACACAGCAAGACACACACACAAAACAGAACAAAATCACCACCTGGCGGCAGACAAATCCAAATCCAATCCAAGCAGGAGACACAGGGTTGTAAAGATGAACAAATTCTGTAACAAATGTAGGCTATTGCTCATTGTTAGTTCATGTTAGTTAATACATTAACCAATGTTAACAAATGAAACCTTATTGTAAAGTGTTACCACATAAGAATTTAAGAAGGCTGATCACCCCTTGCTCCTCTACATGATAAACTCGTCCTGAGCACTCTGGTCAATTCTGTGATTTGAATGTTTCCCCAATCACATTGCGAGTTTGCCTTTGTATGAGGATTCTATCTACCTGCTTCATAACTTGATGTAGCCTACGGAATTTGTTTGTAGCCTACTATGGAAGCCCATTCCCGCCACATAATATGACATCAGGCCTACTTAAATCATTATTATGAGATAAAAAGGCGACTTGGTATGTCAAAATTTAAAACAAAATTATTTTGCGGCGTGGGCTTTAATAGAAAACACAGTAGGAGTATTAACAATACCAAGTAATGGAAACAGTTGATCATGTTGTTTTTCTGTCCTCTGTATGTACAGGAAAATAATCAACTAAAAGAGAATAGGCTTCAGAACACTTATACCACAGTGACTGCCACCCGGATCAGAAAAGAGGCCCCAAGTCGGAGTATATTGAGTACTGGGCCAATGGCTGAAGCTTCGGCTCTGGATGTCGGCGTAGTGGAAGGAGCGCCGCATGTGAAGCCGAAAAGTGATCTAGCTATTTTACCTGCATGGAGTCGTGTGAAGGAGGGTCGCCGGTAAAAATATGTGAGTGAGAATGTAAATGCACAGCCCAATTCCCGTCTAAATCAATCAAGAGGGAAGAAGCTAAGGGCATTGTTGGAACTTGTGCTGAGGGGAATATAGTTGTGAAGACTAAGCTGGTGAGTGTTTTTGCCACACAATTTTCGCCTGACTTAGACTCTAGACCAGGGATCAGCAACTCCGGTCCTGGAGGGCCACTGTCCTGCAGAGTTTAGCTCCAACCCTAATTAAACACACCTGAACAAGGCAATCAGTGTTTTCAGGATTACTAGATAGATACAGGCAGGTGAGTTTTTATCAGGGCTGAAGCTAAACTCTGCAGGACAGTGGCCCTCCAGGACCGGAGTTGCTGATCCCTGCTCTAGACATTGGCTAACTATTTGAAGGATAAACTCCATCGTGATGTTACTTGCCAAAAGGTGGATACTACTCAGAACCAATATAGTTCCTTTAACTGTCAAGTGTGATAAGGTGGACGATGTATATGGGCCACAGATCTGGGCCCATACAAAGAGTATTTGTACGCCGATTCTTCGAGGCGCGCAAACCCAGGGCAAATGCGGAACCAGTGGACGTAGTAACACCTAGTAGTGTAAGAAGTGTGTCGGCATCTGAGGCGCATGCGTCTGCTGTAATGAAGCTATGAATATGATTTATGAATCTTAGAGTTCATATAACTCATATAACTCGCGTGGGTTGTGCTTGGGTCGGAATGTTGGTGATAAAGCACAACGGATTGTTATTGACAAACTCTTGGAGAATGTGGACATTCTATGTATACAAGAGACCTTTTTTATCAAAACAAGATCTAGACAAACTTAACTCTGTTAATGATGATTTCAACGGAGTGGGAGAATCCATAACAGATTTAATTTTTGGAATATTACGTGGCAGAATACCTGGGGGTGTGGCCATATTATGGCACAAGAAGTACGATCCATTGATCAGTGTGATTAGATTAGAGGTAGACTGGTGTATAGCAATCAAAGTGGAGCATAATAAGAAGGTTTTTGTCATTTTGAATGTGTATACTCCATGTGAATGTCGCCAAAATGAAGATGAATGTATGAATAGGCTTGCTTTTATAAGTTATTTTATTAAGGAAAGTGTATGTACAAGTAGATTTATATTAGGGGATATGAATGCTGGTATATCTGATAATAGCCTAATTCTTTGTTTGGCCAACAGCTAATCAAGTTTTGTCAGGATAGCAAATTGGCTTTTTCTAGCCAAATATTATTGCCAGTAGACAGCTGTACATATATTAGTGAGGCATGGAATACAACATCTTTGCTGGATCACTGTATATGTACAGCAGATGCACATGATTCCCAAGATAAACTTGAGATATTGTATGACCTATTGACATATTGTGATGGTATGTGGAACAGACCACATACCAATTTCAATTATGTTAGCCTAAATGTTGAAAGTTTACCTGATATGACTAATTGTGAAAATTTTGAACAAAGTGGAAAATTAGACTGGGCAAGACTCACAGCAAATGATCTTTGGGAATATAAACTACTGACAGAGAAGAGGTTAAGCTAGGGTGACCATATTCCAGGACATGTCCGGCTGGGATTTCGAGATCACCCAAAATATCCGGGATACGGCTTTTGCTTTCTCGTCGCCATTCATTTTGTTTACATGCACACCTTTTGATTAAGTAGGACTGAATTAATTCCGATTGGTGAATCTGAATGTAGTGTTTACATGAACGCTAAACAAGTGATCGGTTGATCCATGTGAAGCAGAATGCATGACCTGCAAAGCTGGCACGTGTCAGTGTCAAATAAAGTAATAATGTAAACATAATGAATGGTGACTGTAGAAAGCAAAAGCCGAATCCAGGACATTTTGGGCAATCTCGAAATCCTGGCCAGACATGTCCTGGTTAAACAGGACGTATGGTCACCCTAGGTTAAGCAATATAGAAGTGTCAACTCAGACTATTGTTTGTGATAATGTCGATTGTAAGAATCCTAAGCATAAGCGTGATCTATGCGTGATGTATGATGAAATAGTGGACTGTTTAAATAATGCCAGTAGACCTTTCTGTCAAAAAAGGGTTAAAAATGATCATTTTAGGGCTGGATGGAATTAATATGTTTCTGAACTGCATTTGCAGGCCAGAGAAGCATTTTAAAACTGGGTTTTAATGGGTAAAGCTCGGTATGGCCAAGAATATGAGCAAAAGAAACTGGCAAATGCTAAATTTAAATATGCTGTACGTTTTGAAAAAAAAAAAAAACGAGATGTCCATGAGAGCAAACTCAATGACCAGGAACTTTCAGCAAAATAATGTCTATGAATTTTGGAAAAAAGTTAAGGTTATCAATAATAATAAAATTCCTCTGCCAACTAGTATTGATGGAGTTTTTGGGACTGAGAATATTGTTAACTTGTGGAGAAAATATTATGGATTAATATTATTACAATATTTTAAATTGTGTTGAGAGGAAGGAATTCAAAGTTGGTCATGTGTTGAACGATGAAGGTATGTTTATTACACCTGATGAGGTCAGTTACGCAATTGATAAATTGGCTGAGAATAAAGCATGTGGTCCAGATCGAATTACAGCTGAACAGTTGAAGCACGCTAGTTCAAGGATCACGTTACTTACTTTGTGTTTTACAGGATTTTTAATCCATGGTGTGCAACCTGATTCCATAATAACAGTTTTACTAGTGCCAGTAAATAAAGATAAAACAGGTAAAATATCTGGGACAGAAAACTATAGGCCAACACCTGATCCAATTCATCAGCTCATTATCACATGGGTTAATGAGCTGATGAGTTGAATCAGGTGTGTTTGATTAGGGAGACAAAGAAAACGTGCAGTGTTGGGGGTCCTTCAGGAGCAGGGTTGAAGAACACTGGTGTAAATATACTAAAGGTGTCTTCAATGCTCAATCATCACTCAATTAATCACTTAATTATCTCATTAACTCTAAGGGTGCTTTCACATCTGTAGTTCGTTTCATTTGGTCCGCACCAAGGGCGAAAAATGATACTTTGTAGCATTTTTCAGGAGTTTTGGTTCCTTTTCACACCACACTGATCGCTCTGGTCTGAATCAGTTTATGAGTTGATAAAACGAACCAGCAAAGAAAAATGAAACAAAAGCACGCACATCAGTCTCAAAAGGGTGCTCGACTAAAAAAACCAACAAGTAAAGAATAAAGTATAAAGTCGGCAACACCTAAGCTCCAAAATTATCAAAAATATTTATTTTCAAGACAACTATCGCATAGCGTACGTTACGTTTCGAGCACGCAGGCTCTTCATCAGACAAATTGACTACAGATGTGCAACCCTTTATATCTCCAGGTGATCACATGTCCAAACATCATATTACTTACCAATACAAAACAAGAAAAAAAAAGAAAAAAAGAAAAATATATACACACAAAAATATCTAAAAAACTATGCAAAATACAACAGTATCATTATTAATATGCACTTCAAAAAACACTTTTCTTGATACCTGCAAAAATACATCAAAATAATTAAATGAAAGTAATCACTCCAAAACCTTTGATGTATTAAATACAAAAAGAGAAAAAAAGAGAAACACACACACATATGTATAACAATTCAAAGAAATGGACGAATATCAAAATCTTCATTAAAGGGATACTTCACCTCTGGGAAGATGAATGTGTATTTAAAATAGGTCATTTAAGTAGAAGAAATGTGGAGAAATTTTTGAATTTGGAGCTTTCTAGACTGAGAAAAGCCAGAAAATGTATTTTTGGCTTATGTGGATGAAAGACAACAACTCCCAGAATGCACTTGCTTCGCTGCCTTAGGAGGCCACGCCTACCGGTTAGAGAGCACAGTTGAAAACAACAAGGCTAGCCTAAGTAAGTGATGAGTTTGCCAGGGATTTAGAGACCCAAAATGTCCGGGATTCGGCTTTTGCGTTCTACAGTCGCCATTCATCATGTTTACTGTGGCGAGCAGGACGAGGCTGACGGCCGCGGGAGAACGGCGCGAGGCCGGTGGCTACTGAGACGCGCCGGGTCTCGCATCTCTCACGGAGGAGCGGGAATTTTCTTAGCAATGTTAAAACGCACATCAACCGATCACTTGTTTAGCGTTCATGTAAACACTACAGTCAGATTCACCGATCGGAATTAATTCAGTTAGATTGAAACGAGAGGTGTGCATGTAAACAATGAATGGCGACCGCAGAAAGCAAAAGCCGAATCCAGGACATTTTTAACAGTCTCGCCCGCCGGACAAGTCCGGGAAAAGGAAGATGGTAACCCCTACTTACTCAGCTTTCTCCTATTATTCAGCTTTCTCCACAGAACAAGAGCATGCTAGCTTAGCTTCCAAAGAAAGACGGCTGATACTGTGTACATTCTGTGAGTGAGATCCCACCCTGTATGGGCGGGTTGAAAACATGCGGAACAACGCCATCTACTGGCTGTAGTCTTTAGCCTCTGGACAGAAAATCCTCCGATGACGCAAAATGACGATTTTTGCGTCATCGGAGGATTTTTTCCAGACAAAAAATACATAAATCTCTCCTCTCAGGGGGATATGAGGGGGGAAAGCATGGTAATTTGAAAATACTACAGGTTTTCTACTAATACAAAGCTTAATGCTAAATCCTGAAGTAACCCTTTAAGTCCTCTAGGGGACAACGTGTCTAATGTAAAAATCCAAAAAGCCTCACGCTGTAAAAGCAAATTATCAATGTCACCTCCACGACGTGGATACTTAACTACCTCGATGCCTATTGAAGAGTAGAGACTGAATGTCTAAAAGCTGCAAAATGCTGTGCAACTGGACTTTTTGGATCATGGTGTCTAGGCTACGTTCACACTGCAGGCTGAAACGACCCAATTCCGATTTTTTTGCCCCTATGCGACCTGTATCTGATCTTTTCATGACAGTCTGAACGACACAGATCCGATCTTTTCAAATGCGACCCAGGCCACTTGGGTATGTGGTCCCAAATCCGATACATATCCGATCTTTTGAAATCCGACTTCAGTCTGAACGGCCAGGTCGCATGTATCCGACCCGCACGTCATTGATACGCGAAAAATGTCATTATTCTGCATTGAAGTTAGCAGCTAGTCGTCGGTTTGAAAACGGACTGCATATTCATCGAGCTGAGGTAAATCTGCCGAACGGGTCGACCTCGACGAGCCCGTTAATAAAAAAAAAAAAAAAAAAGCCCACGGCCATTATATATACGTTATGTTAACTTATTTATGCTGAATCTGATATTAGATAGGTCAGCGGCTGCTGTCTGGCTCTTGTGTAACGGTCGCTGCGTGCGCTCGTATGTGTGTGTGAGAGTGAGAGAATCACAGTTAGTTAAAGCAGAGACGGGCTCTGGTTAAAGTTTAGCTACTTCCGCAAACAACAAGTGACGTCGTTGACCGTTGAGTAGCCTACCCTTCGGCGCATGCGGGTCACATCTGGGTCATTTCACGTTCACACAGGAGATCACAAAAGGTCGCATTTAATTGGAAATGTGAACGGCCTTGCAAAAAAATCGAATTTTTTCAAAAAATCGGAATTGAGCATTAAGCCCTGCAGTGTGAACGTAGCCTAATTGCACATCGATGTTCAGAAATGCGATTCTTCAAAGGTCTACTAGTCTTACCAATATAACATAAGCCACAAGGGCAACGCAGCATATAAATAACATTGGCCGTCTTACACGAAATGGTGCCTCGAATTTTAAAAGTTTTTGCTGTGTGAGGATGTGTAAAAGTTGATGTCTTGTATGTAAAATTACATTGTTGACAGTTACCACATCTATAATTACCATGAGTTATTTTATTCAAGAAGTGAGGAGCCGGTTTCAAATCCGCTCTAACTAACATATTTCGAAGGTTAAGTGTTTTTTTATACACTAAGCGAGGTGGTTTATCGAAGCATTTTTTAAGGTTAGGATCACTCTCTACAATATGCCAGTGTTTAGATAAAACATTATTAACATCCTTAGTAACAGGCGAATATTGCATATAACAATTAGCACGACATTCTGTTTTTTTATATTTTTTAACTAGACTCTCTTTTTGTGACACATCTTTAAAACGACTCGCTGCAGACTGAATCCACTCTTCTTTATACGATCGATGTCTAAATCTCTCTGATAAAATATGTGACTGCTGTTGGAAATCATCATCACTGCTACAGATACGGCTAATCCGACTAAATTGAGAAATCGGTAACGAACGTTTTAATGACACCGGATGATAGGATTGTCCGTGCAAGATAGTGTTACGATCAGTAGGTTTTCGATACAAATTGGTCTCAATGCCCGACGTGGTATGAAGAACAAGCACATCCAAAAAGTTCATTTTCTCTTGATGGAAATCAATGGTAAATGTTAACGCAGTACATTTATTATTTACCAAATTGTGAAACTCTAATAGCTCAGCTTCAGTGCCACTCCATAATAGAAAAACATCGTCAATGTATCTTTTCCATAAAAGAATGTGCTTTAAAAAATCGTTAACAGGATTAAACACAAATTGATGTTCAAACATCCCACAAAATAAAGATGCAAAACTTGGGGCCATCTTAGACCCCATACTGACCCCCGAAATCTGCAAATAATACTCAGACCCAGACAAAAAATAATTATGTGAAAGCACCAATTTTGCCAAATCACTCAAACATACAGTACTAGGAATTTGACAGAGACGTTGATTCAGAAAAAATTCAATTGCCTCTAGCCCACCCTGAAACGGAACATTGGTGTACAACGATTCAACATCCATAGTGACTAGAAGAACAGGACAATCCGGTAATTTTACATTGTTGACAAGTTCAATAAAATGCATCGTGTCTCTGATATAAGATGGTAAAGACATCACCAAAGGTTGTAAATGGAAATCGACGAAAGCTGAAATTTTTTCTGTAAGAGACCCAATTGCTGCCACTATAGGTCTCCCAGAGGGAATATCACTATAAGGTTTATGAATTTTGGGCAGTGTATATAACACCGGTGTAATCGGATGTTCGACACACATATATTCATATTCAGCTTTCGTCAACAAACCTGAATCTACAAACAATTTTAAAGTGTTATGTACAGATGTTTTGAAATTAATCACAGGATTTGTACTCAATTTTTTATAAAAGGTTGAATTAGACAATTGTCTCTGAATTTCGACTTCGTAGTCTCTTCGATTCAAAATCACCACTGCACCACCTTTATCAGCACTTTCAATAACTATAGATGAATCTTGTTTCAATAATGCCAATTCAGACAGTTGTGCTTCTGATAAATTGTGTGCAAGTTTATATTGTCTTTTGGATTTTAATATAGAAGTTACATCGCTTTCTACTAGCCTACAATAAGTGTCCAAAGAGGCATTCCTACCCTTAAAAGGAACAAACGTGGATTTACCTCTAAAAACAGTCCGATGTTGTTCAGTTGATTGATAGTCCTTCATAGATGTATCACAATCACCATCGCCCGAGGCTAAATCGGACACAGAAACTCCGGAATCCAGTGAGTGAGCTTGATGTAAACAGGACTGTCTTACACTGAAAAATTCTTTGAGTCTCAAGGTACGAAAAAACTTTTGTAAATCAATGTATGTGTCAAATTCATTGCAATGCGCCGTAGGTGAAAACGAAAGTCCTTTGTTGAGAACAGTCAAACAATCATTAGAGATCTCTTTGCTCGATAAGTTAATAACATTAATCACCTCTGCGTCGTTCTTCGTGTCACATACTGAGATCTTATGGGAGGTCTTTTTGCTCCTCCTACATTTCTTCTTTGACGAGTGATGTTGAATTGTCGTCCGTTTTCTAAAAAACGTTGTGGCTGGGACAAATTGCTGGAATCTGAGTCCCGATCAAATGACGAAGACGACTGAGCAGACGAGTATCTGTTGTCATCATGTTGTAAGGGTTTTCGTAACCCCCGCAAGGTGAATTGTGATGATGAATAACGCCTCAGTTGTGATCTCCACTGATAAACCCGACCATTGGCATAATCAGTAGCATCTCTATTAAACTTGCTCTTCTTAGATGCGATAATCTCCTTTTTTAATTCCGCAATTCGTTGATTGCATTCCTGTAGTACTGAGTCAAGTTGTACTTCATCCGGATAATCCACAGCTAGCAGAATTTTAACCTCCTCAATTTCTTTTCGAACATTCGCAAGTTGTGTAGATATCTCTTGTACAGTCAATGCCATCAGATCAAATGCACACTTGTTTAAGATTTCACACCATTTGTCACAAAAACTCACATTGTCCTGGCCAATGATGGGGCTTTTGACGATTCTTAAGCCGCGTGGTATTCTCTTAACTCTCAAATAATCACTCAACGTTACTCCATGTAGATATAATTTGGTTTCCCTCTCGAGAAGTTTTTCAAAACTTTTCGCCGATGATCTAGCGCAGTCTTTAGCAGTCTCTTCATTGAATAAGGAGTCTTTCATGAGTATTCGAGCAATGTCTTCATCAGAAAATTCAAAGGTCTTGGACTGATCAACTAGTGGCTCAGCCATACTGAATCCAACAGGTGTATCAAATTAATCTACTAAAATGGAGTCAAACAAGAGTGCCGTGCTCACAAAAACAGCAAAGAAAAATGAAACAAAAGCACGCACATCAGTCTCAAAAGGGTGCTCGACTAAAAAAAACAACAAGTAAAGAATAAAGTATAAAGTCGGCAACACCTAAGCTCCAAAATTATCAAAAATATTTATTTTCAAGACAACTATCGCATAGCGTACGTTACGTTTCGAGGACGCAGGCTCTTCATCAGACAAATTGACTACAGATGTGCAACCCTTTATATCTCCAGATGATCACATGTCCAAACATCATATTACCAGTAGCGTACCGTGGGGTTTCAGTCAGGGCCTTCAGTAACGATCTAACCCCCCCCCCCCCAAAAAAAAAAAAATACAATCATGCACTGTATGCACTATTGCGTAACATCAGCGACGAGACAGCCAATCATCAACCTCAGCGCACACGCACACCACTGTACATTATAAAATCTGCACTGAAACATCTCGCGCACGAATGTACCTAATACAAATAAATAAAACATCTCCGGTTAACTAGCAGGACATTCATTTTCGTTTGTTGAATAAGATGCATTCTAGCGCTGAAATGTGTTGTTCAAGCTGAGTGCTCGTTGCCGCTGTTATCAGTGGCGCGGATACAGTGTTCTCTTGTGGCTCGCGCAAAGTTTTCACTCAGATGCGCGCTTCAATCTATCGCCATTGCGGAGACTTTCTATTCGTTGAAATCTTACAAAACAATATGCACACAAATGCCCTGCTTGATATACAACCACTGATGAACATATTCTGTAAAAAAAAAAAAAAAAAAAAAAAAAAATAAATATACGAGTGTGGATTCGATCCCAGAACCTCTGACACGCGTGGCAAAAATTCTACCACTCGACCATCGCAGTACACATATAGTCAAGTGGAAATTCTCTGTACTGACAATATTAGTAGATCTAGAATGACAAATGTACCCAAAATGACCCAATGTACTAATGAAATTGATTTCTGGACATCGTAATGTTATTTTTCCTGAAAATTGTTATTGTACACAAACATGTATTGTATCTGCCCACCCATGTCGATGACATCAGCACGGGCTAGCCGTTGACACATCGCTGGGCCTCTGGGGCGTTCTGTCATACGCATCACAATTTGATTGGCTGATAAAACACGTCAGTCAAAGTTATGATCAAATGGAAAACGGCAGCTTCAACGGAAGGCTAGCTATAGAGCTGGTAAGTCCCGCCCCTTCCGCAAAACCCCGCTGGACCTCAAAGTTGAAAAACCGTCAATGCAACTGAATGGGAGAAAATAATTATTTTCTGGTCCCGTTTGAATTGTGCCATGAATGTGAACATATGTTGTCTGTGAATTTTTTATATAACTTTTCGTGTAAAGAATGATACAATTTAGTGGGTAGAAGTTTGATACGGTTAGACTTTGTGTGAGAGCACTTTGTGGACTACAACTCTCGACGCGTTTGAAACGTCAACACCACTAGCACACGGACTAGCTCTCCCGCTAAACATGGCTGTGTCTTTGGTGCACTTCACCACCTTCTTTCAGGGAGAGGACAAAATCATTGAGGTTGGCGAAAAACACGGGTAAGTCAACTTTATGGGGTGACGTCACATAGGCGACATGTAGTCTTTCTCGTTATGTCTTTTCCACAACTACTAGCCGGAGAATCATACCATATACTGTCAAACTCGTAACATGGAGAGTTATATAAAAAATTCACAGACAACATATGTTCAATTCATGGCACAATTCAAACGGGATCAGAAAATAATTATTTTCTCCCATTCACTTGCATTGACGGTTTTTCAACTTTGAGGTCCAGCGGAATTTAACGGATGGGGCGGGACTTACCAGCTCTATACAACTAGTGCTGGTCCACGGAGCTGCGTTTAGTTGATATATGTAAAATCCAGCTCAGACTCACAAAAATTAACCATATTCTTTCTGGAAATATAATCGTAACGTACTGATAGACAGTAATTGAATTTAGACATGTTCAGACACACATTAATTTATTATAGAAAAAATACATATTTTTTATTTTGACAGGGCCAGCAGAGAAGGCCCTGCTGGCTCTGACGGCACACCACTGCATATTACTAACCAATACAAAACAAGAAAAAAAAAGAAAAAAAGAAAAATATATACACACAAAAATATCTAAAAAACTATGCAAAATACAACAGTATCATTATTAATATGCACTTCAAAAAACACTTTTCTTGATACCTGCAAAAATACATCAAAATAATTCAATAAAATGTTTGATGGATGTTTGAACATCAATTTGTGTTTAATCCTGTTAACGATTTTTTAAAGCACATTCTTTTATGGAAAAGATACATTGACGATGTTTTTCAATTATGGAGTGGCACTGAAGCTGAGCTATTAGAGTTTCACAATTTGGTAAATAATAAATGTACTGCGTTAACATTTACCATTGATTTCCATCAAGAGAAAATGAACTTTTTGGATGTGCTTGTTCTTCATACCACGTCGGGCATTGAGACCACTTTGTATCGAAAACCTACTGATCGTAACACTATCTTGCACGGACAATCCTATCATCCGGTGTCATTAAAACGTTCGTTACCGATTTCTCAATTTAGTCGGATTCGCCGTTTCTGTAGCAGTGATGATGATTTCCAACAGCAGTCACATATTTTATCAGAGAGATTCAGACATCGATCGTATAAAGAAGAGTGGATTCAGTCTGCAGCGAGTCGTTTTAAAGATGTGTCACAAAAAGAGAGTCTAGTTAAAAAATATAAAAAAACAGAATGTCGTGCTAATTGTTATATGCAATATTCGCCTGTTACTAAGGATGTTAATAATGTTTTATCTAAACACTGGCATATTGTAGAGAGTGATCCTAACCTTAAAAAATGCTTCGATAAACCACCTCGCTTAGTGTATAAAAAAACACTTAACCTTCGAAATATGTTAGTTAGAGCGGATTTGAAACCGGCTCCTCACTTCTTGAATAAAATAACTCATGGTAATTATAGATGTGGTAACTGTCAACAATGTAATTTTACATACAAGACATCAACTTTTACACATCCTCACACAGCAAAAACTTTTAAAATTCGAGGCACCATTTCGTGTAAGACGGCCAATGTTATTTATATGCTGCGTTGCCCTTGTGGCTTATGTTATATTGGTAAGACTAGTAGACCTTTGAAGAATCGCATTTCTGAACATCGATGTGCAATTAGACACCATGATCCAAAAAGTCCAGATGCACAGCATTTTGCAGCTTTTAGACATTCAGTCTCTACTCTTCAATACATAGGCATCGAGGTAGTTAGGTATCCACGTCGTGGAGGTGACATTGATAAATTGCTTTTACAGCGTGAGGCTTTTTGGATTTTTACATTAGACACGTTGTCCCCTAGAGGACTTAATGAAGATTTTGATATTCGTCCATTTCTTTGAATTGTTATACATATGTGTGTGTGTTTCTCTTTTTTTCTCTTTTTGTATTTAATACATCAAAGGTTTTGGAGTGATTACTTTAATTTAATTATTTTGATGTATTTTTGCAGGTATCAAGAAAAGTGTTTTTTGAAGTGCATATTAATAATGATACTATTGTATTTTGCATAGTTTTTTAGATATTTTTGTGTGTATATATTTTTCTTTTTTTTCTTGTTTTGTATTGGTTAGTAATATGATGTTTGGACATGTGATCACCTGGAGATATAAAGGGTTGCACATCTGTAGTCAATTTGTCTGATGAAGAGCCTGCGTGCTCGAAACGTAACGTACGTTATGCGATAGTTGTCTTGAAAATAAATATTTTTGATAATTTTGGAGCTTAGGTGTTGTCGACTTTATACTTTATTCTTTACTTGATAAAACGAACCAAAATGCACTCACGTGACAACATCCACATCACTCGTTGGCCAAATGTGTCTTGTACGCATTTCCATAACTGCACTTCGATTGGTCAGAATTAACGTGCGGGAAAATTCCAACAGAACTCCCATAAGTAAACAAAGAGGTGGAAAATCTGGCAGACAACACACCGCTGTTTACTATGGAGAGACGACTGTGTGGGATGATTGTATCCCATGTCTTATTTTACTATATACTTTGTCTACACCACTTTAGACAAACAATAATATTTGAGAATGAGGCGAGGATGCGGCTTGAAAAAAATCTGTTAATGCACTGCACGCGCCGAAGCTGCATCGCAAGTCACTTCAGGAGGAGGCGTGCATTAATGTTGCTAAATAGTGACATGCTCATCATCCAAAGAAATTACCAACGATCCATCAGGTAATGTTGTGCCCTTTCTCTCTTTAAAATTGTTTCTGTGAGCATCTGTAAAGCCTACAAGTTCTCATCATAAACATTCTCACTATGCCATGTTGGGTCCTTGAATTTGAGGGAACTGGGTCTGGAAAGTCCTTAAATTTGATGTTGAAGAAGGTTTGTTAATCCTACCTATGTATCTGCTTGCTTGTCATTTAAACAGTTTAAAATATCTGTCCAGATTACAGGCATATGTTATAGCATAAAGTAATTTTATTAAGTGAGAAACCTTATTAAAGGTGTAAAATCTTAATAGCAAAAATAACATAGCTCTAATTCATCTAACAATATTAATGAAAGCAGTTTACATATGATAATAATAATTTAAATTAAGAGTTATTTTCCTGAAAGTTATCATAATGACTAGATGACCAATTTCATCTTTCTGTTAAACACAGGACAATTTGGACACACCCACGTAATGAAAGTTGGTGGCCCCACATCAACACCACCTGGACAGACGATGATTGGCTGAAAAACTTCAGAATGGGAAGAGGCAGTTTCAAACTACTGTGTGACACTCTCCGGCCCTGGCTGACACAACAGAACACTAAATACAGACAGGCTGTGCCTGTAGAGGCTTGTGTTGCAATTTGTATTTGGAGGTTATCCACAAACCTGGAGTACAGATCCATCTCACAACTGTTTGGTGTTGGGTTATCAACATGTTGCACTATCACCCAAAAGGTTGTGACTGCCATAAATGTGGTAATGAAGCCTCTGTACATAAAGCATCCCTCTGCAGCAGATAATACAGGGTTTTCGTGACAAATGGAGATTCCCTCAGAGCTCAACCTGACAACTCATCTTGTTATTACAATCGGAATGGAGACTATTCCATCATTCTGCAAGGTGTGGTGGACCATAGAATGAGATTTTGGGACACTAATGTTGGACGACCAGGTAAGATACACGATGCCCGTGTTTTCTCCCTCTCATCATTGTATGAGCGTGGCAGTGCAGGCACTCTTTTACCTCATCGGACTGAAACGTTTGAGGGGGTCGACGTGCCTGTTTTTCTTTTGGGTGATTCGGCTTACCCTCTACTAACTTGGCTCATGAAAGCTTACCTAGAGGGAGGAGCAATAACACCACAGCAGCTCAACTTCAACCACAGACTGATCCAAGCCCGTATGACCGTTGAGCGTGCCTTTGGGTGCCTCAAAGGGTGTTGCCTTCTTAAAGAAAATGAGACCCACATAACTTTTGTAAGCCACATTGTGCTGCATAATTTCTGTGAGATACAGAAGGAGGAATTTCTGGAGGGAGAAACCGTTGCAGTGGAAGAAGGATCTGTACATGATGAGCAGGGACACGCACGGCAGCAACACAACATTAGAAATGCATTGTGTAGCTACTTTGCTACAATATGAATGGCCAATACCTGCAAATACTCTGCATTTAGTATTCAGTAAAGAAAGTATTCAGTATTCAAATAGTTAAGGTGTGTTATCTCCCTTGATGAGTTCATTTTCACTTATACTTATGTGCTAGTATAGGAACCAACACATACTGAACCAGTTTTGTCTGATTTAAAATGGATGGAATGGGAACACTTTTTACTTTGAAATACTGTTTTATTTCCTGTTTAATTAGAAACAAATGTGAAGTTGACACATCTGAACAAACATTCATTTTCTCCATCTCGAAAATAAAATGTTTTTTTTTTTTTTTTTTTTTTTTTTTTTTTTTTTACAGTGTTGTGTCTGGTAGATTGTTTCAAATTCACAAATGAAAAATAGTAAAGCGTGTTGCACAAAAATACTCACACACGAAAGACCACACACAAGCACAGTAAGCTAAAGGCACGCTGCCATTATTTCGGAGCGTAAGTGGTGGTCATAAGGTCTCAGGGAGGTTTGTGCTTCCCACTAGTCCTTCAGCTGCCTGCTAACACTTGTACATGTACATGTACATGTACATGTGTAACAAGGTTCGTTGTTATGGGAAGAAGGAGGTGGGAACCAGCGAACATTCAAATATTTGAATAAATAAACCAATACAAAAACGAAAGTATAAACCAGCAGCCCCTAGCGGGTGACTGCTGGCCACACAAAACAGGAACAAAACATCACATAAAACTCAGGCTTGTTCCTCTCTCGCTCTTCACTGTCGCCGCTCCTCCTTTATGCTTCCGCTTCTCCGTGAGAGATATGAGACCGGTGCGTCATGCAGGTGTCGCTCATCAGTAATCACGCCACTGGCCTCGTGCCGCTCTCTCACGGCCCTCGGCCTTGTCCTGCTCTCGCCACAACATGTTACACTTGTAAACACACACAACCACAGTTCATGCTGTGAATTTTTTGGTAGATTGCTTGAAATCACAATAAAAAATAAAGCTTAAAGCTATATATTCGGGGATAAAAAAAACTTTCCTCCTTTTACTTTATATTATATATTCTTGTGTATTACAGAAGTAAAAAAAAAAAGAATGTAAAATGAGGTAGCATATTTCTGGGTATTGTAAACGCATACAAAGTAGTAATTTATGCTGAAATATATACAGAACCCTAAACAGAAAACATTACCTTTTCCCTACCAATTCAAAAAAACACAAATAATGGTTGTGTACATTTAAGGCCTACACAAAAAAAACTGTATTTTCTGTGGGATTACATGTTGTAGTAGTGTGTGCCATTAATGTCATGTATAATGGATGAAGTGCTAGGATGTTCATCTTGGGTGGATGGAGATTCTGATTGCCGGTGCTGATGTGGACGAATCACAGGCAGTTGGTTTGGATGAAATGGCTGGGACAAGGACCAAGGACTAGGGATTGATGTTGGTGGGGGGTTCATGGTCCAGGCTGGCATTGTTGAGGAATGAGGTTGAGGCTTATCAGGATTCAACGCACTTGCAAGAGTGCCCATTAGTTGCAGAAACATCTGGTTAGTGGCCTGTTGCTGTGTCTGCATAATCAGGAATCTTCTCTCCTCAGCCTTCTGTTGTGCCTTAAGTATTCTCTCAAAACTGGAAGCCTCTTGAGCCACCTGAGTCTGTTCAGCTCTATGCAATTCGTTCAGCATCCTTCTGTTGTCCATCATATATGCCTCGATTCCATCATCAGCTTGGCAAGACTTTCTCTTTCTTTTTCGAGCCTTGGCTCCAGGAATGGGCAGTCTCCCTCCTCTGATGTCTTCTTCATTGACACTGCTTGGATCAACAGACAGTCCTGCATCAGCAACGGTGTTTGTGACATCTGCATCACAGGATACGCTGCTTGAATCTCCCACTGTTACTCATGTCATTTTAATGCAGAAAAAAAAATATTACAATGCATGTTGCTATATACACAATGCAGTGTGTGTGTGTGTGTGTGTGTGTGTGTGAGTATAACAAAGAGAATATAACATGAAAACAAGCAACAGGCTTATTTAGCTGCTTTTGGTTAATGTGAAGTATCCTAACTGGCTGTCATATTGGCAAGGCAAAGTATACTGCAATCTATGCCTAAAGTTACACCATAACTTCTGAAACAAGTGGTTGGTATTGGCAAATGCAAAAACTAAATAAACTCACCGTCAATCTCCGTGTCAGATTCGGTAGCCCGGTCAACTCTGCTAGCATCAGTAGCATCATTGGAATCTGACGATGGTAATGTTGAACTATCATGGGACTCAACAACATCGACTGGATCAACGTCAGGTTTTGTCCCAAGTATTTTGTCGAGGTCATCATACCAGGGGAACTTGTCTTTCTCCTTACCTGAGCTGCCTGTTTTATTAAGTGCATCCCGCACTTGTCAATCTCCCATTCCATCCTTCCCTCACTCGTGACCAAGACCCCAAGATACTTGAACTCCTCCACTTGAGGCAGGAACTCTCCACCAACCTGAAGCGGGCAAACCACCCTTTTCCGACTGAGAACCATGGCCTCGGATTTGGATGTGCTGATTCTCATCCCAGCCGCTTCACACTCGACTGCAAACCATCCCAGTGCATGCTGAAGGTCCTGGTCTGATGGGGCCAGCACGACAACATCATCCGCAAAGAGCAGAGATGAAATCGTGTGGTCCCCAAACCTGACACCCTCCGGCCCCTGGCTGCGCCTACAAATTCTGTCCATAAAAATTATGAACAGAACCGGCGACAAAGGGCAGCCCTGCCGGAGTCCAACATGCACCGGGAACAAGTCTGACTTACTGCCGGATCAGTGCAGCTTCTGCAGTAATGCGGTCGCTGTACCGGTCTGGCGTGGTGAAGAAGGAGCTGAGCCGCAAGGCGAATTTCTCAATTTACCGGTCAGTCTACGTTCCTACTCTCACCTATGTTCATGAGCTGTGGGTCATGGCCGAAAGGACAAGATCCCGGATACAGGCGGCCGAAATGAGCTTTCTCCGCAGGGTGGCTGGGCGATCCCTTAGAGATAGGGTGAGAAGATCGGTCACTCGGGAGGAGCTCAGAGTAGAGTCGCTGAACCCCCCCGTCGAGAGGGGCCAGCTGAGGTGGCTCGGGCATCTTTTCCGGATGCCTCCTGGAAGCCTTCCCGGGAAGGTGTTCCAGGCATGTCCCACCGGGAGGAGACCCCGGAGAAGACCTAGGACACGCTGGAGGGACTATGTCTCCCGGCTGGCCTGGGAACGCCTCGGTGTCCCCCCGGAAGAGCTGGAGGAAGTGTCTAGGGAGAGGGAAGTCTGGGCATCCCTGCTTAGACTGCTGCCCCCGTGACCTGGCCCCGGATAAGCGGAAGAAGATGGATGGATGGATGGATCCCGCACTTGTATTGCTGGCGAAGTTTCTTTGCCTTAACCCGGCACTGTTCCACAGACCTATTAAAGGAGAACTCCGGTCAACTTTAACATTGAGCTCATTTTTTTGTAAATTTGGAGTGCTGTCAATACAGAGAACAACAACAAACATCGGTGTTGCCTACACCGTGTTATCCTCTTTTTAAAATTTGCACCCTGTTGACTTCAATGGGGCAAGTTTTAAACCTGCTTTTAGCCTCTTAACATCCTTGATGTGTCGTAACAAGTGCGGGTGAAGGTCACGGGTGAATCTGACTGCAGTAGATGTGAAAGATATTAATAAAGATTATGTTATTTCAACCAGCGCACATACCTGTATTTACATTGAATAAACTGTATTTACACAAAAATTAGCTCAATGTTAAAATTGACCGGAGTTCTCCTTTAAAGGGCACCTATTATGCCCCTTTTTACAAGATGTAATATTGGTCTTGGGTGTCCCCAGAATGTATTTGTGAAGTTTCAGCACAAAATTCCCCACAGTTAATTTATTATAACCATTTGAAAATGTCATTTTTGGGGCCTGTTTTAAAAAGAGCTGTTTTTGGTCTATACCACCTTAAATGTAAATGAGCTGCATATCCCCGCCCTGCTGGACCCAGATGATGAAGAGAGTCTGGCACAGAATAAACACGAATGAGAATGGACTAAACGTCCCGGAAAGGTTATTTGATACATTTATGTACTTATAGAGTTTTAATCGCGTCCCCTTTGCAATTATGGATGTGCAACACACACACACACACAAACAAATTGTGATAACTTTCGCGCAATTTTTTTAAACTAACTTATACACACGCTTATGTGGCAAATATGAGAAGATGGCTAACGTTGCAGAACCAGAAAACAAATGCTGCAGGGAGATAGACGTTTATACTGTCTATGGAGATAGAGGTATTCATTTTACATTTTTTATTGCTGCAAAAAATAATGTACGTGACATAAAACTGTCTGACGTTGTTTGTTGAGACATCCTATGACGACGACAATAAATAGCTTTAGACGCATTTGTTATTGAACTGGCTGACATGACATCGATTGAAATGACTATTTGCTCAAAAATGATAAAATACACTTACTTCTCTTGGAGGTGACGTAGGATCGCGAACAGTAGGCAACGATCCACACTTGAGGATTAACTTTGACCCTCGTTCACTAAACAGTCAGTCAGAAAATGATTCTCGTATTTAGGAAGTTTAAGTGGTGCCTTTTCTTCATAAATAAAATCCATCCGCTGCGTTTTCAGTGGCTCTGATGTCAGTGAAGACTAGTATGTCCATTCTTACATCCCACAACAGAACACCTACACTTCTTAGGAGACATTACCGGCTGTCGTTGAAACAATGGCGATGGTGTGCAGAACAGATCACCGAGGGCGGGGTCTATGCCAAAACCAGATGTCAATCAAACCGCGTCGGTGGGGCTTACTCATTTCTACGTCACAATGAGGGAAATCTAGAACAGCTCGTTCTGAGACAGTGCTTATGATTTATTGAGGTGCAATTATAGTATTACTATAGTTTTTTGGACAAAAAACGTTTAAAATTTAGTGATTTATGACCTTTTCCCACCCTGTTTCTCATGCTCTGATTCAAACAGTCTGTTTTGGGGGTGTTTCTCCTTTAAGAGTTCAGTGTTAACACCCACTGTTATGATTGGATAACGTCAGTGCCTATGCATTAATTGTTAACACCCCCTTTTCAAAACGTGCGGATTTTGCGGAGCTGTGTTTACCGTTACCATAGTAACGGGTGACGCGTGCGAGGCAATGGCGATTGCAATGATGTTTGAGTCGGAATCAGAGGAAATGAATCATCAACACAACTAAGAATGCATCTGCCCGTCCACATAGAAAATGTGTGAAACTATTTTGTCAGTTTAACAGCCTACATCTTTTAATAGCCTACGGGGCATGAACATGACGGTTATAAAACAATAAGTAGGCTAAAAAACACGGTGATTATTCATAATGAATTAAACTGCAATTAACGTTTTAAAAAAGTTTTAAGTTTTAAATAGCCTACATTACTTACAGTTTGCGTCGTCGTTGTGTAGCCCAGAATAGTCCACACGGCCTTATCTTGTACAAAAGTTTTCTGGCAAAGCCAGCATCAAACTGCGATTGTTCTCAACTGCCACTCATCCTTGAAATGTGGAGAACACACGCTTAAATTAACACTGCCGTGACTGGGACGTCCGCGAAAAATAAACTGCATCCATCTTCCCCTGACGTCTGGATCTTTCAGCAGCGTATATTATTCAAACATGTTGTTTGTCCACAGCCAGGAACAGCACATCTGCGTGTCGTGACATCGCAATCTTCTTGTAAACAGACCCACTCGCTGCACGTCGACTGAACACATGTGAAGCGCGTGACAGATGCGATGATGAAATGAGGCTAGTTATCTTGCGCTTGAAGCGTAGTTGTCTACGCTGGAGGCGGTCATATGCAAACGACTGCTACGTCACTTCGTACCGTGACGTCACTTCATACCATGGATCCAGAACGAGCTGTATTTAGAGCTTGATTAAATAAATGATTCGTTTATAATGGGGAGGACATCTTAAGCTATGAAACTTGCAGGACGTTTTAATGGTACAAAGACCTCTTATATGCCAAAAGATCAAGGCAAATTTGGTTTCTCATGTCATGACCCCTTTAAAGGAACACTTCGACTTTTTGGGACTTTAGCTTATTCACCGTATCCCCCAGAGATAGATAAGTCCATGTATACCTTTTTCATCTCCGTGCGTGCTGTAAGTCTGTTTGACGCACCCACCGCTAGCCTAGCTTAGCACAAAGACTGGATGTAGTCGAAGTGTTCCTTTAAGAAGACGGCGCTGTGCTCTATAATGTGAAGGTAAAGTCAGTTTTTTTTTTTCACTGCCCAAGGACCAGCATGTGAAGAATCAGTGGTTAAAGTTAATCTTTACCACGATATCAGTATAATAATAAACTTTTGCTGTGTTCCCTTTATTTTACTGACGACTGCTTCTCAAATCTCGGAGTTCAATGCAGGATTCGCAAACCGCTTGCTCTTGAAAGATGGTGTTTAAAATACTTAGTTTTGAGTTTTATATTGTGTCTCCTGATAACTGGTTAACTCACGTTATTACTGTCTTACTGGAATACTAATGCTAATCAGTTGTGGGCCACTATTACCTAAAACTGTGTCTATTAATGCTGTTGTCTGTCATTCTCGCTACTTTGAGGGAAAATTTGTTTTACCAACGTTACATCCGATCATTCACTCTAGAAATCGGCTAACATAAATTGTTTACATGCACTGTTATTGATACAGTTTCCACGTGTTCACCGCAATACATTAGAAAAATACTCTGTAAATAAATTAGTACAAGTAAAATAATCGGTTTGTTGATGGACATGCACTTGTTAATGCTGATGGTGAGGAATTACAGTTGCAACATCTCATATAATGTACTTGAAACTGAGTAGTGTATCACTGAGAAACGTCCTGCTCGAGTCGTCCTTGTGATGGAGGTTCGGGTTGAATACCTAGTTCTTCCAATGTTTCATCATCGGACTCGCGCTCACATTGATATGGTCAAATCGACGTCATTGTTCGTTGTGTTTAGTTTATGGTGTAGGAAGCCTCAGGACAGCTGACGTTGTTATGGCAATGGGCAGTTTTGTTTTCGACACGCTGTACAAGGTAGGCGAATCACAACAGACTGAGCTGTCTGGCCAATCACAGCAGAGTAGCTCACGGAAAGCCGAGATTTAGAGAGATTGATTCATTTGACGAGTCGTTTGAGAGTCATTGAAAATGTGATGTGCAAATGAGGAAATTAAACCGTTTTTTTTTTTACCTTTGATGCATGTAAACATGTTGTAGGAGACTCCACAACAACATTAGGAAACGTTAAAATAGCATAATAGGGGCCCTTTAATAACAACATTAGTAAATTAAATGTGAATGGGGTTGTAACAAAAGACCGTAAACTAATTTCTAATTACTGTTGTGAATTTTTTAAGAAAATATATACATCCAATTATTCTCCAACGGTATCTGATGCTTTTCTGAGTTCTATAGAGAGCCTAAGTCCCTCCCCTCCGCTTCCGGCTCATGGGACCTTATTTCGGAAAAAATATGTATGGTAGTCAATGGCGAGAGACAACTTATCTTTTTATTACATCTGAACTGTGCCCTGAATTACACATATGATGTTTGTCAATTTAAAGGATAATTATGAAAGTCAAGAAAGTCACAGTTTGTCATAAAACAGAAGAGTAACATTTAGTTTTATGTGAAAATCGCTCAATGAACTACATCTCTCGTCTCGCACTATGTACGTCACAATCCATTGCTCGTATGTGTGCAGTCTGGTACAAAACACTCAGGCATGACGGCGTAACGTTACGATTATAACGTAAGACTATAGAAAAAATGACAGACGTTAGCTTCAGTAAAGTTAGCTTCATTCATTGAGTGAAAAGGTATGACGTCACATGTGCGCCTTCTGGGTTTGTAGTCTTTGTAATTACGTATTTGGGCCAGTGACAAATAAGGTTTTCAACTGATAAAAAATTCAAATAGGTTAAAACTGCACATCAAAGTAGTTATTATCTTTATGGGGATGTTTTTTACTTATTACTAAAATCTCAATTTTAAACAATGTATTTTAAGCAGTTTAACTGAGAATCATGTGACGACACCAGTCAAAATGTCATACGGGATAACGTTAATGCATTTTCTAAATATTATGATATTAAAACTTTTCAAATCAATAATGCTTAATGAATATATAAAGTGATGCAGTAAACAATATTTAGAGCTCAGAAAAAAAAAATTGCACAACTTTTTATTCTCATTATATTGTGATTTCTTTAAATGTGACCCTACTTGTTCAAGTTCTTAACCCACATTTTAACACTGCAATGTGATTTAAAATGCAAAATGTCTGAAAATGTTTTACAGGACTTGGTAACATGTTATTATTGTTTCCTCAACTCCATGAAGTGAAATTATGCATTTCAATGGAAAAAAACAGCGTTATCCCGCCTGACTTAAATTGTTACTCGGTATGACACCATATGAGTTAACACATGAATTGTCATTTTTACAACACTTACACATAATAATGTTCATAAATAATTAATGTTTATGTAATGCAATGTTTTTCTAAGGAAATTAATTAGGCTGTAAAGAAATACAGATGTGGTTTTCAGTGTGTAAACTGTTACACACAAACTCAGTGTGGTTTCTTCCAAGATTTGGCAAGTATACAAATACATTTTAACAATTTTTGTCATGTTTATGAATATCAAAACAGCACACCTTTTCAACATTAGGTTTAATTTAGTACTGAAATGTACCTTGAACCATTTTATTGATGATCATAGTCACTCTACATCAATATTCATAAATAATGTAAAGGTTAGAGTATAGGCGATCTTCACTCATTTCACTGAACATCATTTATTTGAACAACAAATTTACAAAAGCATGTAATTGAACAACATATTTATAAAGAAAAATCTTATTAATGGTTTGAAATACCTTGAATCACTAAATTTCATTAAATGAACACTACATTTTTTATAGACATTGTCTAAAATAACAGAATTTAGAATTAAAGCTGCAAGCAGCATTTATCGGGGTTCAAGCATTTAAGGCCTTTAAGCACATAAGCATTTAAGACATTAAGTTTTATTTAGCAAGCTTTTAACCACTGAAATAATAGATGGAAAAGTCCATTTACAGCCAATACAGGCAATTTACTAGGAAATATGTGGTTTTCAAAGCTTTTTGACAGTTATAGCGCCACCTATGGTCCGATCTCCATAAAATTTTGCTTGCTTTTTTAAAATGTCACATAGGGTCATCAATTTTCGAGTTTTCCTTTAGGATTTATAGTCTTTTTAGCGTATTTTGCCAAGCCCCTTTTCTAAATTACCCTGTTACAGCCACCCAAATGCAAAAGTTCAACTTTTTTTCAATAATTATTGATCTAGAGTGTCCAGAGAATTGTCCTAGACTGGTCTGTTTCCGATCGGGCAAAAAACCTAGGACTAGTTCGCAAAAGTAGTTTTTTAAACATATTCACGAATATTTAATGAACGGTTTGATTGACAGCAGTGGTTCTTGAGGCAAAGTTGTTCAGCATGAGGAGATCTATCAAATGATATGCATATTGTGTGGGTGTGTGCAACACCACGTGATTACAGAGCCGTAAAACTCGTTAGCGCCAACTAGTGGCCGATTTCTTTCAAAATTCTTACATACCTCTAGGGCCATGAGTCGAACATGCCCATCAAGCAAAAAAAACAAAAAACAAAATGCATGTTGATGTCACTAGAGTGGATGGCCTGTTCTTAAAGGGGCGGATTCCCCAATATTACAGGTTGGACAATAATTAAATGCAATTGTAATTAAATATTATTATGAATTATATAATTTGCTAATATTCAACTAAACAATGTTAATGATATGTTAATATCACAATTTGAATGGAAATGATACAAATTAAAGCTGAAAACTGTATAAGAATATATTGTCAAACACATGCCATCCAAGATAACGGATGACATTATGGGCTAACAGAAAATAACTGTTATCCTATATGACAAAATTGTTATCCGGTATGACAAAACTCAGTTTAAATCTTAATCAGGCAGTATTTTTGGCTACCTATAGAAAACTGCAACCTTTACCCTCAACTTCCAAATATGTAAATTCATGCTAAATAAACATATTTACATAAAATCCACATTATATATGTTATTTTAGCGTTATCCCATATGACACAGGATTTTACTACATAGTGTGCTAGTGAGGAAAAAGGGTTTGTTAAACACATTTTACGAAAGACATACTTACCTTTCACCATTTTGTGGGGGCCCTTTAGGGTCTTCCTGATTGTTTAACATGCTGTCTCACATCGTGTCAAAATAAAATTCACAATAAAATTGCTCCAGTTTGCTTGTTATCCCGTATGACATTGGCTAACAGCCAGTTTTGGGACAGAATGCTCCAAAGCATAACAATTAACTGGATGTCATATTCTTTGTAATATTTAAATATATTGTTGTCAAGACTCATACAATAATGCCTGTGGCAGAGATGTTAGGGTTTATTCGGACAATCTGGGGCTCAGGTCAGGAAGCAGACAGACTGGCTAAACCGACTGTCTGCTAGCGGCCTCTCGTCACCAAGGTCAGATAAATCCCATCACATAGAGCCTCTTTCACCTAGCTATCATCATATAGAGACTGTGTCTGTTCCCCGAATTTGGAAATCCAAAAAACGTTTAAACCCAACTAAGGTTAAAAATTTAATTGATGTTCAACAAATAAAAAACAGCTATAATACAGATGAGCAAATGCTAAAGCTTGGGTTGCTGAATATTCGATCGCTTACTTCAAAAGCACTCATTGTTAATGATATGATTTCAGATAATAACCTAGATGTGCTGTGTTTGAAAGAACCCTGGCTAAAACCAAACGATTACATTACTTTAAATGAATCAACCCCGCAAGATTACTGTTATAAACATGAGCCTCGTCTGAAACGCAAAGGGGGTGGTGTTGCTGTAATCTATAGTAATAGTTTCAAAACCACTAAGAAATCAAGTTTTAAATATAATTCTTTTGAAGCATTGGTGCTTAATGTAAAAATATATAGTGTAAACGATAAATCACGTTTGAGATTTGTGCTGGCTACTGTATACAGGCCACCAGGGCACCATACAGACTTTATCAAAGAATTTGCGGACTTTCTATCAGAATTAATATTGACTGCAGATAAAGTACTAATTGTTGGTGATTTTAATATACACATCGATAATGAAAAAGATGCATTGGGATTGGCATTTAAAGACATTGTAAATTCAATTGGAGTTAGACAACACGTGTCAGGACCTACTCATCGTCGTAATCATACTCTAGATCTAATATTATCACGCGGAATAGATGTGGATGCCGTTGAAATTCTGCAGCAGAGCGATGACATCTCAGATCATTATCTAGTCTCGTGTAATTTGCATTTAGCCAAGGCTGCAAAGCCGACTCCGTGTTTCAAATATGTGAGACCTATCACTTCTGCTACTAAAGATTGCTTTATTAATAATCTTCCTAATCAGTTTCATCATCTCAGCATCTCAGATAGCTTAGAAGAACTAGATATTACAACAGAAACGTTTAACTCTCTCTTTTCCAGCACTTTAGACACAGTTGCTCCGTTGCGCTTAAAGAAGATTAAAGAAAATAGTCCAACGCCGTGGTACAACGAGCACACTCGGGCCCTTAAGAGAGCAGCCAGAAAAATGGAGCGCAACTGGAAGAAAACAAAACTAGAGGTATTTCGCATTTCATGGAAAGAGAGCTCAATTACTTACAGAGAGGCTTTAAAAGCTGCTAGATCTGCTTATTTTTCAACCCTATTAGAAGAAAATAAACATAATCCTAGGTATTTATTTGAAACGGTGGCTAAACTAACGAAAAATAAAGCTTCAAGCACCGAAGTTTCCAAGCAACACAGCAGTAATGACTTTATGAACTTCTTCACTTATAAGATTGATAATATCAGGGACAAAATTATAACTATGCAACCGTCTACTACAGTATCGCATCAGGCAGTGCATTGTAGTCTCCCTGAGGAAAAATTTGATTCATTTGTTGCTATAGGAGAGGAAGAATTTACTAAACTCATTAAATCATCTAAATCTACAACATGTATGTTAGACCCTATACCGACTAAGCTACTGAAAGAAATACTTCCAGAGGTCATAGATCCTCTTCTTAATATCATTAATTCGTCTTTGTCTCTAGGATACGTACCAAAAAACTTTAAGCTGGCTTTGATTAAACCGCTTGTTAAAAAAACGCAACTTGATCCTTCAGAATTAGTCAATTACAGGCCGATCTCGAATCTACCTTTTCTGTCAAAGATATTAGAAAAGACAGTATCCTCCAACTGTGTTCCTTTCTTGAAAGAAATGATATCTGCGAGGATTTCCAGTCCGGATTTAGACCGTACCATAGTACCGAAACAGCTCTCGTTAGAGTCACAAATGATTTGCTCTTATCATCCGATCGTGGTTGTATCTCTCTATTAGTGTTACTCGATCTTAGCGCTGCATTTGACACCATCGACCATACCGTTCTTTTAAATAGATTAGAACATTATGTTGGCATTACAGGAAATGCACTAGCATGGTTTAAATCATACTTATCTGACCGTTATCAGTTTGTAGCAGTAAATGATGAGATGTCTCATCGATCTAGTGTTGTTTTTGGCAGCCTGTTTTAATTTTAGTTTTAGTCTAGTCTTTGTGTCAGGCTGTCATTTTAGTTTTTATTAGTTTTAGTCACATTCATACTCTTTTTAGTCTAGTCTAGTTTTAGTCGACGAAAACTGATGACATTTTAGTCTAGTTTTAGTCAACGAAAACTGATGACATTTTAGTCTAGTTTTAGTCAATGAAAATTGTATTTTAGTCTCTTTTTAGTAATGTGATTCTATTTAACCCAGTCAATATAGAATTTCAAACAAGGCTATCTTATTATAGGCTATTTAGTAGGCCTATATTTAGGGCTGTGATGGTGGCAGGTTTTTTTTTACCACCGCGGTAATGGACCAACTACCGGCGGTGGTTGGGGGGTTATTTAAAAAAAAACTCGTTTTATATTTCCACACAAAGACGCGTGATACACTCTGCGCTTTGAGAGGGATGTGGGACACAGGCAGGAAAACACGATATCGATCTCCATCGATCTCTTTATGATATCTTTGTGTTTTCTACTTGATGTAAATTGGTTTGAAGAGCGAATTTTATCCTCCACAAGGGCGAAATATTTAGGCTATGTTTGAGATTGCGCTGCCAGAGAAAGTGAAACTAAAAATCACCCGCGCGTGTGAAACGCGCTTTACAACTAAACTTGACGCGCCCTATGTCTAATATAAGAAGCAAACTGTGTTAAAAAGAATTTGACATGCAAGTACAAATGTAGGCCATCTGTCCTACAGCGTTTTTCTACTTTACCACAGTAAAGTATACGAATATAATAGGCCTAATTAAAAGCGAACCAAGAAACGTTTATAATACCTTTAGAAAATGGGTGAGACGTGACGTGAGTGAAGATTTGGGAAAAGAAACAAGAGATTCCATGCAGGGATGAGTCACGATTTTTGGATATTCGATTAGTTTATTTAATTATAGGATATCGAATAGGTTGTGCGATTATTCTCTAAAATAAAATCTCCATGTTCTGGCGCTGATGCGGTGACGTGTTCATGTAACCAGAGACGCTGCCAATAACATGCAGCTGTCACAAAGAACCGGCAAAAGTAATGATTATGAATGTGTCAAATACATCAATGAGACATTTTAATAGAATAACTAATGGAGTGATATATTGTTAAATTCGCTGATAATCGGGTGACCAGATCGCAATCCAGAATTTAAAGCCGACAATTAAAGCTATGGGTTCACGCACAACTCTCTCATTCGTCGTGACGTTATAACATTTCGTCTCGTCTCGTTTTGGTCAACGAAAATGAAGAGACATTTTAGCATAGTTTTTATTTTTTTAAACCACATTTAGTCTCGTTTTTATTCGTCAATGATATTGCATTATACATGTATTTTAGTCATCGTCACATGACCATGCATTTACGTCTAGTCTCGTCTCGTTTTCGTCAGGTGATAACGGTTCGTTGACGACAATATTTCGTCATAATTTTCGTTGACGAAAGCAACACTACATCGATCACAGGTTAAGTATGGCGTACCACAAGGCTCAGTATTAGGACCGCTGCTGTTCACTCTGTACATGCTACCCTTAGGAGATATCATTAGGAAACATGGAATTAGCTTTCACTGTTATGCTGACGATACTCAGCTCTATATTTCTTCAAAACCTAACGAAACTTATCAATTCACAAAATTAACGGAATGCATAGCGGATATAAAAAATTGGATGACTTGTAATTTCCTACTTCTAAATTCTGAAAAAACAGAGTTTCTAATTATTGGACAAAAAACTTCCTCACGTAATAACCTAGAATACTGTCTAACACTTGATGGCTGCTCTGTTAAGTCTTCGTCGTTGGTTAGGAACCTGGGTGTGCTCTTTGATACCAATCTTTCATTTGAAAGTCACGTGTCTAGTATCTGTAAAACTGCATTTTTCCATCTTAAAAATATATCTAAATTACGTCATATGCTCTCATTGACAAATGCGGAACAATTAGTTCATGCGTTCATGACCTCAAGGCTAGATTATTGTAATGCTCTACTGGGTGGTTGCCCTGCACGCTTAATAAACAAACTACAGCTAGTTCAAAACGCAGCAGCTCGAGTTCTTACCAGAACCAGGAAGTATGACCATATTAGCCCAGTTCTGTCAAAACTGCACTGGCTCCCTATTAAACATCGCATAAATTTTAAAATATTGCTGATTACTTACAAAGCACTGAATGGTTTAGCTCCGCAGTACTTGAGCGAGCTCTTAACGCATTATAGTCCGTCACGTCTATTACGATCTCAAAATTCCGGCCAGTTGATTATACCTAGAATATCAAAATCCACTGCTGGCGGTAGATCCTTTTCCTATTTAGCACCAAAACTCTGGAACAGTCTTCCTACCATTGTCCGGGAAGCAGACACACTCTGTCAGTTCAAAGCCAGATTAAAGACACATCTCTTTGACCTAGCTTTCACATAATACATTATAGACTTCTATAATTTAATGTTATGCTGCATAGATTAGGTCAGCCGGAACCGGGAACACTTCCCAAAAATCCTGATGTACTCGTTACATCATGAGAAGAATGGCATCTACGCTAATTTTAGTGTCTGTGTTTATCCCAAGGTTTTTCCTGCAGCCTGCCGGATCCAGGCCGTATCCAGATCTTACGAAGGACCTTCACCTGGACCGATGACAACGCAGTGCTGAAGTGCCAACTAGTCTCTCCCTATGGAGGATCCCACTACCACTCTACAGATAAGGCGTTGTCGGGAAAATTCGTCTTGCGGTCCTACCCCAAAGCAACAAATAAAATAAAATTCCTTATCAAAATTTATAAGGAAAGACAAGTATTTTGTTTAGGCTTGGCTTGTAGGGAATTCCAAACCTGCGTATATTCTAACGCACATAACTATAGAACCCATTCTAAATGCGCATGTGAACGCCATCAGCGTTTCTCACAGGTTCGCGTTTAAAGTCTGTGTAGAGAGAATGGTGTCGTCTTAGCGGCCCCTAATTTAATAACAAATGATCATTGCGACGGAACCAAATCAATTAAAACTAACTTTAGATGGAAATAACTTAACTCTGCTGTAAAGCCGAAACAATCTCTGTTACCTTAAATTATACGCTTATCTCTGTAAAGCTGCTTTGAGACAATCTACATTGTTAAAAGCGCTATATAAATGAAGATGACTTGACTTGACTTGACTTATTAGATTTTTTACAGTTTGTTTGGCTTTTTTGTATGTCACTCTAAGGTCCGGACAGTTATCCGGTATGACATTATGTGACTATAATGTCTAATAATTCTTACACTTTGTAATACCCTCAATATATGTTCATATCATTTGATAAACAGAGATCAATAGATTCAATAAATGTGCTTTTTATTAAACATTTCCTTATTTTGACTTCATAAAGGGGTTTGGACATCAAAATTGCACGTCATGTCATTGGGCCATTTTCACAGTCTTATACCTCAACAGTTTTACATCAAAATGCAATTTTCTTGACTTTAAAATGTATCTTTTAAATTGACAAACATATGTGTAATTCAGGGCACAATTCAAACGAGATCAAAATATTTGTTGTCTCTCGCCAAATGAAAACCAGCTTGTTTATTTGTTTTTTAGTTTAGTTTAAAAATTGAAAAATTAGATTTTGGCTCGATTTTTCATTTTTCGTTTGTGGTTTACAAATCGGTTTATGGGTTCGATATTTCATTTGCACACGTGGGCGGCGCTGAAACACCACTTTCATCTGATTGGTCAAAACGCTCCGCCTTCAGTAAGCTACAAGCTTTTCTTTCTGTCAGGCAGAATAAGAGTCAGTACGAGTGCGGCACTAACAAATGCACTTTAATAAAATAATGTCTGAAACTACCACTCACTGTTAACTACGCACAATATTTAAAGCAGAAATATGTTGCTGGTCACATAATTCGTGCTGCTGCGACTTGAAAGCGAGCCCAATAATGTGAGCCACATTATAGCCTGACAGATTATTTTAGCATGATGTATTTCCCATTGATAAATACAGTGCAAATAGTTCTGTCTCTTTGGATAAAAGGGAAGTGGAAATAAAAATCAATAATAGGCTGAACTGTAACATGATAATATGTCCGTAACATTAGATGTCCGTAGATGACCTACCCATAACTGTTACATTAGAGTTAGGGGATCACACAGTACAGTATAAAAATCATTATGTCTAAAGTTCCCATTAAACATGAAAACCCAACAACCCATTTTTTCAACCACAATACAACATCTGTCCAATGTTGGAGATTAACGTCAGTCTGGCGTTGGATTCTGACATCAACCTGATTTTCATTTTCAACGTTGGGTTTGGTCTTCTAAATGCGAATTTTGTCATTGTTTTGGTGCACACTAGCTTATAGATAACAGTAAGGCTAACATATTCATACTAAAAGCCAAAAAACTTTAAATAGGGCAGTATTTGAGGGAACAGCAATGTGGGTGTCCGAAACCATTGTAGACGTTATTGAGTGCATTTATTCAATCTCACATTCAATCCCACTACTGGAACTGTGTTCTAGAAATAAATTTGATATTGATATGAGGGTAGGTAGGCAGGCATAGAGGCATATTCAGAGGCATAAGGTACTGTAAGTATTACACACAACAATGCAACAATAATAAAACAATGGATTGACATTTACTTTTGATACTTAAGTACTTTTAAAAACAAGTAGCCTACTTCTGTACTTCCACTCAAGTAAGGAAGTTGTGTACTTTGTCCAGCCTCTGAAAACATGTTCATTATCTGTGATTGCACAATTCCAATACGAATAGCACCGGGAGGCGACTGGAATAACTCTGCACTGGTCAATCAGTATTTTTAAGCCAGCTAATTTTACAGTAGGCTCATATTCAGAATGTCCTTCTCGTATAACGCCAATGACCGCACAAATGAGCTTCCTTTGTAAAATATAGCAGACCACCGTTTTAAATAACAGTTTAAAAAAGGTGGTCAGCTATTTTTCACAAAGGAAGCTCAGTCAGTCAGAAAGTCAGTCAGTCAGTCAGTCAGTCAGATAGATAGATAGATAGATAGACAGATAGATGTTTAAATGTGTTAGGCCTATATAAATTTAGAAACATAACTAGCATTACAAACTACAATAGCCTAAACAGAACTGGAACCTTTGTAAGATATGCGCTCGTCTTCACAAAGACTACATGCAAGGTTTTTAAACATCTTGTGTGGAGAAAATATTGTTTATTCTGGGCAGTGTGCCAAGCCATGGCAAAAAGCAGGATAACTTGTAGGCTATAGCCTACTTGAAAGGAAAACAAATTTGCAGAGTAAAAACAGAGTTTGTGTTGTTGAATCATATTTTTTTTCTAGTAGCCTAGGCTGCATCTTAAAATATAGAGCTCATGACAAATAAAAGTTCCAGATGGACAAACATTAAATGCAAAAACCAGTGTGAATAACAATATCTTAAAATAAACTAGAGAGTGGATACACAGATATGGCCTATTTATGAATGAAATTCATGCATTTATTTGTCATTTAAACTGAAGCAAACATGGAAAGAGAGTAGAAAACAATTATTATCCTGCCGCCCCCTCTAGTGGACAGCATTAAGTAGTACGGCCTTCATTGCTCAGATAACGCAAGCCAATGGATTTTTTGGGAAAGTAAGTCTGACCAGTTAGTTAGAAAAGATATAAGCGAGTCTGAAGGTCTGAGCTGAGTTTGGTGAAGCATTAAAGTTCTAGGAGGAGTCAATTTCTCATAATAATAATAATAATAATAATAATAATAAATAATAATAATAATGTTTAAATAGCCTATATGCTGGCTTTCTTAAGCCAACATAATAAAGAAAACTCAGAGAAACTTCGACCAATTCAGTATGTAATAAAATTGTATTAGTTTTATAATAAAACTAATAACATTTTAAAGGTATGCCGTGCTCTTCAACCGACATGATTTTAATTAAACCCAAACCTGGTAAATTTGTCAGTATTAATGTACGTTCACTGATTCTAGCTTCTCTCTTTTCTGTCTCTTTCTTTTCATGTGAACTGAGTAGGCTACACATGCTTACATTCATAAATATAAATTTTGTTTCTATTAGCCTAAATTTTCAAAATTATTTATAGCCTACATATGTCACGTGGCCAGACAAGAGTGGTAGCCTAAATGTGACGTACATATTATCATGGTACAGTTCAGCCTATTATTGATTTTTATTTCCACTTCCCTTTTATCCAAAGAGACGGAACTATTTGCACTGTATTTATCAATGGGAAATACATCATGCTAAAATAATGTCATATACTGTGGCTCATATTAATGGGGTACCGTTGCTTGCATGTATCAGCAGCACGAATCGACCAGCAACATATTTCTGCTTTAAATATTGTGCGTAGTTAAAAGTGAGTGGTAGTTTCAGACATTATTTTATTAAAGTGCATTTGTCAGTGCCCCACTCGTACTGACTCTTATTCTGCCTGACAGAAAGAAAAGCTTGTAGCTTACCAGAGCCCGTCTACGGAGAGCTTTGGCACTTCCTATCAGCCCCATTGTATTGATCTTGGTTGCAGTTCCATTAGAATTCCGCTGGAGGTGATCGCAGGCGAGTGCAGACTGAATGGGAGTCTATGAGGCTAGACGGCTAAATTTGTCTCTTTCACCCGATTGCCGTTGAGAAATCTCAGATTTTATTGTAGGTTTTGCAAGTTCAACATGGGTTATAGGTCGAAAGTTGAATGAACGAGTACTTATGTCCTTTCTATTTCTTACAAGTTGAGTTGTTGTTGCCCATAACACGCTAGCATTCTGCTAATGAACGCTGATTGGTCAGTGAAGGACTGATTACGACCAGAGATACCGCTTGATGGCATCGTGGCATCAGAAGCGGCACCAGAAACAAACAAAACAAAAACTCGTCTAGCACGTGTATTTCCCTGTGTCAGCTGTGTTGTCGATGCCTTGAGAGAAAAGAAAGTGCAGAGCGCGAAAGCACCAGAGTGAGTGAAGGATTGCCGTAAAGCAGTATCTCTGGTCGTACGATGTGTATGACGTCATTGACATTTTAAAAGACTCTTTAAAGCAAATAAGTGACTCTAAAACATCTAACACCCAGCAATGTGTAATTTCTTTGCATCTCCTTTCGAATACAACATTCAAATTACTAGACAAAAAAGTATATCCTGAGAAAAGTGGATTTTGAGGAGTATAGCGCCATAGACCTCCATTCATTCTACACTCGCCTGCGAGCGCCCCCGCATGGACAGAGACGTGTTACTGCAGCCAGTCCAGAAACCGGAAGTAACCAGAGAGTGCCAATTCTCTTCCTATTAGACATTCTCTGAGCTTACTGAAGGCGGAGCGTTTTGACCAATCAGATGAAAGCTGCGTTTCAGCGCCGCCCACATGTGCAAATAAACCGATTTGTAAACCACAAACGAAAAATGAAAAATCGAGCCAAACTCAAATTTTTCATTTTTTAAACTAAACTAAAAACCGAATAAACGAGCTGGTTTTCATTTCTCGTTATTCCATTCCAAACAGGAAATGAAATGATCAAAAAGTACGCTAAATGATCAAACGCTTCACAATTCAGTTTTCAGACCATACAATGCAATTGTAAAAATTAAAAATTGAAACCAGACATTCATATTTCTTGGTTTTCCAGTTACATTATCAATGGATATTTGCCTTTTCTCCCCTTTTTCAATTTTACTTTTGCTAAATTGTGACTTCAGAAACAAACATTTGAATAAATGAAATCTAACCGATTTTCTATTTTTCGTCTTGTAATTTGTGCCGTGGGCGGTACCATTAGCACGGGGGTGTGGCCCTGGACTAAAGGCCCGTTCACACCAAGCACGATAACTATAAAGATAACGATAAAGATAACTATATATGTGTCCACACCAGCGACCAATAACGGTCTTTTTATTCTAAGCACGCGCGCGCCCCGGATGATCCAGATCCATTTTAAATGCGCGAGACCTTTAAATTAGAATGGATTCTGATTGGCTGTCATTGTTTTATCGTTCGACAGCTGGAAAAAAATCGTTCTGAAAGTGATCCCAATGATATCGTTCCTCATATAATATGGAGAACGATTTTTAGAATTATATCTTTATCGTTATCTTTATAGTTATCGTCCTTGGTGTGAACGGGCCTTAACTTTACTATCATTTGATGTAACTGCTTTATTTACACTGCATGCACGTTTGAGGAAAAGTTTAAAAGACGGAACACAGGACGACATTTTTCACCCGAAGTGCCATAACTTTTATTATTAATAGTCTGTGCTAAATTATAAGGCATGCAGTCTCGGACCGGCCATCGGGAGCAGCCGGGAAAAGTGAAATCCCGGTGGCCTGGCCCTGGGTATGATTTGGCACATTGCCCTTGTTTGTATTTACCTATTCATTCTTACTTTATTTTATTAATATATAGCTATATCCTTGTTGTTCATTTTACATGGTACAGTAGCCTAGGCAGCCACAACCACGAGATCCCAGACAGTTCATTTTCAGTGCAGCAGAACGGGGGTGGCTCGCGAGCAGCAGCGCTTTTCAAGATCCTTCACGGGAATCTAGAATAACGATAAAATTATAGCCTATTAAGCAAAAATCTAGAACAATTTTTTTTAAGGTTTTTAGCTCTCGTTCGTAGGCTAATACAAAATTTAATGTCTATAGTGCTGATTCATTAGCCTATCGAATGGTGAATTTAATGTGCTTGAATAAATAAATAAAAAACAAGCTGGGCAATGTGCCAAACATAGCAAGGTATTTTTGTTTATTTATTGAAAATAAATAAATATTATTGCTCTTGATTTGCAGCACAGTTAGCTATAGTATCGCCTCATGCTCATATCCCGGCGAACTGCATCTATTGTAATGAACAGACTAGAGTTCTACAACTGTGCTAGATTTAAAGGCATTTTACGGGAACGAGAAGCGGTGTAGAGCTAAAGCACACAGAAGCTCAAGCGGATGCCGTGGTAACGAACAATGCCCGATACAGTGAAATCATCTGCATCTTTATTGTATTGTAGGCTATTACAAACGAGAGCTAAAAACCTAACAAAAAAATAAGCTTTTTTTCTATATTTTCGCTTGGTAGTATTTTTATTAATAGGGTCAATACAAACAGGTAGGGCAATGTGCCAAATCATACCCAGGCCACCGGGATTTCACTTTTCCCGGCTGCTCCCGATGGCCGGTCCGAGACTGCCTTATAATTTAGTAGGCCTACACATAGACTATTAGCCTAATAATAAAAGCTATGGCACTTCGGGTGAAAAATGTTCTTCTTCTTCTTCTTCTTCTTCTATGGGATTTTACAGCAGCCAGCATCCAAAAAAGTTGCATTGCTGCCATTCGGCTATAAAGCCCAGTGTCTAATAACATTTTTAAAAGTTTTCCCCTCCCACTTGACCCTATTTTTAAAATACTTTTCAAAGACACTTCTTTTAAAGCGGGGCTCAGTAGTTTCGGGATTTCTGCGCTGTATTCTAGCTTTTTGCTCGCAGGTTTCTCTCTAGAGCTCCCCCCACAGCTTCGGAATAGATATTTGACAACACTGTTGTAAAAACTCGTTGGTGATTCTCAGATACCAGAGGCTATAGATCAACGACATCAAAGCAGATGGGACATTCTTTAAAACGTCTTCTTCATTCGGGTTCGAACAGCGTGAGGGAGCGCAATAATGACAGCATTTTAGCAGATTTCTTTTAGCCGTAAAGCAATTGTTTACATCGCGAGACCTGATATCACGCGATACTTCCTGACGCGGCAGCCGGCGGCCCGCCGGCTCAAAGTTGCAAGTGCAAATTTTCCGCTCACGGGCACCAGGGGGGTGCGAAACGACCACCATTCAACCCGAAATAAGTAATATAACCATTCCAATGACTCCAAAGCTGTTCAGTTAAGGTAAAAAAGTTACTTAGAGCACCTTTAAACCAAATTTACACAATTCTCTGATAAGATCTTGTCTTTGGAGGTCATAATTTCTACAATACATCAAAACATGTTGTACCATCCCAGATTCCTGACATGAACACAGGCCACTCTGGTGTTTTCCTAAAATAAATAAAGTGCTGTTTAGCAACGTGTGACCTATCCTCATTCTGGAAAATATCACCTGCTCTTTACGTTTCATTCCTTCTCTTTTAAAACATTAACTGAGTCATTTACCCTACTAGACAATGAAAATAGGTGCCTCCCTTTGTTTTCTTGTTCCCAGATCTGTTGCCATTTTAAAATTGTTTCCTGCCACACAATACTTTTACCCTCCCCCTTGGATAGGTTTATATTGACATCTATATTTTCCTTTTGAGCAGCTTCCTTGGCCAACTTATCAACCTTTTCATTTGTTACAATAACTACATGAGCTGGGACCCATCTGAATGATATTACCCCTCTCATTTTCACATCTCTAATTGCCAAAAGAATATCATGCACAAGGTCTTGCCGACTCTTTGATGATCATTTCTCAATACTATTAATAGCTAACAAAGAGTCACTACATATTAACACTTTTTGATTTTGAATCTGTTCAGTCCATTGTACTGCCATCAAGATTGCATATAATTCAACTGTAAATACACTTAGAAAATTTTATGTTCTCTTAAAAGCTTGGACATTCCACCTCTGAACAACAAAAGCTGCTTCTGTAGCACCCGTTTCTTGACTCTTAGACCCATCAGTGAAAATTAATATGTGTTTCTCTTATATGACGCTGAAACTCATGTACCAAATTTGACTCTGGATTTTCTAACTTAATCCCAAGTATAGGTCAGTCTTTGGAACCTCCATCTGCCATAGAGACAGAGCGCATTTAGGCCACAAACCAAAAACAAACCAACCATCCCCATTGACTTTGTATTGCGAGAGGCTGCCTCCTTGTCATTTCTTGCTTCTAACAAAAGACAGAAAAATGCCTAAAAGCTGCTGTTTGACAAGGTGTACAGCAAACAAGCTAAAAAACCCAGAAATAAGTTTTTATTAGCTCTCAACCCCAAAAAAACGAGTGTTTAGGACATAAAAGTGGATACAGGTAGTTGAGACAGAGCGTCACGTGTCTCATTACTGTGAGAACTAACGTACGCCCGCTGGGAGTTTGGATATTTGACTCACCAGTGACCAAATGTTTAACTTACTGCACACGTAGTGTATTTTTAGTGCATACTGAGTGTCAGGATCCCACAATTTACCCATTCGTTCCAGCCTGTATCCACTTTTATGTCCTCAAACGCTCGTTTTTTGGGGTCGACAGCTTATGAAAACTTATTTCTGGGTTTCTTAGCTTGTTTGCTGTACACCTTGTCACATAGCAGCTTTAAGGCATTATTCTGTCTTTTGTTAGAAGCAAGAAATGACAAGGAGGCAGCCTCTCGCAATGCAAAGTCAATGGAGACCGTTGGTTTGTTTTCCCCCTGGGTGGGCGTGGTCTTCAGATTATGACGCGTTGCGCTCTGTCTCTATAAAGGAACTGATGGCCACAGTACTCCTGGACAAAAATTCTTATCATGTATAGACATTTCCTGTGCCAATGCCTCCCCTGTCCATCCAAAACTTGGAAGTCTTGCCACCTCTCTCTTCCAGCTTGACTGAATTGCTATTTTAACTGGATGATCAATCCTTTGACCCATCAAGTTGATCCAATAATTAGCCTGCAGCTGCTTTCTTCGTAAAAAAAGTGGCATTTCTCCTATCTCTACCTGTAATGAACATACTGGAGAAGATCGCACAGCTCCTGTACATATTCTTAATGCTTTAGCTTGGACTATATCTAACTCAGCTAAAACTGATTTGGCTGCAGATCCATAAACCAAACACCCATATTCAATTCTTGCTCGGATTAAATATAAATAAATTTGCTTCAAAGAATCTACATCTGCTCCCCATTCTGTTCCAGCCAAACATCTCATTAAATTCATTACCCTTTTACATTTCTCTATTACTTTTAAGACATGCTCCTTCCATGTAAGTCTAGTGTCAAAGACCACCCCAAGAAATTTAAAACGTTTAACCCTTTCCAAATTCCTACCATACAACTTCAATTGTATACTTTCATCAACTTTCTTCCTAGTAAAAAACATAACCTTAGTCTTCTCAATAGAAAATCTAAAACCCCATTTCCCTCCCCACTCCTCCACTATGGTTAGAGCTTCCTGTACCTTCTTCACAGTATACTTCACATTTCTCCCCTTTTTCCATATGCTACCATCATCTGCAAATAGTGACTTTCCAATTTCTGGCTGAACATTAGAAAAAACATCATACATCATTATGTTGAACAATAATGGACTAATAACACTACCTTGTGATGTCCCATTTTCTACCAAACATCTTCTAGATGTTTCCATCCCTATTTTTTACCTGGATACTTCTATTACATAAAAAGTCCATTACCCAGTTAAACATATTTCCCCTTACTCCTAGCATATGCATTTTGATTAAAAGACCCTCTACCCATAACATGTCGTATGCTTTTTCCACATCTAAAAATAATGCCACAACAGTCTCTTTTTCTTTCATCCTCAAGACATATAATAGAATCAATAGTGCTTCTCCCCTTTCTAAAACCTAGCCATCTAACTAACCATCAGCCCCCTTTCTTCCATAAAGTGCATTAACCTTTCATTCACCAATCTTTCCATTAACTTACCTAAGTGAGAAGTCAACGCTATTGCTCTATAGCAGGGATAGACAACTCCGGTCCTGGAGGGCCACTGTCCTGCAGAGTTTAGCTCCAATCCTAATTAAACACACCTGAACAAGGCAATCAGTGTTTTCAGGATTACTAAATAGATACAGGCAGGTGAGCTTTTATCAGGGCTGAAGCTAAACTCTGCAGGACAGTGGCCCTCCAGGACCGGAGTTGTCTATCCCTGCTCTATAGCTTACTGGATTACTATGATCTTTTCCCGGTTTTCTTATTGGAATAATAACTGCCTCCTTCCATCCTGCTGGAATCTTTCCTTCCTCCCAAACTTTATTAAATACACTTAAAACCTTCTGAATTCCCTTCTCACTCAACTTTCTTAACATGCTATAACAAATTTCATCTTTACCAGGAGCTGAATTCTTACACTTATCCAATGCATTTCTTAACTCTCTCATTGTGAATGGAACATTATATTTATCCTCTATTTTTCCCTTCTTTTGAATAACCCCAGCATATAAACTCCTTGTTTCTTTCCTACCCCTTCTTTCTTCTTCTGATAAATTACTGGAACTATGTACCTTTCTCAGTGTATTCACCATAATTTCTGCTTTCTCTAGGTTTGTTATAGCCACCTGTTCACTATCTGAAAGGACTGGATAATTCCACTCTCTTCTATTACCATCCATTTTCTTAATCATTTGCCACACATCATTTATATTAATATTACTTCCAACTGAGCTACAATACTCCCTCCAGTATGATCTTTTTCTTTGCCTTATGATCTTTCTCACTATAGCTTGTGCTTGCTTATATTCAATCAAATGTTGAAAGTTATGAGTTCTTTTTAACCTTCTAAAAGCTCTGTTCCTTTCCCTAACTACCTCATCACATTTAACATTCCACCATGGAACCACTTTTCTAACTAGTTTTCCTGAACTGTTTGGTATTGTAGCCATTGCAGCCATATAAATACTTTGTCTCAACTCAATTTCATTCCTTTCAACATTTGTTTCTTGGATTAAACTAATATACAAATCACTTGCCTCCGTAAATCTCTCCCGGTCTGCTTTTTTAAAAATCCACTTTCCATGACGATCTTCTGTACTCAACCTTACATCAACATCCAATTTACATATAATTGTGTAGTGATCACTTCCAATAGTGCCTTCTCCATGCACTTCCCACTCACACTTTGATGCCATTCTGCTAGATAAAAATGTGAGGTCTAATACTGACTCTTTACCAGTTCTAACATCAATCCTAGTCCCTCTACCATCATTTACACAAACTAAGTTTCTCTCATTCATTAGTTCTTCAATTACCTTCCCATTATTATCTGTTTCCCCCCCTCCCCACAGTGTATTATGAGCATTAAAATCTCCACACCATACCACATTATCTCTATCATGGCCTTCTATTTCCTCTAGTTCACTTAATTCTAGCTGTTTACAAGGGTTATAATAACTTATTACTACTATTTTCTTTTTGTCTGCCCATACTTCCATTACCACATATTCTTGTTCCTTTCCTGTACCCAACACCCTACAAGGTATACCCTTCTTTACAAAAGTAGCACAACCCCCACCATTTCCTTGCTCTCTGTCTCATCTGATAACAATATAATTAGCTAACACAAAATCAAATCTAGGTTTTAACCACGTTTCTTGAATACACATTACATCTGGTTTTACACTTCTACCCTCTATAAACTGTTTAAAATATTGTCCATTTGCCAACAAACTCCTTGCATTCCATTGTAGAATGAGCATTAGGGGTGGAACGGTACATGTATTCGTATTGAACCGAAACGGTACGGGCGTCACGATTCGGTGCATGAATACACACGGAGAATGCACGGTATAAAAATAAATAAAACTTGCGTGCAAATTAATTAAAGGGATAGTTCACCCAAAAATTAAAATTCTGTCATCATTGACTCACCCTCAAGTTGTTTCAAACCTGTAAGAATTTATTTTTTCTGCTGAACACAAAAGAAGATATTTTGAAGAATGTGGGTAACCAGACAGTTGATGGACCCCATTGACTTCCATAGTATTTTTTTTTTCCTACTATGGAAGTCAATGGGGTCCATCAACTGTTTGGTTACAGACATTTTTCAAAATATCTTCTTTTGTGTTCAGCAGAAAAAATAAATTCTTACAGGTTTGAAACAACTTGAGGGTGAGTAAATGATGACAGAATTTTTCATTTTTGGGTGAACTATCCCTTTAATGTAATGCGGAACTACTGTTAGATACGCGGGTGCTTTAGGGACACCTAATCTGTAGCTCCGCCTTAGCTTTGAAGCTCCGTGGCTATAATCATAGACAGGCTAGCTATAATGGACAGGCTGCGATGTCAAGTTTGCATAGTACGGAGCCCGGGAAGTCACCTGTGGGAGAAAAAAAAATAATCCGTGGCGCCGGTTTTGCAATCCGTCCGCTCAGTTTATAGCCTGGGAAAACCCAGACTACTTCCGGCGAATTTTAATTCTCTCTCCAGGATAGTCTGGAGAAGAGCCCATTCAAACTCATTTCTGTGCCGCCAAAATCGCAGCACCAATCAGAAACGTTTGGGGAGGGATTTACATGATGACAACAGCGCAGCGACGCTGAAGGAGATTTCATTACAAAGATGGATGCCGCCGTGGAACATCACTCGTTTGAATCATAGACAGTTTATAAACGAATCAGTTATCGCGTCTGTTTTGAGCGATTTAAACTTACCGTTTTCGTTAAAACCGGAGCAAAGAACAACACTCAAAGCATACGTCGACATCTCCTTCATCGATCTGATTGGTTTTAAGACTATCCAATTGCGCCCAGAGGAATTTGAGCTATGTCGGTTGGTGACGCCCCTTTGGAAATGATTTGTCTACATAGCTTCGCCAGACCCTACACTCAGTTTCAACTGAGAAGGGTCTGGTTTTAACCAGGCTACTCAGTTTATAAAACGTACTCACGAATTCGCAAACTGTTCCCTCGGTTTAACAAATCGTGCCCACGGATTAATAAACCGTACCCACGAGTTTCTAATCCGCGCTCTCAGATTTGTAAACCGTGCCTTCAGTTTTTGCAATCTGTACCCACAAATTCATAAACCGTGCCCACGCTTCCGCAATACGTTCCCATGGGTTTGTAATCTGTACTCACGGATTTGTGGCTCGCCCTCATTTTAGAAGGAATCTTATTGTATATTGTTTTATTGTGTAATAAGTGGAATACATCAAATTGTCTTAACTGCGTCTGCATCTTTAAAGTGATTCTCAATTGATTCTCAATTGGATATACGATTTAATATGAATGACTTGCATCAAAATCTTTTGTTTATTTGCGATAATCTTAGCAATTTATTATTATTTTCTAACCTGTATTATGACTGATATTTGACGAATTGCTTTGTTCCTTTTTTGTACGTTTTGGACAAAAGCGTCTTCTAAATATGTAGCCTAAAATGTAATAATAATAATAATTATTATTATTATTATTATTATTATTTGAGTAATAAATGAACTATAAACGAGTTCACTTAGTAATACAGTAATATGTTTGTCATCAAATAATTTATCAATGCTTTATTATTATAGGCTATAACCTTTTACAGTTTTGGATAAAATAGGCCTACATTTTTTGCATAATTTTTGCTTAAAAATAAAGCATTCATAAATTATTTTATGATAAACATATTACTGTCTTAAGTGAACACATTTATAGTTATTAACTCAAATAATAATAATAATTATTATTATTATTATTATTATTATTAATATTATTACATTTTAGGCTACATATTTAGAAGACGTTTTTGTCCAAAACTTACAAAAAAATGAACAAAGCAATTCGTCAAATATCAGTCATAATACAGGTTAGAAAATAATAATAAAGTGCTAAGATTATCACAAATAAACAAAAGATTTTGATGCACGTCATGAATATTAAATCGTATATATTCCACCCATACCTGCTACAATTGAGAATCACTTTAAGCATGCAGACGCAGTTAAGACAATTTGATGTTTTCCATTTAATATTCAATAAAACGATATACAATAAGATTCGTTAACAACGTGTTCTTCTAAAATGAGGGCGAGCCACAAATCCGTGAGTACAGATTACAAACCCGTGGGAACGGATTGCGAAAGCGTGGGCACAGTTTATGAATTTGTGGGTACAGATTGCAAAAACGGTCAACTCCTTGCTAATCATATTAAAGCCAGTACGATTAAAGGTATGACTATTATTGATAGAGAACTTGTTATAACACAATTAGCAGATGACACCACCCTCTTTATCCAAAATGATAACCAAATACCCATTGCAATTAAAGTAATAGAAGAGTTTTCTAAAGCATCTGGTGTTTATCTGAATGTAAAGAAATGTGAACTCATGGCGGTCAAAGAATGTTCAGTGGCATCTTATTGTAACATTCCAGTGAAAACAGAAGTCAAATACCTAGGAATTACAATAAATAAGAATCAAAAGAATAGAAGTTCATTAAACTTTAATCCTGTTATCCAAAAAACTCAGAGGATGTTTAGGCTAATCAATGATGTCTAAGAGACTTGTCATTAAGAGGGAGAGTTCTAATTTCCAAAGCAGAAGGTATATCCCGGTTAACTTATACAGCTATGGCTCTTCAGGTTGATGATAAAATATCGAGGGAGATTGATCAAATGCTTTTTGACTTTGTTTGGAAAAATAAGGATACATTATATAAGAAAATCAGTATTAATGAATTCGTATGAAAATGGTGGTCTTAATTTCCTGAACTTTGCTATACATTAAAATCAAGTGGATTAGACAACTTGTTAGGTATCCAATCTCTATTTGGAATATTATTCCCCTCCATATTTTATCTAGTCTGAGCGGCATACATTTCTTGATATTAACAAAATACCTGTGAAACTTTCTGTATTTCATTGTCAAGCTTTTCTAGCATGGAGTTTAATTTACAAACACAACTTTTCACTGCACAAATACTTTATCTGGAATAATAAGGACATTCTTTTCAAACAAAAAAATATTTTCTTTGAAAATTGGTTCCGAAATAATATTGTTTTGGTAGACCAATTATTTAACTCACATGGCTTTCTTTTTACTTATAAGGAATTCATGTCCAAATATAATATTTCTATACCACCAAGGGAATTTGCAACTGTTTTGGAGCAATTTCTTCTAAAATATGTATGTTATACAATAAAAAAGATTAGATTACCAGCAATTACCACCCCTCTCACCAAATCACTTCCTTGTTGGAAAAAATATGCTTCTCCTGTCATTATAATTATAACAGATCAATAAAAGCCCTTTTCCAGAAGGATGTTGTTTCGAGACCAAATGTTATTAGGGGCCAAGCACCGAAGGTGCGTAGGCACCTATTGTATCTGTTCCCGTTCTTATTATTATTATTCTTCCGTTTCTTCCGACTGGGTGTCTATGGCAGCCCATTGTAACAACAATGACTTATGTTAGGGAATTAATTAGCTCAAATTAGCATTAATGTGACTATGCATATGTTGCTTACATGAATTAAAGAATTACCAAATAGGGAATTGGTCAAAACCTCGGCTTATATCAGAGGTTACACAATCGCTTGTAGTACTCACTGATATAGACGGGTAGAATATGTTCAATTTGGGGAAATTTTAGATACAAGTTGAAGAATGTTCATTTATTGTACGAACTGTATGTCCAGCACACAAAATGTACAATATCTGAACGGAAATCTCACGTCTTTAACACTGATAGACAATTTATTCTCTGTGGCCACAAGAAAATAAAGATCTTAGTGCTTTAGACCATTTGAGATTTCTTTCAATAGTAAAATTTATCGTAGAGCGTTAAGAGGTAAAGATCTGCACTACTCAGGGACTCAGTATTGAAACAAACAGGCAAACTTAATTCAAATGATTTAACAAAGTTTATTCAAACGAGCTACTGGTTACATGTACTAATTTTCAATCACACAGGAGTAAATATGCATAAACAAAACAATATACGATCGCAAATAGGGAATACAACAAAATAAACGTAAGATAAAAAGGTTAGAGTAGGGGAAGGAAGAAGGGAGAATATAAGAGAGAGAGAGAGAATTTTAAGAAAGGGTTTTGTGTGTGTACACTGAGAGCGTGGTAAGGAGAGGTGTGTGTGTGTGTGTATGTGTGTGTGTAGGAGCACGCCTTTAGCAGCACGTGGCCGTGTGTTTATGTCTAGGAGACGCGTGAAGAGGTGGGCGTGTATGTGTGTGTGTAGGTGCAGATGTGTGCGTCGAAGAGTGTGTAAGTGTGAGTAAAGAGAAATGAGAGATAGGTAGAGACAGTTCAGTCAGTCACAACAAGACCCCAATAGGCACAGCAATATTAGACACTTTAAACAGCACTTCAGGTTGGAAATTAAGGTCTACGTTACGTCTGAGTTGTAGATCGGCCCTCTTTGTGTGGTCTCGTCTGTGTTGGACGGAAGCGGAGTCACGTGATCACAGCGTCTAGTTGCTATAGCGACTTGAAGCGAGCGGAACTCAGCAAAATGATCTTTAGCTTTAAGTTGGTATCTTGGGTTGGTTGAAGGAGACTATCAACTGAAGTAAAAGTAGTTTTAAGAAAATAAAACTTGGAAGAAAAATGAAAATAAACGCGAACGAAGCTTCCAAGGATGGAAGAAGGCGTGTCGTCTCTCTCTCTCTGGCGATGTGCGTTGAGATCAGAGAAGCGCGGCATTTTGAAGGGGTTAAGCCCAGCCTCTTTAGGTGCATGACCCAATCGCCTGGAAGGGCGATTGTGACTACCTCCTGACGTTTTGTGGAGGCTCACGCCCCTTCCTAATAGTTAAGGAGAAGCTAAATTTGTTCCTATCGTTAATAACACTGGATTTAATAAAATAATGCGTCTTCGGAGATTTTGGGTTAAAGATTCCACACCGTTGGGATTTATGGAACACAATGATACCACGAATGGTATCTCTATGACATAGTCACCCGCGGATACCTGATTTTTCGCGATTATAGTCACATCAAATGGATTACAAATCAATAAAACTATATAGGCATAATATTTGGGACAAAGGGATCATGCATACATCAAGAGAATACATTTTAAACATTTCACAAGATGATTTTGATTCACACGTGGTAGGATCTGCGTGTGTTTCCTTGTGTGTGTGCGCTGGAAGAGTCACTGAAGGTTCATCCTGCTGCGTTGAACTTTTGTCCCCGAGCACGGGGTGAGAGAGTCTAGGTGTGTGCGTGTTACTCGGTCTGATTAGATTAGCGGTCGAACAGAGTCTGGTTGTTTTCTTACGTGTTGCCTGAGGGTCTACATGTAAATGAATGTCTGACAGAGAGTCCCTAGGGTCCTCTTGAGATTGCTTTTATTGGTCAGGGGGGATTGCTCTTGGTGATCAGCGGATGTTCGCGGAGCCATAAACTAGAAGTCAGCAGTAAGGGATCTCTGTTTTCAGATAGATAGTTAATGATTTAGGTCATTCGTAGGCGCCGTTGGGTCTGGGGTCCAGGAAGGAAGGATCTTAAGACAATAGAGGTGTTTGTGGATTAGGACACCAATGATTTAATTAGGTCTCAGAGCAAAAGGGGATTTGAAGACAGGCTAATTTCAGTAAATTAACATATAGAGAGATAGAGCTGGTGATCTGACCATCTGATGTGCGTTACATTCCCCCCTTGATGAGTGAACAGGGCATGGATGGACCTGGTCGACTCATCACAGTAACAGTGGTCAGATGGCAGGTCAGGGAGATGAGGTGGCTATAAAGGGGTTGTTAAGATTGGGGCTTAGTTCGATGAGGTCTTCCGCATTCTCTGGTGAGGCGTCGTCCTTCCGAGGGTTTCTCCTGAAGCCGACGGAGACTGCCTCTGTGAGCTTGGTTGTGGAAGCTCGGATTGCGTTGACTCTTCTGTACAGGATATAGGCCAAGCCCAAAGCTAGGGTATGTCCGAGGATGCTGGTAAGACAGAGGGCGGTGTCAGCCGCTGTCCAGGTTTGGACCACAGGTGAAGTGTTCAGGATGGGTTGTCGAGACAAGGCCTGAAGGGCTGAGTCCAGTGGGGCTATATCGATGATTTGTGACCCCTCTTTCGCGATCCAACTTTCCAGTTCTGGATCTAGTGTGAAGTTGCGGTCCCTAAAGAAAGATGGAATCTCTAGTTCGGCTTGGTACTCTTCACTTGGGAGATGGTACAAGGCGAGGTCATCCAGGTGGAGGATGGCTCCTCGTGGGACTTGAATCCACATGCTTTGGTTCAGCAGGTTGACACGTGTAGCAGTGTCGTGTTGATCGTAGGTCAGTGTCGCTGAGCGTACTGGAGTGTTCACGAGCCATCGGTTCCCTACAATTTCAGCTTGCGTCTCGGTGACTTGGTTGCGAGATTTCGCGTCAGCCGGACAACGGGCGTCGCTAGCCAGCTGTTGGAGACCGCAGATCCCATCGGTGTTATCCCGGAGGAAAGGTTTGCTAGGGCAGAGGTAGTGTATGTCTTTTGTGAGGGTGCACATGTGCAAGTTAGGGGCTAGGTACAGCTGTGGGTCGCTGTCGTGGTACGCTACCACCTCTGGGGTCCGTACCTTAAATTGGGTATTTCCCTGCCAAAATCCAATGTTCACCACGTCTTTAAGTCGGTAGATTCGGCTTGACTCGATAATGGGTAAGTTTAGGAGGAAACCCACTTCTCGCTGCGCCGGGTCCACATACAGGGGGATGGCACTTCCTAAGGAGTAGGCAAGATGGGTTTGTATAGGATCGGCAGGTGTGGTGATGGCGGAAGCCAGCACGGTCTGGACCAGACTCAGGGGTACCAGGTATGGTGGAATCCTGCCCATGGCTAAATTGTCTATGGAAGAGCTCACTTCTCTGAGCATATCGCCCATTAATGCGGTGACCAATTGGGTCTGGGCAAAATCGTTCTGGAAGACTGTGAACATCTGTTTCATGGAGCTCACAGTCCTGTTCAGCATGACGCTATGTGTGTTGAGGACGGTGACCGTGCCTCTCAGTGTCTTGCCTATGGTGGTCAAAGATGCGCTCTGTGTGGTGAGTTGATCTTTCAGTTGTGGAAGTTCCGTCTGGATTTCTGCTACCTGTCGTCGTACCGTGGCGATGTTCACCGCGTTGACACTGGACATACCAATGTTGAACAGGGTGCCTACGGCAGCAGCGGCTCCAAGCAGGGCTCCTAGGAAACGTTTGGAGCGCCTGTTGTGCCCGCTCAATTCAGCCTGGGTGAGGGTCATCTTCTCGAGTTGGTTCAGCATGTGTTCGATGTCGGCTTCAGCGTGTTTGAGGGCGGCCTCCGTCCATTTGGCACCTGCCCAGCTGTACAGGACGGTTGTCTTTGGGTAGTGTGCACGGTAGACGTTTCGAGGGTCGAGTCGCACGTACACCTTCTGGGTGTGTGTCCGACAGTTCGTTATGAGCAGTCCGGGCTGCTCTCTCAACACAATTCCCGAGGCCGGAGCTGAGGAGACGAGGTCAGGTGGCGGCTGGCTTTCGGTCGTCGGGAAGCACATGATGACGATCCACAGCAGCATCCTATTATAGGCAAGAGAGAGAGAGGTGTGGAAGAGCAAAGGGGAAAGAGAAAAGGCACAGGTCAGCGAGGGTTGTCCCGTCGGAGGGTCCAGTCTTCTTTTCCTGTAACGACGGCGGTTGAGGTTAGCTTGCATTAGGCCCTTCCTGTCTGTTCCTGCTAGTGGTCACATATCTCTTAATCTGGTTGCGGTGGACCCATTTGAGGACTGGCTCTTTTGGTCCCCTTTTCAGCTGGATTTGATACGCTACGGGGGAGAGTTTGTTCACAATTTCATGAGGGCCAGTCCAGTGAGGCAGAAACTTTTTTGACAGTTGTTTGGGAGGCAAGGCGAAACTGTAGTACAGGATTTTGTCGCCCACGCTGAGTTCTTGGTGCGATGCCTTTCGGTCGTAATGCGCTTTCTGGCCCTCAGCGCTGGTTTTCAGGTGTTGCTGGGCGAAAGCGAAAGTTGTTTTCAAATGTCTATGGAGCTCGTCCAGATATTGGGACGTGGTATAGGCAGTGACGAGGTTGTGGTCTCCCGGTTGGTACAACAGGTGTAATGGCAGGGTCATCTGCCGCCCAGTCATGAGTTCGAATGGAGGCACTCTGGTTGATTCCTGCGGCGTGGCTCGGATAGCCATCAGCACCAGGGGAAGTTTCACATCCCAGTCTTTCTGGTTAGTCGACACATATTTTCTCAACATGGCGACCACCGTTCGGTTGGACCTTTCTACCTGTCCGGATGAGATCGGATGGTGGCTGATGTGAAGTTTAGCTTGTACCCCAAGAATTTTCCAGATCTTTTGCATGATCTCTGCGGTAAAATGAGTTCCTCGATCTGAGTTGACTCGGAGTGGTAGGCCGAATCGGGAGAAGATGTGGTTCATCAGGAGATATGCCGTTGTTTGGGCAGTGTCGTTGGGTGCTGGCAGACACTCTACCCATTTGGTAAACTGGCACACTACCGTGAGAAAGTATTTATTGCCTCTTGATGACCGGGGGAGGGGTCCTACCCAGTCGATTTGAAGGTCTGACCAGGGGAACGTGATTCCTCTGCGTTGCAACGGGGCTCTGTGAGTCAGGTTTGTTGGGTGAAACTGACAGCAGACCAGGCATTCTCTCACATATTCTGCCACATCCTGTTGCATACATGGCCAGTATGCCACCTGTCTAAGTGTCTCATATGTGGCTCTGGTACCGTGGTGCCCAGCATATGGTGCGTTGTGGGCGTGATTTATCATTTCCCCCCTTTGACAGCGAGGTACCACGAGTTTTAGCGAAGTGGTGTCATCGTTGACAAACCAAAGAATGTCGTCCCGCACACGTAACATGTGTCTGGAGTTGTATAGATGTCTGAGATCGGAGTCATCAGTGAGATTTGAAGGTGTGAGAGGGGAGTTGGAGGGGTCGAGGAGGTGCGTTTTAATTGCCTGTATGGCAGTGTCTGATGCTTGCATATCTGCAAGGTCGTTGTTGGAAATTTGTGGTGTAAGTGACAGAAGTTCTGACGCAGGTGCTGTTGCAGGTGCGGTTTGCTTTCTGCGGGTTATCACTGCTACTTCTGGGGTGGGTGGGGCTTTTGGGGAAACCCACGGTTCTCCGTGTAGGGCGCCCGCTTTTGCGAGGGCGTCAGTGTGGTCGTTGAGGTCTTTGTCTTGGCCTGGGAGTTTAGAATGTCCTTTCACCTTCTTCCAGTACACGGTAATGTCGTGTGTTGTTGTGATGTTGACACATTCTTGGAACAGGTGTTGATGCTTGACGGGTTTGTTGTTAGCAGTTGTGAAACCATTTTGTTTCCAGGTTGGAAGATGGCACACAAAACTGAGTCTGGCATAGTTCGAGTCTGTGCAGATAAGCAGTTCTTTGAGGTTATGGGCTGCTGCGATTTGCAGGGTAATGAGAATTGCTGCTATTTCTGCGTATTGTGATGACTGGGGGCCCAGCTTGAAGTTTTGGGGTGGGCATGGGTGGTTGTTTACCCACAGTACCCCTGCGCCAGCTTTTAGGATGCCCTCGCTGTTGTAGGAACATCCGTCGACGTAAGCTGTGGGCATGCCTTCGCACGCATTTTTGTCAAAGTACCTGTGGCAGGTCAGTTGTGGCTGCTGGGGCTCAGGTGTATTTAGCGTTGCAGCAGGTGCGTTGTCAGAGCAGTCTTGACATGCCGCCAGACCGTTACCTAGAGCGGATTTGTGGTTTTGTGCATATCTGGCTTCGACGTTTCGTCCTTGGAGAGCCATTAGCCATGTAGCTATGCGTGAGTTGGTGACCACACCGTCTCTTATCCGTTGGCTGTTAAGGAACATGACGGGCTGGTGGCAAGTCTCAATGATGACCTTTTGTGCTCCAATGTAGTTGGAGAAGCGCTGAATGGCCCATACCGTACAGAGCAAAGCTTTTTCACAGTCAGAGAATTTGCATTCTGGAGGGAGAAGTGTCTTGCTGGCATATGCGATCACCTTTTTGTCTTGGTCATGCCGTTGGTATAGGCCAGCACTTAGACATTGGTTTGAAAACCCAGCGTCGAGGTGGAATTCTTTTTGCGGATCAGGGTACGCAAGGCAAGGGGCTGAGCATAAATGTTTTTTAAGTTCTTTCATGGCGTGTTCTTGGGCGTTTGACCAGACGAAAGGGCAGTCCTTTTTCAGCAGAGCTGTGAGAGGCCTGGCTATGTCTGAATAGTGTTCGATGAATTGCCGGGAGTAATTGCATACTCCCAGAAAGCTTCGAAGTTCCGAGACGTTGGTGGGAGGCTTGATGTTTTGGATGGCATGGATGCGGTTTGATTGTGGTTCGATGCCATGGTGTCCAATGAGCAGGCCCACGTAATTTACCTTTTTGCGACACCACTGCCCCTTGTGTAGAGCTATTTTGGCGCCGGCAGCAGATAACTGGTTCAGAACATAGTCAATTTCTTTTAGGTGGTCGGCCACCGTCGTGCTTTTCATGAGCACATCGTCAACGTAAATCAGGTTACCTCTCGTCCTGGCGTCAGGGCAGGCTTTGTTTAAGAAGATGTTGAACTCAGCTGGTGAGTTTGCATACCCGAATGGGCATCGGTTGAAGGTGTACTGGCGGTTGCCGAAGGTGAAGGCCAACTTGTGTTGGTCGTCTGGGTGCACTGGAATAGTCCAGAATCCAGAGGCCACATCGAGTGTAGAGAAGATGGTGGCTCCCCTGATTCTGGGTATTTCTTGCTCCAGTTGTGTCATGGGCCATCGTGACAACGGCACCTGCTGATTTAGTTTTCGATAGTCTATTGTTGGCCGCCATTTGCCGTTTGGCTTGAGAACGGGCCAGATGGGTGCAGAGTAGGTGGAATTACAATTTCGAATTACACCTTTTTCAAGCATGGATTCGATGATTTCCTGCACTGGTTCGTGTGAGGCAATGGGAATCTTGTATTGCTTGACAAAGGTGGGAGGAGCCTTGGGGTGCGTGGGTATGCGCACTGTGTGGAGGTTGGTGAGACCACAGTCTAAAGAGTCTTTAGCAAAGTGTTCTTTGAATTTATATAGGACTTGTCGTAGCTTTTGGCGATCGGCATTGTCCTGAAGTGCGTCAGCATCCTGTAGAATTTGTTGCACTTGGGATTCAAAACCTGGATACGGTTCCTCCGTAGGCTTGTCGTCAGTTGAGCTGGTTGTGACAGGCGTGGCAGGTGTATCAGTCTCAGTGACAGGCATGGCAGGTGTATCAGTCTCAGTGACAGGCTGGTGGGAGACTGTGTACACTGTGAGCTGTTTGTCCTCTGTCAGCTCCGTTCTGCACACCTGGTTTTTGGCCACCGGCATGACAGATGTGATGGCAATGAATTGGAAGGGTGTTGTGAGCAATGTGTTGTCAGTATGCCCTTCAGGTATCAGTGCAGGTGGAATGGGCCCTATGACGGGTAACGTCAGGTCAAAGTCATGAAAGGCGTGACTGACTAGCCATCCCAGTCTGTAGGCTTTGGGGATGCCGATGTCAGTTGCCGTGCAATTGTTGAATAGGATGTAGACTACCCGAGATGACACTTCAGTGAGGGGTGTGGCTTCGAGGGTTAGTCCGAGTTCCACGCACTCAGGTGAAGGCTGGAAGAAGGCCAGTGTGTGGTTTAGGGTTTGGCCTTGTCGCAGGTTGAGCCGTACAGCGACCCCCTTAGTGTAAGCAGGTACCACCGTTCCCTGTTCGTTGATAAGAGTGCAGACTTCTGGAATGGTCTGCCCTGACAGTAGATTGTCATGGCTGATGGGAACAGGTGGCTGTAAAGTCAAGGGAGCCCATACAACTTCATTAATCATGTCCACATGAGCCTTGAGGCGAATCAAAATGTCTGCTCCAATGAAAACGTCGTGGGCTGGGTCTTCCAGAATCAGAAAGTAATGGGTCAAGTGTCGGTGATTCCATGTCAAGTTCAAAGCACAGATTCCTTTGGCAGATGTCATTGAGGATGGATCTGGGTTCAAAGGGAAACGTGTGCGTTTGCAGGTGTAGGGCAGGTCTGGAGTCTTTTCAATGATTGCATTGAATAGGGAGAGACTTATGGCTGAGTTATCTGCCCATAGTGCCAGGGTAATGTCTGTTGTGGTCACATCCTGCAACTGCAGGGGAGTTTTTACTTGGGGGCGGTAATTATCAGAGTCTGGCGTTGTTCTGAATGTGCAGAGTAGCGAACTTGAACCCTGATCAGCTGTGGGGACTTTGTCCTCGTGTCTGGCTGATGGAACTCCCGTGAACCTTGTGGTTTGACAGTCTGGTTCGATGGAGTCGTGTGGCTGAAGGGGGTGTGGTTCGCGCACCTGCGCCCAAACTTGTAGGTGCTTGAGGTCTAATAATGGTTCAAAGCGGTCCAGCAGGTCCTTGCCTACGAGAAATTGATAAGTATTTACTGGAGAAATATATACCGGGTGGACTATGCTCATTGGACCGATGGTCAGATGAATGGGAGCTACATTATTTAGCTGGATGTCATTCTGGCTGTATGACTGTACGTTCAGCTCACACGTGTGGAATTTAAGAGTTCTGTTTTGTCTTTGAGCTTCCCACTTCAGTTTTTCAAACAGTTGAGCAGAAATAAGCGTTAGATCAGAGCCGGTGTCCACCAGTGCTTCGATATGCATGTCCTTTTCCAAGGTAATTGTTAAGTACAGTTTTCGTGCCACTCCTCTCTCAATTAGGTTACCCAGCAGTTGTGGTGTAGGATCTTGTGTATTGATTGACAAGCAGTGAGGGTGAGTCTGGGGTGGCTCGTTGTGGTTGCAGATCAACAAGACCGCACTGTCTGGGACCTTATCGTGAGAGCTGCTGCAGTCCTGTTCAGGGAGTGGCGTTGTCAGCTGGCTGTGGTGAGTGACGCGGTCGTTTGTTGCTGTAACAGCAGGTTCAAAAGTCTGTGGTTTGACAGCAGTGTTTTGTGGGGCTGTCAGCTGAATGGAGTGAGTGGAGCTGTCATTGGGTAATGAAACAGCAAGTTCAAAAGTCTGTGGTTTGACAGCAGGGTTTTGTGGGGCTGTCATCTGAATGGAGTGATTAGAGCTGTCATTCAATGATGTAACAGCAGGTTTAACAGTCTGTGGATTGACAGCAGTGTTTTGTGGTGCTGTCAACTGGCTGGAGTTAGTGGAGTTGGTAGTGTGGGAAGCATTGGGTCCAGGCCTGTGGATTAGTCATGCAGTGTCTGGTTTATCTTTGTTTTCCTTGTGGGGTTTCCTTTGGAGAAGCTCTTTCAGGATGTTTACAAGTTCTGTTGTGTCAGGCGTGGCTGCACTGTTCCCGCTGGATTTGGGCTCCATCTTGAGCTTACCGGTGTCTTGTCGGGAGGGGTCCCGTTGCCGGTTCTCTGGGCTTGTGTTTCGGGGAGATCGGGGTCGGCCTCTCCTGGGGTGTCGGTCGGCATCCCAGCTGCCCCCCCCCTTTTGGTTGTGGGGGAAGTGCTGCCGGTCCCAGGATCCCCTGAAACGGTCATTTTGTGGTTTTGGGCGGGTTCCCCCCCGCCCACGCTGTCCTCTGCCAGCTTGGAACGGTCGTGGCTGTCTGTTGCTGGGTCCGTAGTTGGTAGGCTGTGCACCTTCTAAATTCAGTTCTGGAAAGGGTGCAGTGACAGGGAAAACTGTGGGGTATTTCCCAGGTTTGTCAGACCCAGTCGTTTGTTTTACGTATGCTTTGTGGGCCAGGTCACGTAATTGTTGAATTGACAGGGTCCGTGGACAAACTAAAACGCCCAGGTGTGCACTTTGAGTGGGGTGGAGATTCCGCAGGAAAAGCGTTTTGAAACTAACGTCCTCTTCCATAAATGCCTCATTCCTCGGTCCGAAGTAAGCGAGTCGCAGACGTTCGTAGTAGGCTTGCGGTGTTTCCAGACGAGCTTGTTTGAGGTCCATTGCCGCAATGATGCCTTGGTCCGAGTCTGGGTTAGAGAATTCGCGGATCAGGGCTTGTCGTAATTGTGGATAATTCTGTTTCACAGATTCTGGCTGTCTATCAAGGAAACTTCTTACAATACGACCAGAAGTGGTCCGAAGGAGGTATAACTTGTCCCAAGTCGTGACGTTGTCCACGGTTTGTAAGTGGAATTCAATGTCGGTTAAGTAAGAGTACACGTCGTTGCCCCCGGCTGGATTTGGATTGAATGTAGGGATGTTTCTTGCAAGCTTGTCCAGTTCTTTGGATGCTGTGCGGTGACTGGTGGCTCGTCCTTCCGGGACGGGGCCAGCAGGTGAGATAGCGTCAAGACGTGGGTTTTCCTCTTCTTCTTTAGCTTGAAGGGTTTGGCTGTGACCTGCAGGTTTACGGGTGGGGAGAGACGGGGTGATGTGTGTCTCCCCCGCCCGCTTACCTTGTAGTTCGTACGCATGTTTGAGTTCACGGTGGACGATATCCAGCTCGTCTTTGAGATCATATCTTTGTTGGACGAGCTCGTCAATTTCAGCTTGGGCTTTCTGCAACAATGTTTCGCAAGCTTTGACTCTAGCGTCTCTGTCTTTTAATTCTGTGCGTGCTCTTGCTAGCAGCTCCTCTCCACGTAGTAGCTTGTCATTGAGGGCTGCTGTGTTCTGTTTCTCCGTCTCCACTGTCCTGTCTGTGTCCAGACGCAGGTCTTCCAGGGCCTGCTGTAGTCTTTCCACTTCCTGTTGTAGTTCTGGACGTGTGTCCTCCTCATCCTCCAGAAGTAACTCCTCCAGACGCTGCTGGGTTTGTTCCTTTTGTTTGCAGGTTTCCTCCAGCTGAGTCTTTAGTCCAGCGGTGTCTTTTTCCAGCTTGGCCTTGTCCTCCTCCAGTAGTCGTGCCTGTGACACAAGATAGTGAGAGAGACTCCCGACGATGCGGCTCCAGTCTTTTGAACTGTAGGCCTGCGTGGGGTCCTGGGACATGATCTGGTCCACCTTGTTGTCCAGTTCCTGTTGGGTCAGGAGCTTTGGGTCACCGAAGTCTTTGGGTAGGCACCCCGTAGTTATGGCTGATAACCACGCCTCCAGGCTGTTCCAGTGTTCCGCAGGACTGGATGCACGTGACATTTTGACTCACTGTAGGCGAGAGAAACACAACACACAAGACACACAAGAAGGGCCAATGCAACCGGGTCGTGAAACTAATAAACTATAGGACGGTGTGCCGTCTATAGAAATTTTGGGCTAACTGACTTTAGACAGTTAGGCGGGTCAGTTTGGGACCCGGAATAGAGACTGTTCAGTTGTCCCTGTGTTACCTAGCCTGTTGGGATCTCGTTGATACACTGAAAAACAGGTTATAACAGAACATGCAAGGCACGCGTAGGTGAGGATTGAAAAGGAAGGACGAAACAAAATTAAACAAAAATGTCAGTGAGTTGATCTGGACTGTACTTTGGACACTAATAGCACGAGGGATGTGCACAGAGGAAAATATTTATGATTATGTGGTTTATAAGAAAGACAAGGGTTTGTTTTTTTTCTGTTTTTTTTTGTTTTTTTTTTGTTTGATTATCAAAGTTCAGTTTACCTGAAATGGATGGAGGTCAACCCAGCCGGCCCCTGCTGAGCTCGTTCAACCTTCCTGGCGCTCCAAACACTTGGCCGCCGTGACTTTGGATTCTCCGTTACTCTGCTCACGACCACGCCCACTCAAACAGAGTGACCGTAAACACAACCCTGGTAGTCCCGGAGGTACCAACCAACCAAACGCAATGTAAAGGTGGGTACTACCCAGAACCCACTAGGCCGTAGGCCTAGAGTGACAGGGACTGTCGTTGGTTTGGGCAGTGGTCCCAACAATTAACTTTTGCGTTGGCGTAGAGGCTGGCACTCCGAGGCACCGGATTGCTGATGTCACTACTGCGTGCCGCGGCCAGTGGCAGAGACAGGAGAAATTCAAGAGTCACCTGCACGGTCAGAGTCGGTAACGTCAGTCGGCCAACTTGCCCACAGAGGTCTGCTCGGGGTTCCCCCCCAGTCCACTGCAGGCGCTGAGAGTTTTGCCTATAGGACACACAAGATGGAGTGAACAGAGTAGCTTAAAGTGAATTTAAGATTTCTGGCTTACACCAAATTGAGTTATGGGGAAAATAGGACAAAAGTCAGATGGGCCTGCGAGGGGTAAATGAAAACAATAATAATACAAATGATAAAGAAAAACTTTGGAGAGAGAAAGAAAATCAAAGTAACCTGGAAGAGGGTGTGGTGGACTGCTGCAGTGGGTTACTTAGGCCTCAAGGGGGCGTCTCTCTGTGGTGCACCCTAATTGTTTGACACAATTTAAAATCTTAATTCAACATTGGTTCAAGATCACATCCAACTAAGCCTGAGGAAGAGTCACAAGTGAATTAGAATTGATTTTGTATAATAATCACAATAACTGAAGTTATTAAATTTAGTAACTCTAGAAATTTGTAGCAGGCAGATGGCTGGCTTGAGAAAGGCTCGGCCACCAGAGGGCGGTGTCCTGCTCAGGGCTTAAGATGACTGGAATGTGAAAATGGAAGTAACCAAATTAAATTAAGTTTAAATTTCACCTCAAATCTAAATTTCCTTGGAGAGAAAAGTTTGGTTGTCTTAGAGAAATAGAAAGATTTAACAAAAATTAATAGAACAAAAATAAAATAATCACTATAACATCGAATTTGTTATTAGATGATTATTGAATGGGAATAGAACCAAACAGAATCACTGAGGCAGATTTAGAACTGGAAACAGCAGAGTAGAGTGACTAGAGAGGAGGAGGGATAGTTGACCCGGAGGGGCGTGGCCACGAGGGGCGCTGTTCGCTTCCGGGTGAGCTATCAGTGCTTTTGGATCGAGACACTCTATAACTTCCGGTTCCCTTTCTGGGAAGTTAAAATTCACCATAAAATGTCTCAGTCCAAAATAAAAGGGTTGTTTTAACGAACTTAGCGTGCTGTAAATACAAATATGTATTTAAACAACTTCTTAGATACTTACGACCGTCAATTTTGAATCACCAACAATCAGGGCGGAAGGAATAACGACCAACAGGTCTTTACCTGTGGTTGACCACACGGTGGCAGTGTTACGCTAACGCGGAACGCGTCACCGGGGCGGTAATTTGAGACGTATCAGAAATTACACTTTGCAAACGTGCAGGCCTTCGCACGCACCAAACAACGCTGCAAAATAAATTCTTTAAAGACCACGGCCGGTCTTTGCAAACATAAAACAACACTGCAAATCAAAAGTTCGCGGCGGAACTGTTTCTGGTCTTTATAGACGCTTGAACGGGGTTTTCCTTCTGGTTAGCTAGACCAATGCGTTAACCCGTATTTTATCGTTACTTAACGACATACAATAGAATATATATTCTTTTCTGACCGGAGTAGCTACTTACTTATTGCTCTCGGGATTTACAGAAATACCGGTAATAATGCCTGAGGGACTCCTCTGTTCCCATACAGGTCTCAATACAGAATTACATGTAAGGTCACAATAAAAAGAGGATTTTTTTTTTCTCTAATTCTGGACTCGCAACAACACTGTAAATACTGCAGTTTTCCTTCACAACCAGACGTGCTGGCGGGTTATGGCTTTTCGCCCTTTGATCAGTTTTCGAGTCGACTTATTCAGTAATGCAATACTTATTCAATAACGTTATAAGATTCAAACGCGCACAAAATCATTAAACTTTTGAAAAAATCACACATGAATACAAACTTGCACAATCTGTATCAAACTGAGTATGAGAGTGCCCTCCGTTCTAGACACCAATAAATATGTAACAACAATGACTTATGTTAGGGAATTAATTAGCTCAAATTAGCATTAATGTGACTATGCATATGTTGCTTACATGAATTAAAGAATTACCAAATAGGGAATTGGTCAAAACCTCGGCTTATATCAGAGGTTACACAATCGCTTGTAGTACTCACTGATATAGACGGGTAGAATATGTTCAATTTGGGGAAATTTTAGATACAAGTTGAAGAATGTTCATTTATTGTACGAACTGTATGTCCAGCACACAAAATGTACAATATCTGAACGGAAATCTCACGTCTTTAACACTGATAGACAATTTATTCTCTGTGGCCACAAGAAAATAAAGATCTTAGTGCTTTAGACCATTTGAGATTTCTTTCAATAGTAAAATTTATCGTAGAGCGTTAAGAGGTAAAGATCTGCACTACTCAGGGACTCAGTATTGAAACAAACAGGCAAACTTAATTCAAATGATTTAACAAAGTTTATTCAAACGAGCTACTGGTTACATGTACTAATTTTCAATCACACAGGAGTAAATATGCATAAACAAAACAATATACGATCGCAAATAGGGAATACAACAAAATAAACGTAAGATAAAAAGGTTAGAGTAGGGGAAGGAAGAAGGGAGAATATAAGAGAGAGAGAGAGAATTTTAAGAAAGGGTTTTGTGTGTGTACACTGAGAGCGTGGTAAGGAGAGGTGTGTGTGTGTGTGTATGTGTGTGTGTAGGAGCACGCCTTTAGCAGCACGTGGCCGTGTGTTTATGTCTAGGAGACGCGTGAAGAGGTGGGCGTGTATGTGTGTGTGTAGGTGCAGATGTGTGCGTCGAAGAGTGTGTAAGTGTGAGTAAAGAGAAATGAGAGATAGGTAGAGACAGTTCAGTCAGTCACAACAAGACCCCAATAGGCACAGCAATATTAGACACTTTAAACAGCACTTCAGGTTGGAAATTAAGGTCTACGTTACGTCTGAGTTGTAGATCGGCCCTCTTTGTGTGGTCTCGTCTGTGTTGGACGGAAGCGGAGTCACGTGATCACAGCGTCTAGTTGCTATAGCGACTTGAAGCGAGCGGAACTCAGCAAAATGATCTTTAGCTTTAAGTTGGTATCTTGGGTTGGTTGAAGGAGACTATCAACTGAAGTAAAAGTAGTTTTAAGAAAATAAAACTTGGAAGAAAAATGAAAATAAACGCGAACGAAGCTTCCAAGGATGGAAGAAGGCGTGTCGTCTCTCTCTCTCTGGCGATGTGCGTTGAGATCAGAGAAGCGCGGCATTTTGAAGGGGTTAAGCCCAGCCTCTTTAGGTGCATGACCCAATCGCCTGGAAGGGCGATTGTGACTACCTCCTGACGTTTTGTGGAGGCTCACGCCCCTTCCTAATAGTTAAGGAGAAGCTAAATTTGTTCCTATCGTTAATAACACTGGATTTAATAAAATAATGCGTCTTCGGAGATTTTGGGTTAAAGATTCCACACCGTTGGGATTTATGGAACACAATGATACCACGAATGGTATCTCTATGACATAGTCACCCGCGGATACCTGATTTTTCGCGATTATAGTCACATCAAATGGATTACAAATCAATAAAACTATATAGGCATAATATTTGGGACAAAGGGATCATGCATACATCAAGAGAATACATTTTAAACATTTCACAAGATGATTTTGATTCACACGTGGTAGGATCTGCGTGTGTTTCCTTGTGTGTGTGCGCTGGAAGAGTCACTGAAGGTTCATCCTGCTGCGTTGAACTTTTGTCCCCGAGCACGGGGTGAGAGAGTCTAGGTGTGTGCGTGTTACTCGGTCTGATTAGATTAGCGGTCGAACAGAGTCTGGTTGTTTTCTTACGTGTTGCCTGAGGGTCTACATGTAAATGAATGTCTGACAGAGAGTCCCTAGGGTCCTCTTGAGATTGCTTTTATTGGTCAGGGGGGATTGCTCTTGGTGATCAGCGGATGTTCGCGGAGCCATAAACTAGAAGTCAGCAGTAAGGGATCTCTGTTTTCAGATAGATAGTTAATGATTTAGGTCATTCGTAGGCGCCGTTGGGTCTGGGGTCCAGGAAGGAAGGATCTTAAGACAATAGAGGTGTTTGTGGATTAGGACACCAATGATTTAATTAGGTCTCAGAGCAAAAGGGGATTTGAAGACAGGCTAATTTCAGTAAATTAACATATAGAGAGATAGAGCTGGTGATCTGACCATCTGATGTGCGTTACACCATAGAACCGATTGCGGGAAAGTTGTTTTGGATTGACATTCTGATAGAGGACTCTCCCAACATTAAATACACCAATTTTGTTGTTTCTAAGTCATTCCCTCTAGCGCCACCACCTGTCCAAAGTTTCACTTTTATTTTGCTAATAACTTTTGAACCGTGAGGTCAATCAACAAAATTCTTTTTTCCTCTGATTCTTGAGCTCATGCCGATTCGATTGCACCCTATGACTTCATTTTCCGTCATAACAATATGGCCGCCATTTTTAATTTTTCGTAAAACCTACTTTTTCGAACTCGTCCTAGACGGTTTGTCCGATTCGCACGAAAATTGAACCAGATCATCTTCAGGCAGTGCTGACAAAAAGTTATGGAATTCAAATTGATTCGTTAAACCGTTTTCGAAAAACGCTCGAACTAATTTTACGTAGCGCCTGCAAAAACAGTCGTAGGGCTCTATCTCCGCAACGGTTTATCGTATTCAGACCAAACTTGGTACATGTCATCACAGGTATGACCTGAGGCTACATGCTGTGTTTCGGCGCAGCGCCACCTACTGGTCCGGAGATATGGAAAATGGCTATTTTTGCTTATAGGTTTTGAACAGTTTGTCCAAAAATCATAAAATTGGTCTCGTTAGATTCAGGGCAACATGCCGATTCGACTGATATCCAATTTGACCATATCGGCCATTTTGACTGTCAGCCATTTTGAATTTTGTGCTAAAATGCTGTATTTTATGAACGCATGAACGAATTGTTACGAAACTTGGTATTGGTCATCATCACGATGTCCTGAAGGAACCTGAGAACTTTCGAAACAGCGCCACCTAGTGGTGAATTTTTTTTCCCAAATGCTTATAACTTTGGGTGTGGTCGACTTATTTTCACGAGACTCATCTCATTACAGTCCTGAATCGTTGCCGAGTCCCACGATACCAAACATGCTAGGTTTCGCCTTACGGTTTGTGTAGCGTTGTGATTTAGCGCTTAAAAAACATTTGGCTATATCTTCGAAACCGATAGTCCGATCAAGACGAAACCACCGTCAGAAGTTTGGAAACATAGGTCGATAGCTATACGCCAATGCCCAAATGCAAAAATATTGATGTTTAGGGGTAGTAAATTCCAATCAAAGTCATGTGTCAGTCATTTTTTACGTGTTTTTTCATATAAATGTCTATAACTCCGAAGCGAATTGAGATATCTTCACCAAAATTGACACACATATGTATGGGCTCACTCTGAGGACACATAAAAAAAAATGGTGTGACTGAGCCTCTTGGTGGCGCTATAACAGAACAAAACATGAAATTCCCATTGACTTCAATACAGTTTTGTGAAATAAAATGCTATACTAAACAAATGCATTGGTGTAATATTACGAAACTCAGAATGTGCCATCAGCTCCATCCCTTGAAGGTACCCAAAAGATTTCGAGACAGCGCCACCTAGTGGTCAAAAGTTATAACAAAATTTCCAAAAAGGCTAATAACTTTTGAATAAATCTGGCTATTGAAATGCCACTGGTCTTAATAGATTCCCTGGGTCAAGCCGAGAACATAGATACCAAGTTTTCCTTATTTGGCCAAACTTCCTGTCCGCCATCTTGATTTTCATTCAAAACCTACTTTTTCGAACTCCTCCTAGACCGTTTGTCCGATTTTCACCAAAATCGAATCGTATCATCTCCAGACTGTGCCGACTAAACGTTATGGATTTCGTGTCGATAGACGAAACTGTTTTCGTATAGCGCAGCAGCAAAGTTGAGGCATGATGCCAAAAGCACTATTCAGGCTTTATCTCTGAAATCCCTTGAAATATTGACACCAAACTTTGTATATGTCATTGTCACTTCACTCTGACCACATCACATCAGTTTTGTAACTGCTCCACCTATTGGTCGAAAGTGATAATCCATTAAATCATATTTTAAATGACTTTTTATATGATTTTTCAGCCATTTCGCCTAAAATCCTCTTTAAATGTATTTAATTGCTCATTGTTCCAGTTGGTCTGACACCTTCAGCCATGTTGGCATATCCTGTCATCTGCTTGCGCTTGGCCCCGATAATTGCTGCTTGCAGCTATATTTATTAGGGGCCAAGCACCGAAGGTGCGTAGGCACCTATTGTATCTGTTCCCGTTCTTATTATTATTATTCTTCCGTTTCTTCCGACTGGGTGTCTATGGCAGCCCATAGAACCGATTGCGGGAAAGTTGTTTTGGATTGACATTCTGATAGAGGACTCTCCCAACATTAAATACACCAATTTTGTTGTTTCTAAGTCATTCCCTCTAGCGCCACCACCTGTCCAAAGTTTCACTTTTATTTTGCTAATAACTTTTGAACCGTGAGGTCAATCAACAAAATTCTTTTTTTCCTCTGATTCCTGAGCTCATGCCGATTCGATTGCACCCTATGACTTCATTTTCCGTCATAACAATATGGCCGCCATTTTTAATTTTTCGTAAAACCTACTTTTTCGAACTCGTCCTAGACGGTTTGTCCGATTCGCACGAAAATTGAACCAGATCATCTTCAGGCAGTGCTGACAAAAAGTTATGGAATTCAAATTGATTCGTTAAACCGTTTTCGAAAAACGCTCGAACTAATTTTACGTAGCGCCTGCAAAAACAGTCGTAGGGCTCTATCTCCGCAACGGTTTATCGTATTCAGACCAAACTTGGTACATGTCATCACAAGTATGACCTGAGGCTACATGCTGTGTTTCGGCGCAGCGCCACCTACTGGTCCGGAGATATGGAAAATGGCTATTTTTGCTTATAGGTTTTGAACAGTTTGTCCAAAAATCATAAAATTGGTCTCGTTAGATTCAGGGCAACATGCCGATTCGACTGATATCCAATTTGACCATATCGGCCATTTTGACTGTCAGCCATTTTGAATTTTGTGCTAAAATGCTGTATTTTATGAACGCATGAACGAATTGTTACGAAACTTGGTATTGGTCATCATCACGATGTCCTGAAGGAACCTGAGAACTTTCGAAACAGCGCCACCTAGTGGTGAATTTTTTTTCCCAAATGCTTATAACTTTGGGTGTGGTCGACTTATTTTCACGAGACTCATCTCATTACAGTCCTGAATCGTTGCCGAGTCCCACGATACCAAACATGCTAGGTTTCGCCTTACGGTTTGTGTAGCGTTGTGATTTAGCGCTTAAAAAACATTTGGCTATATCTTCGAAACCGATAGTCCGATCAAGACGAAACCACCGTCAGAAGTTTGGAAACATAGGTCGATAGCAAAACGCCAATGCCCAAATGTAAAAATATTGATGTTTAGGGGTAGTAAATTCCAATCAAAGTCATGTGTCAGTAATTTTTTACGTGTTTTTTCATATAAATGTCTATAACTCCGAAGCGAATTGAGATATCTTCACCAAAATTGACACACATATGTATGGGCTCACTCTGAGGACACATAAAAAAAATGGTGTGACTGAGCCTCTTGGTGGCGCTATAACAGAACAAAACATGAAATTCCCATTGACTTCAATACAGTTTTGTGAAATAAAATGCTATACTAAACAAATGCATTGGTGTAATATTACGAAACTCAGAATGTGCCATCAGCTCCATCCCCTGAAGGTACCCAAAAGATTTCGAGACAGCGCCACCTAGTGGTCAAAAGTTATAACAAAATTTCCAAAAAGGCTAATAACTTTTGAATAAATCTGGCTATTGAAATGCCACTGGTCTTAATAGATTCCCTGGGTCAAGCCGAGAACATAGATACCAAGTTTTCCTTATTTGGCCAAACTTCCTGTCCGCCATCTTGATTTTCATTCAAAACCTACTTTTTCGAACTCCTCCTAGACCGTTTGTCCGATTTTCACCAAAATCGAATCGTATCATCTCCAGACTGTGCCGACTAAAAGTTATGGATTTCGTGTCGATAGACGAAACTGTTTTCGTATAGCGCAGCAGCAAAGTTGAGGCATGATGCCAAAAGCACTATTCAGGCTTTATCTCTGAAATCCCTTGAAATATTGACACCACATCATTGTGTATGTCATTGTGTATGTCATTGTCACTTCACTCTGACCACATCACATCAGTTTTGTAACTGCTCTACCTATTGGTCGAAAGTGATAATCCATTAAATCATATTTTAAATGACTTTTTATATGATTTTTCAGCCATTTCGCCTAAAATCCTCTTTAAATGTATTTAATTGCTCATTGTTCCAGTTGGTCTGACACCTTCAGCCATGTTGGCATATCCTGTCATCTGCTTGCGCTTGGCCCCGATAATTGCTGCTTGCAGCTATATTTGCATATTGGAGTCAGTTTGTGAGTGATGTTGACTGGAAAAAAGACTGGCTTCAACCCAATCACTATCTCTTAACAAACAAGGTTAAAGAAGTATCTTTTAAACTCCTTCATAGAATATCCCGCTAAACATTATTTAACCAAGTTTAAAAAAGATATTGATGAAAGTTGTAGCTTTTGCAAAAAGAAGCCATAGCAATTCATTTATTTTGGCACTGCCCTTATGTGTATTTTTTTTTTTGGGGGGGCAAAATGTAGGCTACTTTATTTCATTGTAGGAAATGTTGATGAAAATGTTACATTACAGTGGAAAAATGTTCTAGGTATTATTGTAAACTCCAAAAATAAACTATCCTGCATTTATTTTATTTTATTTTTTTATTTGTATGGCTAAATTTCACATTCATAAATGCAACTTATCAGGGAAAAGATCATGTTTTATTGCATTTAAAAATGAAGTGAAGCATTATATTGAGTAAATATTGCCTTCAAAGAAACAAAAAGCTAGGCTATTTGAATTTTACAAGCATGTACACTCTTTAAAATATTCCTATAATACTGTCTATACCTCCCTCTAGTATTTGAAATGTATTGTATTGTATTTCTATTGTTTGTTTTGATATTTCTTCAATCAAAAAAATAAAATTAAAATGATATATATATATAAAGTGGACAAGTGTCATGGTTGAGGAATTCATTGACGCTCCCTTGCACTGTGTGTGCGTGTTTTGTGAATGAATGTGTGTGTGTGTGGGCGTGGCCACTGATTGTCCTCCGGGAGATCAGCAACAGGTGTTGTGCATTACCACTGCCTATTTATACTCACCTCATACATCTTGTGTTTGTCAGATCGTTGTTTTGTGGATGTTGCCTGTTGTGTTCCCGTTTCTTCGGCTCCTCGTGTCTCCTGCCTTGTCTTCGTCTGGAAGTTCGTCGTTACAGTTTAAGTCTTCACTCTTCACCAACACTGGGTTCATCACTTCTCGTCTGACCATCTGATCGAGTTGTCCACGCAAGCCTGCGCTGCCTTGCCTGCATCTTCATCAGAGAGTTCCATCGCATTGAGAAGGATCTTGTGATCTACACACCTCTCTTGAGAACTGTACCGGCGATCTTCCAACACCTCTGGGAACTTTGTCTGCTTCCCTTTCACTCTGAGACTTGTGCTTTATATTCTAATAAAGACCTGTTTGACTTGCTATTGTCCCCTCTATCCTTTCGTAACAGAACGATCTGACCATGCAGGGGGCAGCAAGCGGATCTGAAGTCACAGATTACTTCGCACACAACACAGCCCGTATGGAGCGGCAGGAGGAGAATCTCGCCGCAACTGGAAGAGCGGTGCAGGCATTGGTAGCGCAGGTGTCCGGGCTCACCCAACAGATTCAACAACTGACACAGCCCATTGCGCCCAACCCACCGCCGGTCCCCCCCGCACCGCCCGCACCCGCCCGTCAACATGAGCCGCGTCTTCCGACGCCGGAGAGTTATTCTGGTGAGCCAAGTTATTGTAGAGCTTTCTTGACCAAGTGCTCTATGTTTTTTGCTCTCCAACCCCAGACTTTTTGCACTGAAGATTCGAAGGTGGCCTTCGTGCTCACACTGCTGTCCGGGCGTGCGGCGCTATGGGGGACGGCGGTGTGGGAGAACCATCGATCCTGTTGTGACTCGTTCGCGGCACTCTCGGAGGAGATGAAGAGGGTGTTTGATCGTAGATCCGTCGCCGACTATTCCATTGAGTTTCGCACCCTCTCCGCAGAGTGCCGCTGGAACGAGGAGGCGCAATGGGACATCTTCCTGCATGGGCTGGCTGACCGCATCCAACGCGAGATTTATACCCTGGATCTGCCAGGGAAGCTCGACGACCTGATCGAACTGGCCTTAAGAGTGGATGCACGCCTGCATCGGTTGGAACTACACACTCGTACGACACCTACACAGAGGAGTTTTGGGATCCCCCCACTCAACGCTCGTGATGCGGTCAGCCCCGTCGACGATCACGAGCCCATGCAGGTGGGTCGAGCCCGGCTCTCCCGGGAGGAGAGAGAGAGAAGGAGGTCCCGAGGTTTGTGTCTCTACTGTGGCGGAGCTGGACATTTTCTCAATAATTGCCCAGTAAAAGAGCGTGCCCGGCAGTGAAGAAGAGGATCCTGTCGGGCGGGGTCTACATCCAGAAAACCTCTTCCACCCTCCTCCCGGTGAGATTGCAGTGGGCAACTCGGTCACATCACTGTCAAGCTCTTCTCGACTCCGGCGCGGAAGGTAACTTTATGGACTGGTCACTTGCACAACAGCTTCAGATTCCCACCACACCACTCGCTAACCAGATCTCAGTCAGCGCACTCAATGGACAACAGTTACCCACAGTATCTCACACCACCGCTCTGATAACACTCACCACATCCGGCAATCATTCCGAAGAACTGTCATTTCTCCTCATGGACTCCCCTCAGGTTCCCATTGTCCTCGGTCACCCCTGGCTGGTGCAGCACAACCCCAGGGTGAACTGGGGACATAATTCCGTTTCTGCCTGGAGCACTGAGTGTTATGCGTCTTGTTTAGTGTCTGCTGGTTCGTCTCTGTCTTGTTCTGTCTTGCAGGAAGAGTCGGTGAATTTGTCAAACGTGCCCGCTGAGTACCTCGACCTGAAGGAAGTGTTCAGTAAGTCCAGAGCTGCTTCTCTTCCTCCGCATCGTCCCTATGACTGTGCGATAGATCTACTGCCAGGTACGTCTCCGCCTAAGGGCAAGCTTTACTCTCTGTCTGTTCCCGAGAGGGAGGCCATGGAGAAATATATTTCTGATTCTCTGGCATCCAAGTTCATCCGACCTTCCTCTTCTCCAGCGGGGGCGGGGTTCTTTTTTGTGGGGAAGAAGGACGGTTCTCTGCGACCTTGCATTGATTACCGAGGGTTGAACAACATCACGGTAAAGAATACCTATCCTTTGCCGTTGATGTCTTCAGCCTTCGAGAGGTTGCAGGGAGCGTCGGTCTTCACAAAACTGGACTTACGTAACGCTTATCATTTGGTCCGCATCAGGAAGGGGGATGAATGGAAGACCGCTTTTAACACCCCCAGAGGGCACTTTGAATACTTGGTTATGCCTTTCGGGCTTTCCAATAGCCCAGCGGTCTTCCAGGCACTCGTCATTGATGTGCTGAGAGACATGGTCGATCAGTTCATTTATGTCTACCTGGATGACATATTGATTTTTTCTTCGTCTCTCCAGGAACACGTTCAGCACGTCAGACGAGTGCTTCAGAGGTTGCTAGAGAATGGGCTTTTTGTCAAGGCGGAGAAATGCGCTTTTCATGCACAGTCTGTCCCTTTCCTAGGTTACATCATTTCATCTGAGGGAGTGCGTATGGATCCTGACAAAGTTAAGGCTGTGGTGGATTGGCCAAGTCCAGATTCCCGTAAGGCCCTACAGAGGTTTCTGGGGTTCGCAAATTTTTACCGACGTTTCATCCGTAATTACAGCCAACTAGCCGCGCCTCTGACTGCCTTGACCTCCCCCAGAACGACGTTCAGGTGGTCCGAAACAGCCGAAGCTGTATTCGCCAACCTGAAGAGCCGCTTCGTTTCGGCTCCCATTCTTACGACCCCTGATCTGTCACGTCAGTTCGTGGTGGAGGTCGATGCGTCAGAGGTGGGGGTAGGCGCAGTGCTCTCTCAGCGCTCTTCTTCAGACGACAAGATGCATCCTTGCGCGTTTTTTTCTCATCGTTTGTCTCCTACTGAACGTAACTATGACATTGGTAACAGGGAGTTGTTGGCAGTCAAGTTAGCATTGGAAGAATGGTGACATTGGTTAGAAGGGTCGGGGGTACCTTTTATCGTCTGGACCGATCACAAGAACTTAGAATATATTCAATCTGCCAAAAGACTCAACTCCAGGCAGGCTCGGTGGGCTCTTTTTTTTCGGTCGTTTTGATTTTACTCTTTCGTACCGCCCGGGTTCTAAAAACATCAAACCCGATTCTTTATCTCGTATTTTTGATCCATCCGAACGCCCGTCTACTCCCGAGTGCATTTTACCGGAGACTCTATTCATCTCCACACTCCGATGGGAGGTCGAATCGAAGGTCAAGACGGCCTTAGAAGGGGTAACGCCTCCGTCCCGGTGCCCACCGAACCGTTTGTTTGTGCCGGAGGGATTACGGTCCGACGTGATTCAGTGGGGTCATTGTTCCAATGTGGCCTGTCACCCAGGAGTAAACCGTACTAGATTTCTAGTTAAGCAACGGTTCTGGTGGCCATCTATGGCTTGCGACATTCGACATTTTGTTTTGGCCTGCTCGACCTGTGCGGTTGGTAAGACTTCCAATCGACCCCCAGATGGGCTTCTTCAACCGCTGTCTGTCCCTTCGAGACCCTGGTCCCACATAGCGCTAGATTTTGTTACCGCCCTCCCACCCTCCCAAGGCAATACGGTTTTTTTAACCGTAGTGGACCGGTTCTCGAAGGCGACTCATTTTATTCCCTTGCCCAAATTGCCTTCAGCCAAGGAAACAGCGGTGACTGTCATCGATCACGTCTTTCGGTTACATGGCCTCCCGACAGACGTGGTTTCTGACAGGGGATCCCAATTTGTCTCCAAATTTTGGCAAGAATTTTGTAAATTACTGGGGGCCACTGTCAGTCTATCTTCGGGTTACCACCCCCAGAGCAACGGACAGACCGAGAGGGCCAACCAAGATCTGGAGAGAATGTTGCGATGTGTTGCCGCCAAGAATCCTTCCTCTTGGTGTCAACAACTCTCAATGGTGGAGTACGCACACAACTCGTTACCTGTGTCATCTACGGGCCTATCTCCGTTTGAGGGTAGCTTAGGGTACCAGCCACCTATTTTTCCTAGTCTGGAATCCGAAGTCGCGGTCCCCTCCGCTCACGCTTTTGTCCAGAGGTGTCACCGTACATGGACCAGAGCCCGTGAGACTCTGCTCCAAGTAAGGGCGCGCACCAAGGTTAAGGCCGATCGCCACCGGTCAAGACCTCCCGTGTATGTCGTCGGTTCCAAAGTGTGGCTTTCTACTAAGAACATTCCACTCCGCTCCGTTTCTAATAAGCTAGCTCCCAAATTCATTGGCCCATTTCCTGTCACCAAAATCATTAGCCCGGTGACAGTTCGCCTCAAACTCCATCCTGCGTACAGAAGAATTCATCCCGTGTTCCATGTTTCCAAATTGAAACCCGTATTTTATTCACCCATTAATCCGCCAGCCCCGGTTCCCCCACCGCCGCAACTCGTAGATGGGGAACCCACTTATTCGGTAAATCGAATTCTGGACTCGAGACGGAGGGGACGCGGATTCCAGTACCTGGTGGACTGGGAGGGTTACGGTCCGGAGGAGAGAAGTTGGGTGCCTGCTAGGGACATCCTGGATCACTCCCTTATCGATGATTACAATCGCCAGGTAAGGGGGTCTGGGAACGCCAGGAGGCGTTCCTAGGAGGGGGGGTACTGTCACGGTTGAGGAATTCATTGACGCTCCCTTGCACTGTGTGTGCATGTTTTGTGAATGGATGTGTGTGTGTGTGGGCGTGGCCACTGATTGTCCTCCGGGAGATCAGCAACAGGTGTTGTGCATTACCACTGCCTATTTATACTCACCTCATGCATCTTGTGTTTGTCAGATCGTTGTTTTGTGGATGTTGCCTGTTGTGTTCCCGTTTCTTCGGCTCCTCGTGTCTCCTGCCTTGTCTTCGTCTGGAAGTTCGTCGTTACAGTTTAAGTCTTCACTCTTCACCAACACTGGGTTCATCACTTCACGTCTGACCATCTGATCGAGTTGTCCACGCAAGCCTGCGCTGCCTTGCCTGCATCTTCATCAGAGAGTTGCATCGCATTGAGAAGGATCTTGTGATCTACACACCTCTCTTGAGAACTGTACCGGCGATCTTCCAACACCTCTGAGAACTTTGTCTGCTTCCCTTTCACTCTGAGACTTGTGCTTTATATTCTAATAAAGACCTGTTTGACTTGCTATTGTCCCCTCTATCCTTTCGTAACAACAAGTGCAAGCCAAATGTTTGTATCTGCCCACTTTGCATGCTGTCTTAAGGAATTATATGTATAATGTCATGTGTTGGTTGAGTGATTAAAAAAATAGTATCATCATGGTCTTAAAAAATATTACATTAAGTGATACAAGATATTTTTCCTGTTTTTGGAAGCATTGGAATGCTTTGGAAATTTTGTCTGTTGTTTGTAAAATATGTTTGTATGTATTTTTTCCCCTCTTGATATGGACCCATGTGTCTGAAATAAAGAATATATATAATATACAAAGAATTTACAATCAACATATTAAACACAAAACAAGGATCTGTTAAAATTATAAAGACCGTTTAATTTAAAATGTAAGAATATAGTGGACTTAAGAATAGAATAGATCTCATCATATACACCTTGGCTGAATCAGAAATCACCCTCTAACCCCTTAATCACTATTCCCTATAGTCCACTAATACAGTTCACTTGAAGGAGTTGATGAAAACGAGTGAGTGAATTCGGACACTGGAAGGGCTGCCGCTTTTGCATGGTTTGTGCTTGCCGTTTAATAATAATCATTTGAAACTTGGTAAACTGGCAGCTCCAGTAGTAATGAAAATATTCATCTTGAGCCCTGACATGGAAACTAGCATATAAAACGTAATTAAACAATTAACAACAAATTAAAAAGGAATGTGTGTACCTGTATGATGTTTCGATGGACCAGCGCAGTTCGTAAAATGGATGGATGATTGATTGATTGCGGGCGCCATCTTGTGGCGAGACGCGTGAATACATTCAGCGCGCGACTCTTTTTTACAGTCGATTGTACTTGTACACGTTAATGCGGTGCATTGTGGGATTGAATGAGTGCACTCAGTAACGTCCACTGGTTTCGGACACCACTACAATGGCTGTCCCTTCAAATAGTGCCCTATTTAAGGGTATAGGGGGCGATTTCGGACACAGACAGACTGAAATCACTTGACACTCCAGCACAGGAGGTGGCGGTATGCACATAAAAAGCTGGTATGCGACTCGCCAATAAATCCACAGAAGAAGAAGAAGAAGAAGAAGCGGCCCTGTAGTTCGCGCTTCACTACACTAGGTGGCAGTACTCTGGCTCTTTGTGTTCCGCTTCTCTGTCCTTGATTCTCCAGTAGAAGAAAACGCGCCCACCGCCTTTCTTTTTTCAAAATGGCCGAATACTTGGCGTCGATTTTCGGTACAGAAAAAGACAAGTAAGTATATATTCTTCCTAAAATATTGCGTGCATTTGACTATGATTCGTAATCGTATGCATTGTTACCAACCGGTGATAATGGATAGAATATAAGGATATTTGCCGTTCCTATATCATGCCTCGTGTGGTTATCAACTGACCTGTTTGTCAACCTCGCTTCTAGTAAAACAATAATAATAATAAATGTTTGTTTCACACAACAGAGCTTTCATGTGCTGAACAATTATTATATATAAAAATGCTTATTTTGTGTTTGTATTGTTTGTTTCACCTCGGCGTGGCTGCAGTGCGTCTCTCTTTCATTGTGTTGCTTGTTGATCGATCTTATTCATAGCAAAATCAAAACCTCTATATTTCCCCATGGTTTTGGTAAGCTGCTTTTGGCTTCTCGTTGTTTTGTACTGTAATCCCTTGGAAAAGAAATGGTAATATTAACAGAAATCCAAACTATTAAGTTTGTGTGAACAAATCAGACCAAGTGAATGTATTTTGAACCTCTCTTGTTTTCAACAGGGTTAACTGCTCTTTCTACTTCAAAATCGGAGCATGTCGCCATGGAGACCGATGCTCTAGACTCCATAACAAACCCACGTTCAGTCAGGTACGTGCCAGTTTTAATTTGTTATTTTTTTTTACAACAGAGACCCTTTAATGTAGTTCTGCAATGCACGATTCTTCTGGTAGATTTGCATTGTAATTCTCATTTGGGTTGTGTTTCAGACCATTGCTCTGTTGAACATTTACCGGAACCCACAAAACACAGCTCAGTCTGCTGATGGCATAAGTAAGTCTTGAATAATGTGTTGCGTGATATTCTGGAGTGGCACAGAAATGAACAGCCTCCAAGAGTTACTGAAGCCATTACTGTTTCTGGTTGTCGGTGTCTTCTTTTTTATCAGATGCTGTTAGCGATGTGGAGATGCAGGAACATTATGATGAGTTCTTCGAGGTAGGTGGTCTTTCTTTGAAAGTCATGTTGAAATAGAGCGGTGTGTGATGTTAGAAACCAGAAGTCTAGTTCGCCGCTGGTTCCTTTGAGATTTTACTTTGGGGTTTTATAATGGGCTTTTTCAATTTATGAGTAATACAGCCTGTGGTTAACATAATGTGATGTTAGTTTGACGTTTTGTTCTGAAACGGACACTGCACACACTCACACCTCAAACATTCTTATCTAGTTACTTATCAATTAATTAATTACCCTTTAAGATATATTAAAATAGAAAACCGTTATTTTAAATTATCTCTTACCAACTTCTAACTTTTGTACAGTCTGATCACAACCATTCTTTCTGAATAATGGACACATTTGTTGCATCAGTTGTGTTTGTACATCAGCATTCTTTGTACATTTTGTGTACAGGAGGTCTTCACTGAAATGGAGGAGAAATATGGAGAGGTTGAGGAGATGAATGTGTGTGATAATTTAGGAGATCACCTGGTGGGGAATGTCTACGTGAAGGTGAGAGAATTTACAGTACTGTCATGTCTATGTAATATAAATGTAATGTCAACCACTAAAATACGCATGCACTCATTTCAGATAATTTAAAATGATAAAAACATCTATTTTTAAAACAAAAGGATGGTAAAACAGCAGTATAATCATTCCTGTGACCGCACAATAGCCGCTTTCCGACCGGAGGAACCTTTTCACAGTTCCTAGAACTATTGACTAAAGTACCCGGATGTTCCTGCAGTGTGAACACGCCGACTAGGAACGATTTTAGTTCTAGGAACTCCATTTGTAGGAACTAATTTAGGTCCTACTTCAGAGTAGGGTCTAAACCAGCACTATAGGAACTACCCGTGACATTAGTGTACACTGATTGACCGAACGCACGCGGAACACCAGCACCCGCCATTTTTAAAACAGCTATAATGTAAACACACAGATTATAGCCTATATATTTACTCCATAAACTAACTATACAAACATGGAAAACAGTGATAGATGGGTCTCTAAACCTTTATGCTGAAGAGAAAATCCAATGCAACTTTGAGGGGACCAAGCCAAACATGATTATGTATTTCTGCCCAGCTAGCAACACTGGACATCAACCACACGGCATAGGCTAATAACTTTTTTCATATACTGTCTACTTTCTATAACAGTTCTATCTAATAAGATATTAAACAGTACTGTTAGTCAGATCGCTAACTAATAACAGAGAATGCGAGCATTGTTTGCTCATCATTCTCAGCGCCGTCAAAATAAAGGTCCGTCGCTCCGTTAAAATAAGTCACCGTGCTTGCGTCACTCCCTTACCCCTCCTACCAGCTCCTATGGCCACTTGGCCAGTGCGAACGCAAACAGCAAAACCGAGTTTGGGGGAGAGTAGTTTTAGAACTGTTTAGAAGTGGACAGTTCCTAGAACTAAGTTCCTGTAACTACTTGGTCGGAAAGCGGCTATTGTTTATCTCTTTCCCCGCCATTGACGGAAATTTCCGGCTTTCTGTTTTTTCACTGTTAAACGGTAGGGGGCGCTATTATGCATCTTCTAAAAGATTACTGAATCTCCTGATCAGAACACATGTGAAGAAGATGCAGAAACAATCAATCTCATATGTAATCATATGCCTATGTAAAATAAAGCAATCACCAACATTAAACAGCATATAAATCAAAAACTGCCTAACGTTACTGAATGAAATGTCGACCCAGGACAAGCTATAGGACTGTGCAAGCAAGCATTAAGGGGTGTTGATGGACTCGGATCTACTCCATCTGTGTTTTGGTCATCGTTCTGAATCCGATCTGAATGTAGTCTTTAACAAAATTGAGATTTTTCTCTGCTTTTTGCTCAATGTTGCTTAAAAAAAAAATGCTGGCGGGGAAAGCATTGATGGAGCATTGACACACTTTCCAAAGTAGTCGATTGTCGAGTTCACGTGCGTGATCATAGGTAACTAAACATATGCGTGTGAACTCGACAATCGACTACTTTGGACCGAAAACAGGATGTAAATACAGGTATGAGCGCTGGCCGAATTATTATAATTTTTATTCATATTTCACATCTACTGCAGTCAGATTCACTCGTGTTCACTCTGAAGGAATCACTCACATGACCTGTGCACTTGTAATGACACATCAAGGATGTTAAGAGGCTAAAAGCAGGTTTAAAATATTGCCCCATTGAAGTCAACAGGGTGCAAATTTAAAAAGAGGGCAACACCGATTTTTGTCATTGTTCTCTGTATTGACAGCACTCCAAATTGACAAAAAAATTAGCTCAATGTTAAAATTGACCGGAGTTCTCCTTTAATATTACTCTGAGAGAGAGAGTGTGTGTGGTGATTTATGTGCATACTTGTCAGCGCGGCATCGCTCGTCAAGTTCGTAGAGCGCTTATTCAGTCCATTTTAAATTCTGATTTTGGCCGCCTCTCAAATGTGTTAAACCATAGATATATTGCCTATGAAGTTAAAGTAAATGCGCTAGAAAATCTGCGCTCATTCGTGGATGTGCATTTATTGCATGGACGGAGAAAGCGCCGACGCCTGCATGATTTCATCTGACGGTACAAAAGCATATTATAATCTATCTGTTCCGGGAGAGCAGAACAAACGAGCCTTTATTGGCGTTTTTAAATCTGAAAACTCCAAAAAGCAACGAAATTGTCAGACATCCACTAGTGCATGTTCACAGAGGAAAACAACTGAAATACAGCGCTGGTTCTCTCGAACGATACTCGATGACAACGACGGAATCCTAAGCCGTTGGCGAAGTAATGGGTGTATTAAATTGTATGAAATAATCCCGGAAAAAAAAGCACAAAACACTGCAGAGATGGCAAGTTCAGCAGCAACATTTGCTGAGGTGAAGTGACGGCTAGTAACAGCAGACAAACGGCTAGCATTGACATCAGCGACAACCCACCTGTCACTCAAGTGGCCACACCCTTAATTATGCAGAACTTTAAATATTAATCAACTAAACGGATGAGTTATAAAAAAATTCACCCTCCTCACAGTTGTTATGAAGGGCAAAATTAGCTGTATAGACCAAAGCCACATAGAGATCCAGGCTGTAAACATGTTTTTTTTTCTGCTGTAAGAGACGGGGAGGTTGCCGCTTGCTTGTACAACGCTGAACGCTCTCACTAGAGTGTTGCCCACAACGCCGCCATTGGCCGGCGGGCTGAATCGATTCATAGGATTTGATGAATCGATATTGAATTGATAAACAAATAACTGCAGTGCATTGATGAATCGATATTTTTACCCAGCCCTACTATAATCTGTGTACACATCTCTTTTTTAAACGGCAGGTGCTGGTGTTTTGCGTGCGTTCGACCAATCAGCGTACACTTTCGTCACTGGTACTTCCTATTGTGCTGGGTTAGACCCTACTCTAATTTAGTTCCCCCAAAAGGCGTTCCTAGAACTAACATCGTTCCCAGTTCCCGCGGCCCGAACATGCCAAATAAAATGTACTTCCGCCATTAATTCAAGGAACTATGAAATGTTCCTCCAGTGCAAAATCCCCTATTAGGGGTGTTTCTCAATAGAACCCTGACCAACTTTGAGGTCTCTATGACCAACTAAAGCGGCACCACCAGCTCAAATTCAACTTTTGAACCCTTTGTTCTAGAAAAATGAAACCTGATTCCTCTAATCATGCTGATCACATTCAGGCTGCTGACACTTTAAGACCTGACACGCATTTGATGTTCTCATAAATCTTTTGGTCATTTAAGACTTTTTAACTCGTTTTAGACAATAAGAGGCATTTCGACATAATTTTGTTTGGTTTTGTCCGTACAAGTGCGAAAGAACTCAATGTGACGCTTCACAGACATCTCGCCAATATATATTTGAGTTCTCTTTTGCATCTTATCGCGCTTGAATGAATGAAAGCACTTAAATAAATGATAGTGTGATCACATAATGTATCGCTAGGCCAAGGATGCCATAATTGCGTTAAATATTTTAAACGCGTTAAAATGAAAAATAATTCTCGCAAAATTAATGCGTTGATTTTGACAGCCCTAATTATTATTAATATTATTAAAAGGAACTGTGGAAAAGGTTTTTTTATATATATATATTGGTGTTGCAACCATTGTATAAAGTCATTTCTTTGAGGGTGTTACAATGTTTTATCATGGTTAAACGCATCTTAGGCTCTTTGCTTTTAAACACCTCTTCTTGCCAAGAAGCAAATAAAAACCTTTTTGTGTGTGTGTAGTTCCGCCGTGAGGAAGATGCAGAGAAAGCAGTGATTAACTTGAATAACCGCTGGTTTAATGGACAGCCCATCCATGCTGAGCTCTCGCCTGTCACCGATTTCAGAGAGGCCTGTTGTCGACAGTATGAAATGGGGTAAGTGACGCAAAGCAAGAAAATGGTATTGAAGAGTCCATTGTAACGCATTTCATCACAATGCCCAAAATATCTCACATACTTCACCTTTAAAACTTTACCTTTAAACTGCTTCACTGTGACTGACTGCAGTATGTGTCTTCCTGCAGAGAGTGCACTCGAGGTGGCTTCTGCAATTTCATGCACCTGAAGCCAATCTCAAGGGAACTCAGAAGAGAACTGTATGGCCGCAGAAGGAAGAGGTATGTCTATTTTTTAAACTCAAACGCATAAAGATTGTTACAGAACACTTGAGTAGATCTACTTGAAATCTTCACACTGGTGTCATCAGGCCTCTATAAGGTCTTGCTTCATTATTATCAGCCATAATATAAAAGGTCCTGATATAAAAGCATAAAGCATACTGACTTAGTTCAGATGTTTAACCCTGCGAAAACTGCAGGTTTTTTTCTTTCTGTGAAACAAGTGACAAATAGCAAATTTTAAATGTAGTATTGTTCATGTTTGGGGTTAATTTTTTTATAAATATATATTTTTGAAAAATCTCTTGTTCACCAAGGCTGCATTTATTTGATCAAAATACAGGAAAAACAGTAAAATTGTTATATTATTACAATTTAAAAGAACTTGTCTATTTTAATATATTTTCAAATGTAATTTATTCTTGTGATGGGAAAGTTGAATTTTCAGCATCATTGCTACAGTTTTTCAGTCACATGATCCTTCAAAAAATAATTCTAATATGGTTGATGAAGAAACTTAATAATAATAATAATAATAATAACTTTATTTTTGTGGAAACTGAGATACATTTTCTCAGGATTCTTTGATGAATGGAAAGTTTAAGGAACAGCATTTATTCGAAAAAGAAATCTTTTGAAATAACCCCAGTTCCAGAAAAGTTGGGACATTTTGTAAAATGTAAAAAAAATCAAGAATCTGTGATTTTGTTAATTCTCTTTAACCTTCATTCAACTGACTAAAATACAAAAAAGCCAAATTACTTGTATTTTGTAAATATAAACATTTTTTTTATTTTGATGGCTGCAACACACCAAAAAAATTAGGACAGGCAAAAAAAAAAAAAAAAAGAGTATCCCAGTGAAACTGGTTTAAAAAAAGGGTTATCTTGGTAATAGTTTGTAGGGTATTGTGATTGAGTGTGAAAAGATAGGTCAGCAAAGATGGGTCATGGCTCATCACTTTGTGCCAAATTACATTGAATTGCCAAACAATTCAAAAATCACATTTCTCAATGCAAGATGGCAAAGTATTTAGGTCTTTCACCATCTAGCATTCATAATATTGTTAAAAGATTCAGGGAATTCAGAGAAATCTCAGTTTGTGTAGGGCCAGACAGGAAACCACCGATGAATGTGTGTGACCTTTCAACCCTCAGACAGCATTGCATGAGAAACCATCATGCAACTGAGTGAAATATAGCCACACGTGCTCAGAAATACTTTGTGAAACCGTTGTCACATAAGACAGTCTGCCGCTGCATCAGGGAATGCAACTTGAATCTCTGTTAACCAAGGAGAAAGCTATACATCAGTTCCATGCAAAGATGCCGAGCTCATCTTAGATGAACCAAAACATAGTGGAAATGTGTGCTGCGGTCAAATGAGTTTCCTTTTGGGAAAAACGGACATCGAGTTGGATGAAAGGAACCATCCAGACTTTAATCAGTGACGGGTGTTAAAGCGAACATCTTTGGTATGGATCAGTGCAAACGGCATGTGTGACTTGCAAATGTGCCATGATATCTTTCCTGGGAAGCAAGACAATGTCTCGTTCAGCATGTGCTACAACAGAGTAGAAACGGTTTTCTAGACAATACACCATAGGGTGGATGTGCTTGACTGGTCTCCCTGCAGTCCAGATCTGTCTCCTACTGAAAATGTATGGCCCATCATGATAGGGAGAATCTTGAGCAACTGTCTTGTATGAGGCGAGAGTAAGCAAATAAAAACACTTGTAAAACTGCAGCAATTAGTATCCTCAATGTCCCAACTTTTCTCGAATTGAGATTGTATTATAAATTTATTTACTGTCACTTTTGATTAATTTAATGGTTACTTGCTGAATTAAGTATTAATAAAAAATTGTATTGACCTCAAAGTTCTGTACTACGGTGACCGGGAGGGGACATGTTTGGTTCACTTCGTTTTGTCGTGGCCACAACATATAAACTCGTGGGAACGTGATATTAAATCGTGGGAACATCATAATATCTCGTGGGCACAAGATTGTATGTTGAGGGAACGACATCTGTTTCTCGTGACTACCAGTTTATAACATGTGGGAACCGAATCTTCACACGCGATATACCAGCTCCTCCTTTTACCTGGTCATAATTTACTTTATTTGTTAATTTAAGTTTCTCATAATTTGTTTTTGTTTATTGCCCTAAACGGGACTTTATTCGTGACTTAAGTATTTAATTCAAGCCAGCAAATTTCCAATGAAAAAGCCCATTCAACTTAAGAATGCGCTTCAGGTGTCTTACACTTACGTACCCATGTCTTCATCCCAGAGACCGCACTATATCTTTATATGACATTCCTAATTCAAAGTAAAATGTTATTTCATCAGTCATCTCCATCTCCGACTGCTGTTTATGGTTACAGTATTGACCGGTGTGGTACCCTCAACATAACTCGTGGCCACGTTCTCTCAAAATATGAAGTCGTGGCCATGAGAAAAATATATCGTTCCCTCAACAAAATGATCTCATGGCCACGATTTATCACGTTCCCACGACTTAATGACCTTCCCATTAATTAATATCTCGTGGCAACAACATATCACGTTCCCATGAGTTTATATGTTGTGGCCACGACAAAACTAAATGAACCGAACATGTCACCTCCCGGTCACCGTACTGTACAGTATATATGGTAGTGTATAAATAAACAGGTTTTTGGTCTCGTTAGTTAATTTATTTTCTCTCCTACACAGGCATCGCTCCCGCTCACGTTCCCGTGAACGCCGTTCTCGTTCTAGGGAACGCAATAGAGGAGGCGGAGGCGGTGGTGGAGGTGGAGGCGGAGGCGGAGGTGGAGGAAGAGACAGAGAGAGACGGCGGTCAAGAGATCGAGAACGCTCTGGACGATTTTAAAATTTCCTTCTTTCTTGAAACCAACATTCAGTCCCCAGACCCTGCCCTGCTCCTCTCCTGATGAAATGTGATAAATGTTGAATTTATTTCCTTCCCTGATTTCTTTGTCCTCCCATCTTTTTATTCAAGATTTGTTTGCTTTTCAATAAAAATACCTTAGTCATTTTACTTGTTTTTAGTAGATATATTCTATGACGTGTTTATATACTGTTATTTTACTGTGTTTCCACTTGTACTTTTGAAAGCAGTGGTTAGTGATTTTTTCTTGATTTCTTAACCCAGTGATTTAATACGTTTTAATTTAGCAGAATTGATAAAGCTGTTCTCAAATTTGCTGTGATCTCAAGATAAGATTAATGCATATTGCAAAAGCTGTTTTAATGGCAGGAAAGGGTCATATCCACATAAACCGCATTTGGATTAACTAACACATCAATGATATGGTAACTTAGTCCTACTATTTAAGAGGTAAATGTTTAAAGTTTATTTAAGGAATGTTTCTTTAAAGGTACTGTACCTGATATTTGTTTTCTTCTATTTTGGGCAAAATGGTTTAAACCCCAAATTATATATTTTAAAAGCAATCATCTATGAAAAAAAAAAAAAAAAAAAGGCTTTAAGATGCCATCTACTGTGTATTATAGAGGGTTGTAATAGATGAGAAGCTCTTGCCCGGGACGAAAATTCTTGGCCAATAACATGCTCAGGAAAAAGGGGGTTGCCTATATTGAACTCTGGGACAAAAATGGTAAAATTAGCGAGTACATCATGAATCTATTTTCCAAACCGTGTTTTTGTCTTATCCTGAATCACCTATAATAAGTGTTTACATTCGGACTATTTTAGACTGTTTCGGGTCATAGACTGTAAAAAAAGATGGACGACGCCCCTTCGCTCTCTTCCATTGATGAGAACTGAAGCCGCCAGAGTCCCGATATGGCGCTGACATATTGGAACTTGAGTCTGCGCAGTAGCGATTTCGGGACCAGACCTGCGCAGTAGTGAGCAGGAAGTAAAGCCGCGAAATCAACGCTCCGCCCTCACCCTCGCAGGGAAAGTGCATTCTGCACACTTTTTAAAAAAATGATTGCAGTACGACAAGAGGCTTGTTAAAATAAAGTAAATACAATATCCTCAGTCCTCCGAAGATCCCGAAAAAAATGTCCGTTGGTGCTTCAGTGACTACTTCGCTCGGAGAATCTGTCAATCACAGCTGTCAATCATGACGTTACACCCCCGCATCACGTAACTAACTAAAAACCAACTTATTTTTGAAACAGATACTAGAACTTACATCAGCGTGATAAAAACGACAGCAAATGAAAGAAACCACCTTTGGAAAAAAGATATTTCAAGTGTAATTTAATTGTTTAGTTGGTCTCGCGTCCCGTTGAATAACATGGGGAGGCGGGGCTTATGACCTATACTAGGACCAGTCACCGGGGGGCGATCGAGACGTTTTGGCTTCACTTTTCAGGGCTTGTGCGGCACGCTTGTTTCGGGTTGTACTGCTGCGGAGTAGCCCAGTACCTGCGTGACTCATAGACATAAACAGGGAGAAGTAGCTCCGGCTACAATGTTCCTCCGCAAGACGCATGCAGTTCGGTTTATTAACCGCTAGAGCGCCAAAGGCTATATACTGCAACTAGGCTTTTTAGGTGTTAAATGTCTTTGGCGTTATGCACTATGGAATACACGATTTTGATTAGTCAATACCGAAATTCAGCGATCAAAAATCATGACAGCAAAACTATTTGATGGTTTCCATGCAACTTTGAACTTTATTCTATCACTTTGTGTCCCAGTTTTTATAACTTTGAATATTTTAAATAATCTTACGATTAATCTTAAATGCTGATCTAAAGACTCAAGAATGTTTTGTTTGTATTACTACAACGATAGAAGAAAAAATGGCCTCGGAGCTCAGTATTAATTTTATGATAAGCAGAAAAAAACTGATAAATGGCTAAAAGCTAGAGATCCTCTATAAAAGCAAGGAAATGAAAACCTCGCTCGGAAGAGCAATAAACTAGCTAGGGAAAACCCAGACAAACTTCCGACAAATTTAGATTTGCTCTGCAACTACTAAAGTTACTACTGGGAATGGTCTGGTTTTAACCAGGCTAGCAACAAACCGGTCAAAGAGCTGGGTGAGGGACAACATAAAATAGAGGAAGCCATGTTAGCTAACTTGTCCATAGAAACAGCTTAATACATCCGGTATTGTTTGTATAAGAAACCCGTGTATAGAATGATGCAGAATAATAAATATGTACATTTATAATGTTATTGTTGACGATTGTTTTAATGGGCTATTTTTCTTTTTGGAAAATTTAATAGGCTATTTTAAGTAAACCTACAAGACCTACATTAACAAATATAGTTTAATCTCGGCATATGTACAGCCAGTCGCTCATTGCAAGGCAAGTAATGATACGCGTATTTCAGCCTTGAAAACGATTAATTTTTAGTTTCTTACTTAGTATAGTAAGAGTGGCTTAGTTACAATACTCCGATGTTAGTTTACTATGTTAGAAATAAATTGGTCAAGTGCACCCGAGTAACACAATCCACTAGCTCGAGCTCATTGCATAGCAGGACTGTCCTTATGTTTTCTGTGCACGAGGGCACGACCATAGACTGTAAAAAAGAGGCACGACTAAATGTCGACATTTCCATTGGTTAGGAGTAAAGAACAAACAGCAAATCATCGCTCGACCCCAACAAGGTATGCTGTCACCTGATTGGACGCCAGATTGACTCTTTAACGCATGTGAGCTGCTGGCAAGCCGACTTCTTTTCACATACGGATAGGTCATCTGTGTAATCGGACCTCACCGGCTCGCAAATTCATCTCTAGCTGATAGTCAGGTGAGTAAAAATGACTGTTCGTATTTTAGTCGTTAAGCCCTATAAAGATAACCATTTTATTGATAACGACCAAGACACGGTAAACGCATCAATCTGCGACATTACTACATCATGGTGTTGTTTGTATCTGAGGAACGTGTCCTAATCGCTTGCATTCCACAGAAGAGTTTTCCACATAAATTATCAAAAAAAATAAAATAAAAAAAATTCAATTCTCACATCCCGTCTGTCGTAAGTGATGAGACTGCGGCGCGCGCATGATGAAATCGAGCCTCTGCGTCAGCATCACGATCAGCGCGAGCACAATGCTATAGCCACGCGATTGCGTCAGCATACTTTACCATGTTCGTTCATTAATGTGATGCTCTTAAATGTTTTACAGCTCATACCTATATATATATACCTGCGGTGGAGATCTCCAATTTATAATTCGAGTATTTGTTTTAAGATTCACTATCATTTAAGCAGGATGACTGGCGATTCTTTTTAAAGCCCACGAAAACTCTTTTTGCTTATTATTTGTATTATTATTATTATTATTATTATTATTAAATGTATGTTATTATAAAATGATAAAAGCAGCTGTTGAAGAGTTTATAAATTTAAATTTATAAAATAAAAATTGTTCAGAGATTATAGGATCTCAAATCACAGAGATTTCTTGAGATGGCCTTTAACCAGCTCTTTTCTTATCAAATGTTTGGTTTAGTCATACGTTTCCTCAGGTTGAGAACATTTTTTGAAGATGGTTGAGAACTTTTTTCTTAACATATTGTTTCAGTGTTGTGACATGCCTAAACATAGTATAGTCTAGAAAGCCACACCTCTTCCTTGAAGGTTGTCTGTGGAAAGCAGAAGTTTCTTGTTTCATCGTGTCGAGTTTACAGTAGCTTCTTTTCAGAGTATGGATGACTCTTCTATGACTATGTTACTAATTTCGCTGTCAATTGAGATCAGAGATAACAACATGCCGTTAGTAGTAAAAGCTACAGTCAAAACATCCCTGATGTCAGTGCTTGGATATTTGTCCCCCTCTTTTGGAAATGCTTGTCCACGAAGCAAACTTTTGGCTGAAAGGCTTTGTTGGTGTTGTGTATCACTGTAATGTTCATTGCATAAGACTCCCTTCCTGGCAAATTTACAAGCACAGCTGCTCTGTTCTGAAGAGAAACCTAAACATCTCCAGCTCCTATTAGAACTGAAAGAAAATTCAGTGGCAGTTTTCCACAGGGATAAAATTGTCCACATCACCTGGATTCCATTGCATCTCCTTCTCATAAGTTGTTGTTTTTTAATTAGATTTTTTGTATGAGGGATCAACTTTTGCTTGGTCATGCTTTGACCAGGAGGAAGTTGAGGCAATAAATAAGGGTGCTTTTTTTATCTTCATGTTTGACGATCGAGACCATAGAGATTTATAGGTCTAATCTAATAGATATTGTTATCAAGAAGTGAGTGTTTTGTACAAATTCTAAATGATAATGTTTTGTATTCTTCCTCTCACTGTCTTTAAGCACACAAGTGTTATCACAAATTGAGATATGTCAATGAAGTAAAGCACTATATATATTATCTTTTAGGAGGGTATTTGAGACTTTCATGTAACTTGTACAGTGGTTTGGCTTCTTAAATGGCATGTTGTGATCTGTCAGTGTTGCATATAAGCACTTGGATGACATGAACACTGTATTTAAACATAATAGAGTGAAAACCAGAATGAACTTCTAGAGTCATACGCCCACACATTTATGATGGAATAGTTGCGTAATGTTTCCTAATAATGTTTATAACAGTTCTTTTGTTCAGACTGACACTTAAAATGTTTCCTCTCAGGTAAGACATGCCATCAGTACCATCTAGTTCAGAGTCCGTTGGGACTGGTCCCATCTGCCCACATGCTGCCAAGGTCCTCTCAAATGCTGCAAATGGAGAATCTGGCATCAACATGGATGCCAAGCTGAAAGTCGATGCCACCTTGAATGGAAATGCTGGACAAAAGTTAAATGTGAACGGCACAGCCCATGTGAATGAAACAAATAGTCACCGTGTGAAGAGTATTAATGGAGAGCACATGGAGAATGTATCAGAGGTCACCATGGAAAGGAAATGGATTCGACCAGATTTGCCCAGCAGATGCACCTGGAAACTTGGTGACCCAAACACTGAGTCGCCCCACAACCACTTCCAACGGTAAGAATGCAGCATCTTCAAGCTGTTACATGCTTTCCTAAGAATTCATATTTGTCAGTCAGTACATAGATTTTAAAGGGATAGTTTACTCAAAAGTAAAAATGCTGTCATCATTTACTCACCCTCAAGCTGTTCTGTATAAACCTTTATTTCTTTGTTCTGCTGAACACAAAGGAAGATATTTTGAAGAATATTAGTTAACCATACAGTTGTGGGGCACCACTGACTTCCATAGTATTTATTTCATACTATGGAAGTCAATGGGGACCAGTAAATGTTTGGTCACAAACATTCTTCAAAATATCTTCCTTTGTGTTCAGCAGAGCAAGAACATTTATACTGGTTTGGAACAACATGAGGGTGAGTAAATGATGACAATTTTCATTTTGGGGTGAACTAATCCTTTAAGAGTGGGTTTAGTGGTTAGGGCATAGGGTTGTTTTAACATGAAGCAGGAAACTATGCAGGCACTTGATGTGTTTACCTACACAGCCTTCTACCACTGCTAATTTATATTTGTTGCTATTGTATGCGTATGTGTGAACATTGAGGTTCTAAAATATAAAAAAAAAATACTTTGAAATAATAAACTATACTGCACAATATATAAATAAAACCTGTTGCCAACAAAGGAGAAGCTTTAAAGTAAAGCCAGAACTTTTGAAAATGAAGAAGTGAATATTATTAGTATAATTTTTCAGTTAATATTAAAAATCTGCTTTCTTTCTACACATGAATAGTCATGTGTCATGTCCTAGTCATGACCATTCCAGTAACTCCTGTTTAACAACAGTGATTTTTCAGGAAGAATGACTCATCTAGAAATGTAACGGTGAATGACCACACTTTTACCACCTACATAAATCAATGTCACAGTCTGCAGAGTCACAGTGATTCAGTCAGTTCTGTTGTGGTTATTTTATGATTGATGTTTACCTTAATGTGTGTTTGTGGTAGTGCTTGTGTAACCGCTTGACGTGCTCCCTTTTCTCACAGGACCGAGACACCCAGTGTCCTCCCCAACATCTTAAGCAAGATTGGAGATACCCCAATGGTCCGCATGAACAAGATTCCCAATGCTTTTGGCCTCAAGTGTGAGCTTTGTGAGTATCTGTGAAATACGTGTGCAGAGGATGTGTCTTCCGACCTGTTTTAAGATCACCAGATCATTTAAGGACAGCCTGTAAAGTGCATGTATCGGCACGTGTGTCTGCGTTGGAAGTAAGGGGTCGAGTTCTGGAATGAGGAATGCAGGTGTTGGGTTTCGCTCTTCTCCGCTGATTGAGGACGTGAAGAAGCAAACGTTCCTAGACTGACCGTACTGAGTCACAGTTCATTCAAGCATTTTGAGTGCATGAACCCATTTATTTACTTAAATCACATGCACTTAGTTAAAGGAGTAGTTCACTTCAGAATAAAAATTTCCTGATAATTTACTCACCCCCACGTCATCCAAGATGTTCATATCTTTCTTCAGTCGAAAAGAAATTAAAGTTTTTGAGGAAAAAATTCCAGGATTTTTCTCCATATAGTGGACTTCAATGGGGTACAATGGTTTGAAGGTCCAAATTGCAGTTTCAATGCAGCTTCAAGGGCTCTATACGATCCCAGTCGAGGAATAGGGGTCTTATCTAGCGAAACGATTGGTCATTTAAAAAATAAAATAATCTATATTTATAACCACAAATGCCCATCTTGCACTAGCACTGAATATGCATACTTCTCTACTACATGGTAGGCAGGAACCATATGTAAATGGTATGTCTGAATTCACAATTTATGAAATAGTAGGCAAACAGTTACTTACTACTGCTGAGATTCTGAAGTACGCATCCAATAGACACTTTACTATCCCATGAGGCCATAGGAGAGAAGTTGTGAATGGCCGCAAAGCAATGCAACTGACACTGTAGGTCACATAACAGTGACAACATGACAGATGTAATTCATCCATCCATACTTCACACATTCATACTGTATAGAATGTATTTTTTTAACGGTCACAAAGAACTTATTTAGAAGAAGTACTTACTGTGATTTTGGATGCAGCCATAGAGTTGGAAGAATGAATCTGTTTTATGGAGCACCTCCCTGATACACTTTCATGAGTGAAGATCCTAGGAAATCCAGTGTTATCTTGCCTTTACATTAACTTTGAACTCTTGGTTCAAATTAACCCAAACCTTAATTGCGGTTATTGGTTCCAGTAACATGGCCTGGAGTTAATTCAGTCAACCCAGAGTTTGAAACTCCGAGTTTATGCTCATCCACAATGAACAAGGAAAAAAAATCTTAACAGAATGCAGAATAATATTTTTTTTTTTTTTTTTTTTAAAGAGCGGCTGATGGAATTAAAGACCAGTCTTTGTTTTGTTTTTGTAATACTTTATAAATTCTATAGATCTTATGTAGCCCCGCCCCTTTTCAGCGCTGCACTCGTTGTGTTCTGTCTTCTGGTTTGTATTTCTACAGCATGAAGTTAAGGTCTTACAGATTTATGAATGAACAGCTAAAGACATTTGTTATGACATCCGCTTCAAACATTACAATGCTGTTGTTAACTCTACAATAAGTAAATCCATTTCACCAGCTAATTACTCTTTGGCATAGATGCCATTGAGAAATATACAGAGCTACCGCAAAAACGAAAGTTCAAATACAAAATTCTAAAGATGGCTGGATCTGCTGGAAAGTACAATTATCTTCCTCAGATAAAATCAGAGGCCTTCAAAATACCACTTAGTAGTTCCTGCAGAGAGGAATGCATTGTGTGTTGCAGCAGATACATACCTCACTTGGCCAGGTTGTTGCATTGTATATTTTGTTTTGGTTTGGAACAAAAACTTTCTGTCAGAATGTACTCAAGGACCTAAATTGAAACTCAGTGCATTCTTTGACAGAACCAGGCTCACAAAATGGCGGCAGTCATTCTTTTCTTTTGTGAAAGGTGAGCGAGTTTAGTCGCTTGGGTCAAAAGTGTCGCAGGGCTGTAGTTAAGCCCCTCTTTGGTTTAACGAACATTGTTTGAAAGTGTTATTGTGTGGAAGTCAAAGCCTTTTGATCCTAAATGTTTTAATGAGCTTTATAATGGGGATTCAATATGTCTAGCAATTTCATGTGAACAAGATTACCCTTTGGCCAGTTGAGCCGACAGGCTTTGGCAATACAGACATAGAATTAGCTGACTAATTGTATCTGAGTTGGTGCATATTTCACATGTGTGACTATGTGTGGTTGGGATAGAGGGGAGGTTCAGGTTGGACAGTAAATGCTTTCCATCGAATTAAGTGCACCGTGTATTTGCTGTATAAATATTTCACACAGGTAGGCCTATAACCAAAAGTTATTTGTGTGGCTCCCAACTTTTTTGACTGCAAGACCCCCACTGACTGTTCACAACAATATTCGAAGGCTCCATCAATATTGCTTTCACAATTTCTACCTGATAGAATATTTTACTGTTTGGCATAACTACAAAAATGTGTAATCATTATAAATGTAGTCAAGATTGAATTTTTATGACTAGGTCTAGAATTCACACTTTAAAAAAATAAATACATAGATTCAAACCCCATTGGAAATGTATTGAGGGCCCCTAGTGGGTTAAGAACCACTGATTTGCCTGTAAAGCTAAAGCACAATTTTGGACTGAAATGTTAATTAATCAAAGTGCTGTAAAAAAAATAAATTTGCTTCTGCCCCATACACTCATATTATAAAGAAACTATACATACAGTGATGTTTGTATGTATAATCTAAGGGACAAGCTGATGACTTGGAATTGACAACATACCTAAATGGATAAGATGGTTTACCAAGTTGTGAATGTGTTTTTATTTTTTTGGTCTTTCAATCATTGTCTAGTGGCTAAATGCGAGTTCTTCAATGCCGGTGGAAGCGTGAAGGACAGAATCAGTCTGCGAATGGTGGAGGATGCTGAGCAAGACGGCGTCCTTAAACCTGGAGACACTATCATTGAACCCACATCTGGAAACACAGGTGTGTGTGTTTGTGCGCACCATTTGGCAGTGGCACAATAATACTTATTCTCAACATGTCTTTTAATATTTTTATTGAAAGAAAGTACTAGGAATGGAATGCTGAAGGACCAGTTAAACATGTCATGTGCCAACTAGTATGGGACAAAAGTCAAAGAATAACTGTACAAAAGTGTCTGTCTGCTAAGTGTTATACACATTCCTAACACTTACTAATCAACGAACTAGTGAATATTATTGATCTTAAAAAGTGATAGAGGCTGATTGATAAGAAAAAATCAAATGTTTTTCTATCCTCACTTTTTCTTATATCCCTCTTTGTTCTGATTTGTACTTTTCCGGACAGTGTTTGAAACGTGGTATTGCTAGCACTTGAAGCTAACTGAATTTTGGATAAGTGTCTGCTAAATGAATAAATGTTTTGTTTTTCAGGTATTGGACTTGCCCTGGCAGCAGCAGTAAAAGGTTATCGCTGCATCATTGTCATGCCTGAAAAGATGAGCATGGAAAAGGTGAAATTATGAAAATAAATATGGTGTGGGTATGAATCCACTTGATTTCTGAAGACTTCTGTCAATATTTGTAGTGCGTGTGAATGTGTGTTTGAATAGTCATGTGTTTCATGTCCTTGCATGCTCCCAGGTGGACGTGCTCCGTGCTCTGGGTGCAGAGATTGTTCGTACACCTACCTCTGCCCGTTTTGACTCTCCTGAGTCTCATGTGGGTGTGGCTTGGCGTTTGAAGAATGAGATTCCTAATGCTCACATTCTGGACCAGTACCGTAATCCCAGCAACCCCCTGGCCCACTATGACACCACTGCAGAGGAGATTCTGGAGCAGTGTGACGGTAACTGCTGAATTTGTGTAGAAGCAACTTTGTGGAATTAATCATTAACCTCTCGCTTCAGTCAACTGGATTATTTTAATGAAAAAGCTCATAATTTACCATTGGTTCTCAACCAGGAAGCCCAAATAAGTCTTACAATTATTTAAATTTAGTAGGGCTGGGTTGTGACACAAATACACAAATTTCTCCGTTTGATTTTGATTCTCAAGCTTTCAATTCAATGTCGATTCATTTGACTATAAATCAGATACAGTACATGGCCAATTTTCCCAAGGACAACTAATGTTGTAAACTATACAGGAAGTCAGTTAGTACTACACTATAATATTGAAGGTCAAAAAATTAAATGATTTGTACACAAACACTTAAATTACACCCAAGGAATGTTCATAATGAAAAAGGAATACTAACTTTATAATTACATTATTATGTTTCAGCTGACATCAGATAATAGGGCCTTCAAATATTGACAAAAGAAAAAGTAAAAAAGGTCAAGTGTCACTGCATATGACTAATGTTGAAGCCATGTATTTGTGTTTGCCCTCTGTAGGTAAAATAGACATGCTGGTGGCTGGAGCTGGCACTGGTGGCACCATCACTGGTATCGCCCGCAAGCTGAAGGAGAAATGCCCCAACATCAAGGTGAGACTCAGATCGGTTCATGAATTCTGATACAGCTGTCAATGAACATGTTTTCTTCTATTTATTAATCTGATTTTACCTGATTTAAGTATTTTGGCATTTATGTTTTATTACTATTTCTTAAAGTATTATTATTTATTGATTTTTTTCACATCATAGTTATTACTCAAAAGAATTCTGAATTATCAATACTTTGTTTGGAGAGACACTTGTTTCCACTTACATTTATTTTTACACCGCCTATAATGTGTTTATGTCTTTGTTCCTCAGATAGTTGGAGTGGATCCTGAGGGATCCATCCTTGCTGAGCCGGAGGAGCTGAATAAAACTGATAAGACTCAGTATGAGGTGGAGGGCATCGGATATGACTTCATCCCCACTGTTCTGGACAGATCTGTAAGTGTGTATTTGCAGAGTAGGTTCTGATGTAGTTGAAATGACACTTGATGTTTATTGATGGCAAATGACCTCGCCGTGACCCACCTTAAATGTTATCTCCAAATCTTGAAGTACTTGGATACATATTGTTATAAGCCATAGTAGAGGCAATAGTAAATAAGAATGTGTTCACTCTTGTAGTTCGGTTCTTTTGGTCCGGACCAAAAAAGAAAAGAATGCATTTAGTCCTGGTTCGCTTGGTATTCACACTATTATTTTTAACATCGAACCTAGCGATACAAAAAAAATCCAGCTTTAATGACATATATTTTGCACTAAATTAAATATATTTATTACATGGCTTGGCTGAATTCCAATATAGAATGCGGTCTGTTATTTCTTTATAACAGACCGCTGCGAAGTATAACAGACCGTTGCCATGAAAAACAGCGCGTTGCTATGGACGCGGAACGGACTATTTTCTTTAGCGGAAGCAATACAATCGTTTTTAAATCAATAACCCCTTTTTAAATCAATAATTCGCGGCAAATTATTTATTTATTTTGTAGGTAGCCATGTAATAAGCGGGATAATGTATAGTGAGCCGGTTGTTATAGTGAATAACAACCCCTTCAGGCTGATTCAAGATCCCTCCGCTTCGCGTCGGGATCCCGTTCAGCCTGTCGGGGTTGTTATTCACTATAACAACCGGCTCACTATACATTATCCCTTACTTATTAAATATTACGGTAAAAAAAATACCACGTTATTAAATGTATATCGTTTGAGATTTTGTTATATTGTGTATATCGCGGTATGTAAATATATAGCACTATTGACACTTCAATAGATGAAATGCATGAATGAGAATATAAATAGCGGGATATGCTTGATTTTAAAAAGAGTTATAAGTGTAATGTATCCTGAAAAGGAACTCGTTCTGACTGGCACACTGCCAAAGTGCGCACAGAGAAAGCAAAGTTCATGCGATGTTAAAAAGCAAAATAAGCAGTGAAAAGACATCCAGCGTAAGCGTGTGCACAGAAAGCTGTATCTCTAAACATGTGATCGCAAATTCAGTCCTCTTTCATGTCTTATTGCGCTTAAATGGTCAAACACACGCAATTGTAAAAATGCCCATCGTGTGAAGTATTCATGTAAACACAGCCAGTAATGTCTCAAGTGAAAGTAAACAGTTGGGTTTGGTCTTAAAGTGACAGCAGCCTAATATACCTACATCCTGCTCTGTAATTAATGTGAATCAAACAAAAGAGAAAATAATTTGACTGGATATTTTTTTTCTTTATTTCTTTTTTTGCCTTAAGAATACATTTTTATTTAATTAATACGGTAAAGACTATGCATTATTTTATGCATTTTTTTTGTATACATGTTCAGTAAACCTAGTGTACCTGAGAAATTTTATTTGTTTAATTCATATTTTTGTTAAATTGTATTTGTCCTATTGTTTGTAATTTGCCTTTTTTATTTTTTTTTATAACAGAAATGAGATAAAATAACTATATTGTGATGTATATCATTATCGTGAAATAAGAATTTGGTCATATCGACCACCCCTATTTTGATGTCACTTAATTTATGCTAGACAAAATCCTTTAAGGTTTTTATGTTTTTTTTTTTTATTTTAAAACAAATTTTCTGTGTCTCAGGTGGTGGATAGTTGGTACAAATCCACTGATGAAGAGTCCTTTGCCATGTCTCGTATGCTCATCAGAGAGGAGGGTCTTCTGTGCGGTATGTAACTCATAATACAGCTCTCACATTTAATGTGTGTGAAATTAAGTGTGCATCTAAAGTCTGTTCTCTATCACTCTTTGTAGGTGGTAGTTCAGGCACAGCCATGTCTGCAGCAGTGCATGTAGCCAAAGAGCTGAAGGAAGGCCAGCGCTGTGTGGTGATCCTTCCCGACTCCATCCGCAACTACATGTAGGTTTCGGTGTTCCCAGCATTCTAGTGTGCTTAGCTGTGATGTGAATGTGTGTTTTGTGTTGCCTGGTAGATTAAGCAAGAGCAATTCTATTGTGATGTTTTAGACTTAACCCTAGACAGCCGGTATGTTCAGAATTGTATGCCACCGTTCTACCAGAGTTGCGAATCTGCTTTAAAGCTGTAGCTTCCCAAAATACAAGCTATTTACGGTTTTATTTAGTCTTGTCTACTGAACTATGCTAATCTTAAGATAGTGGTTAAATTAGTCAGTTAGCTGCACAAACAGTATCAATGTAGTTGATTCTTTTAGAGGAAATATCTTTTACCAATGTATAACTATTCAAAACAAAACCAACAAGGATTTTAGCATGATGTTTAACAATATTAAACAGATAAATGTACACCCTCATACAACTAATAAAACTAGCACACACACACACACATTTAATTTACATAAGGCATCTAAAATAACCAATTTACTAAAACATACTTTTTTGAGAAACAAATAGTGATTTCATGAAAAATACCTACTTTTAGTTAAATACTCCCCAATACTGCATGCTTGTTCCTCAAATGCAGTATGTGTACAATACATAGTATGCATATTTCCCACTGTGTTGGATACTGTTTCCTAGGGTTGCACTATTGATCTAAATAAACCAAAATCACGATTCAGCTTAGTGTGATTATCAAATCACATGGAATTAAAAATGTATGCTGGGTGTTTCAGCTGTGTTCAGTTGCACGTGAGCAGCTTGTGATCCAGTGTCTCACAGCAACTGTTTACAGTAAATGCTGTTCTACATGAACTCCTCTCTGCATCTGATATGAGTCTGAGTCACTGAGTAACTGAGTAACATGCATTTGGAAACGTAATGCGCATGATGAACGCCCACAGAACTGAAAAGCTGCTTGGTAATGTAATCATAGTTCAGCGTGGGGCATGTGACGACAATGTACCATGCTTTTGAAACTGTGGTCTGTATCGTTGCATACTATATTTCAGATTTATTTGAAAAAAAAAAAATAATGCAGTAGGCTACATGTTAGTATACTCTTGGCCTAAATGCTTTGTTCTCCTCCTTAGGTCTAAATTTCTTAGTGACAAGTGGATGTGTGAAAAGGGCTTCCTGAGTGAGGAGGATCTTGTTGTCAAGAAGCAATGGTGAGTGTATACACATGTATGCATGTTGACTTTGGAAGCACCCTTGTTATTTACACTCTGATATCCTCTGCAAATAAAGTCTCTCTCTGCATCTGTTATTACACTAGGCTGCATTACTGATACAGTTAAGCTTCTATATGTGGAGGCATGTTCACTCTCCCAGATTACTCTGTATGTGTGTCATCTTACCGTGAGCTTTTACTGTCTTTCTCCCTGCCCTCATCTCTCGGTAGGTGGTGGAATCTGACTCTGCAGGAGCTCCGACTCTCCGCCCCCCTGACTGTGCTGCCTTTAGTGTCCATCAAGAAGACCATTCAGATCCTGAAAGAGAAGGCCTTTGACCAAGCACCTGTGGTGGATGACGCCGGGTAGGTCATTCATTCAGAAACCAGTTATTATGTTAACCAGTTAAACTATTATGTACTGCGTTAATAAAGATATCTGAAACAATGAGGAGGTGGAATCCATCAAAAACCTTGTTTAAAAAAGGTGCTGTTTTCTTATTACATTTCATTCCAAAAAAAATGAAAAATGTTACATTTCATTTTCCACTACATTTTTAAGTATTTTTCCCCTTATACATTTGAATACATGTGTCTTAATTTCTTAATATATATTGAGGTAAAATATTTGACAAATATCGAACTTTTCTTAGGGTATTCCATTCGACTGCTGAAAAACTTTTGAACTAACCTTGCCATGTTATAAAAAGGTCAAAATATCTTATATTGAAGTTACTTTAAGTTACTGATATTGATACACAATATGAAAACAGATATATAAAAAAAACTACTTCTGTTTAATTTTAATAAAATAAAATGATAATGCTATTAATAAAATAGTTGAATTTTAATGATTCTTTTCATGCAGCTTTTAATTTCTTTTGAAAAATATTTTCTTTTATAATGTTTTACAGACAGTTGAGCGACTTTTTTGCCTCACCAGAAATGTTGTTTGTGTATGCATGTAATTAATTACATATTATTCAGATGTTCCGTTTCGATTCGCAAGCTGTCAGTTCGATTCAATTTCGATTCTCGATTCGAATATAGATTTAATTACAAATCCTATATTTATAAATAAATAAAAAAGACAGTGAACATAAGTTTACAAGTGGTTAATTAATAAAAAGAAATTAAGAACTCTTAAACTCTTTTTATTTTCGGTACACTTGGGTACATTAAAACAGAACCCGACTCTATATTTCAAATGCATACAATGAATAGACAGGATTTTGATGCAAGATGAATAATTGATGATAAAAATTGGACAAGTCAGAACAGTGGCATGCCTTGATCAAAAAGGATCAGGTTATTTTATGTTAAAGATAAAACAAACATAAAATCTCACAGCATTAGCTGCAACATGTAGGCTGCAAGCCTATGAACAGTATAGGAAAAGTAATACTTGCTTTTGCGTGATGGATAAATAAACATGGGAAAAGAATCGATTCGTGGCCTTTGAGAATCGTTTTTGAATCGACCACATTTAAAAAAATGATTGATCGAAAAATCCCTAATATTAATAGTACTTTATTATTTTGTGTACAAATATTTTTTCTAAAATTTATTACTGCTCATTTGAAGTCTCCCTTACTTATATCATCGTCTCATTAGAGGCTCCAAGTGATTCGGACAACGGAGACACCCGAAATGTCTTCCAGGACCAAGATTGAGACTTAATAGATCTGGACTAAAAAAAAGAGTGTCATGTTATTGACCCAAAAATAGCAAAATGATCAAACAGATGGAGGAAGAAATAAGTGGAGGAAGGTGTGGCTCATTCTGGTGTCTGGTTTTCTCCCTGTAGGCAGATTCTGGGCATGGTCACGTTGGGGAACATGCTCTCGTCGGTTCTGGCTGGGAAGGTTAGGCCATCTGATCCCATAAGCAAAGTTCTCTACAAACAGTTTAAACAGGTGGGCACGCACACGCAAACACACACACCCCTTTCTGTCATTCTGTACATGCAGCAGAAGGTTCAAGAAAAAGTAGGCTATTCACACAATTTGTTCAAATAAACCTTGAGATATCGGAAATCCTTATAAGTGCATGTCGTTGTGGTGGTGTTTTTTTATTTATTTCCCATCTGGCTCTAAATGAGGGTTTGTCTATAGCGAAGACTTCTGCGGTTTTGATAGCTGAATAAATAATTAGTTAATTGTACTTGTCAATTAAATATCAGTACACCGAGTGTTACTTAATTACAAGTAATGACAGGTAATGTGATCTCTCAATAGTAACTTGTCTGTCTTCCTGTAGGTGCGCCTAACTGATAACCTGGGCAAACTCTCACGTATCCTTGAGACGGACCATTTTGCCCTTGTTGTGCATGAACAGATTCAGTGTAAGTCAAGTTCTTTAACTCCTTTGTTCCACTTTTTCCCTAACCAATCTCCATTTTCTTATTTTTAGTCATGAACATTACATGTGTGTGACATTTCTTTTTTCTATGATGTTTAGGATTAGGGGATAGAATATGCAGTTTGTACCATATAAAAATAATTGTCTATGGAAAGTCTCCCCAAAACATGAAAACCCATGAAAATGTAACCACACTAATAATAATAAATGTTTCTTGAGCATAAAATCAGCATTTTAGAATAGATTTTTGGAGGATCATGTGACACTGAAGACTGGAGTAATGATGCTGAAAATACAGCTTTGCATCACAGGAATAAATTGCATTTTAAAATCTATTTAAATAGAAAACAGTTATTTTAAATTAATAATATTTCTCAATCAAATAAAATAAATCAAATAAATACAGCCTTGAACAAAAAAGACTTCGGTAACACTTTGCAATAAGGTTTCATTAGTTAAAATTAGTTGACTAGTTAACATGAGCTAATAATGAACTGCAATTCTACAGCATTTGTTAACATTAGTTAATGCACTGTGAACTAACAATAGTCGTTCATTCGTTAATGTATTAACTAAGATGAACAAACAATGTAAGCAAATGAAACCTTATTGTAGTGTTACCAAGACTTCTTTCAGATATATAAAAAATTCCAAACTTTTGAACGCTATTGTATATTTGGAGCTTCTTTAAAAGGAGTGTCTATTTACAGAGGCTATTTACAGTAACTCCGCCCACTAACGTCTTGTTGGGCCAGACAAAATTATGGAAAAAGCTGGATTGTCCTCAGTAGCAATAGTGTAGGGGTAAGAAGCGTGGCAGAAAGTTTTGACGCAAATCGAGTTCAAATCCTCCTTTTGCTGAAACTCACTCTACTCCCTTTTCCCATCACATATCAGGTGGGAAAGGCATTTATTTTCAATAAAAATGAAGAAAATAGTCAAAAAGTGGAAATAAAGTTTCTAACATGTTTAATAATAAAGTTTATCGGTTAGGTTTAGGGAGGGCTTTATAATCCCAATAAGGCAGCATCCATTTAATAATTTAAATAAATATAATAATTTAAACTGCTATTATTGCATACCATTTAACGTACAAGAACACTGAGGTGTAACTGTACAATGTAAAGTTTGGGTCCTAAATCAAAACCATTGGTGAATGTGAAACTTTTATAAAGAAGTGTCGTAGTCTAGCATCTACATCACATGACGAATTAACAGGTATTTTACAAAATGTACAAAGTCTTTTCATACAAAACACAGCACTATTCAGGAACAACAGTCTTATTCATGGAGATTAATGCAATACAGCACCAATTCGTGATACAGGACACGTATTTTCCTGAACTTCGGATCACCGCGCCCCTCTATTTGCTCTTTGTGGCAAAGGGACATTACACTTGCTGTGACATATACTCAGCCAAGTGCTAGCAGGACACCACGGTGAACTTCCCATTTTCTAGCTAAGGTTAACCAACATTACACAAGAATACAGGGCGGGACTGTTTTTGTAACTCTCATTACATCATTATTGTAATTAAAATAATAATGTTATTACTATTATATGTACATTACATGTAGCATCACTGATATACTTGTATAGGTTTTGTGGTAGTACTTTAGAATCAGTGTTGGGGAAAGTTATTTTTAAAAGTAATGCATTAAAATTTTGCGTTACTTGTTCTCATCTAGGCTGGGCCTTTTACACAAAGTGAAATGAATAAGCCTCAGGCTGAAGGAAATGCAAATTCACATTTGTAAAGTAGTTCAAACATACTCTTTCAGCTGTGCTGCCATTCTGGATTGCAGGAGAAAAAAAAACTGGTTTATCTAAAGTCAACTTTGCTTATTCGCATGGTTGAATTGGATCATTGAAGGTCATCGGCAAAGACATTGGTTAATAAAGTGAGATAAAATGCATAAAGTATATTTGTGTAATTTAACATAATTATTGCAGGTTTGCATTTGCATATTGAGTTTGCATTTCACAGTTTTTATTCAATTTGAGGAATACTGAAATGGTTTTTGTGCAAATAAGATGAGTAAATGCATGCTCACATTTAGTCTAGAACTACAATAACCATCATGTTTACACACATTTCTCTCAACATGACAGGAGAGCTGTCAGTCAATAAATGGGGAAGCAAAGTAACTTGTGTTACTTGTTTGAAAAATAAGTCCGATATTTTGTTGTAAATTTAAAAGTAATGCGTTACTTGAAAAAAAAATATTATAATGACATAAATCTTGTTACTTGTAAATGCGTTACCCCCAACACCGTTTACAATAAGGTTTAATTTGTTAAAATTTGAAATTAGTTAACTACATTAACATGAACAATACTTGTACAGCATTCATTACCTTAATGTTAATTTCAACATTTTACATTAAGATTTAAATTTGTATTTGTTAAAACAGTTAATGCACTGTAGTGTAAACTAACTTGTACATTATCCCTTACTTAATTTTAGTTAATAAAGATGGCTCATGTTCATCCGGCCGGTTGTTATCTTAGAATAAACCACCGACAGGTTGATGAGGTCTTGCATCAGCCAGAAGGGTTTATTCTGAGATAACAGAATATTCTAGATATTTTCAGATACTCTGTTTGTTTTATCTATTTATTAATATTTTATTTCACTTAGTATTTAATTTATTTCAAGTAAAGAAATTTTTATTTATTTTTTTATGGATTTAATTACTGATAATAACCCAGGACCCTGTGCAGATGAAGTACAGTAAATGCAGGATGTGATGTCATTGCAGTGGATGGTGTCCGCAGTCTGAATTGCAGTTCCTGTCTTACAGACATGAGTAATGGATCCCCCAAGATGAGGCAGATGGTGTTTGGGGTCGTGACAGCCATTGACCTGCTGAACTACGTGGCCACACGTGAGAGGAGGGAACGCTCGCTGTCCGAGTGCTCTCTTTCTGAAGAACAGTGAACGATCAAGAGTGTGGGAACACAATGGTGAAGCATTGTTGTTGTTTTTTCTCTCTCTCCCTCTCTTTCTCTCTCTCTGTCGCTTTCTTTTTTTTCATTTTATTTTTTCTTTTCTTTTTTATATTTTATTTCTCAGCAAGTGACAAGCTCAGTTTTAAGTAATTATGCTTTTTTTACAAGTAAGAGCCAGTCAATATAATTTTACATGTCATTCTAACAGATTTGTACTCTGTTTACTTGATTTTGCTCTTCTTTGGTCTCTTAATTTTTAGTTATTCTCAGTTTAGGTGCTTTAACCAGTCAACATAATGAAGTAATCTCACAGGTCATTTAACCACCCTTTGTAGATTTGTTTACTTTGCAAATCTGATTTCATTAAGGTTTATATATTTAAATGAATGTACTTCATTCTTCCAAAAACTGCATGTAGTTAAGTATTTTTGGGTTTAGTTGAAATGCTAGATTCAGGTGCTCTCTTGTCTGATCTACAGCTACGTTGCCACCTAGTGACTGCAATAGTTTACAACAATCACAGAGACTTTGATCTTCATCAATCATGCTCTGCTTCTTGGCACAATGATCTCTGTGGGGAGTTTTGCAGGCATGATTAATAATATTTGACAAAGCAAATAATAAGTGTGTTTGGTAAACCGAACTGCACCCAGACAGGGTTACTTGGTATTTTTCTTGTATTGAAACAAGATGCGATATAGAATGTAAATAAATAATGGTGGTTCGGACTTGCTTAAAACACACCACTTTGTGTTAAGCAAATTTGATAATTATTTTCATTTTTCTATGTACTTATTGTCTGATGTCTTGTAAATCAAAACTGTAACTTCTGGAGACTAGTGAGATTGTTTGTATAGGAGTCGATGTGAAGTGAATGAATGTGCATTAGGTTGATCTCATGTTTATGGTTTTTGTGCATGCTGCTGGAGGTCTCCGGATCAGAATGTCTTTACTCTTCTGTTATGATGTTCTGTTACTTGATTTAGCTTTTACTTGAATCTTATTGCTGTAATAAATACTGGTTACAAATAAAGGCTTTATTTCCAGAAGAAATGGTGGTTGTGTGAATTGTATTGCCACTACACTTGTCTTTCTCCCTTCGAAGGAATCATTTGTAATGGAACATTTTATTCTGGATGGTGAGAATTACAGGTTGTGATCAGTCTCAACCTTAGTAAAAAAAAATAATAATACATTGCATTAACCGTGCTTGTATTTTTATGGGCTAAAATTCAACATGGTTGTATATTTAAGCTTTGAATATTTAAATCCAAATCCTTTCACACATTGTTATTATTAAACATTCAATAATCTAATTCAGATTTCACTTCCAAAATAGTCTGTCTGTTTAAAACTACAACATATAATATTCGACAGGCAATTTTCGGTCCATTTTATTTTGCATTACAAATTCGCTTCCACAAATTCAGTGGTTCAAATTCGACAGAAAATTCAACGTTGCACATCCAGGAACTGCAGGAATAGCGGTGGAGTGCCGATGCATGATCTCCATCTGCTGTTAGTCAGCTCACGGTTGACAAAGGTCAGAGCAACGGGTAGAGAAAGTCATTCAATCACAAAAACAAATTCACAGAAATTGAGCAAGCGGGTCCAGTGTATGTGGAAATGCTGATAAAGACACAAAAAATGTGTTAGCAGCTTTCTCTAACACGTACGAGATTATAACATTATTCCCCGGAATAATGCAAGTGCCCTGAACATCTGAGGAAGATATACTGTATATTTCTATTGGTTGTTTAGTTGTTAACTTTACATCGGGCCTTGCTGCAGAACTAGGGTTTCCCTCATACATCATACTCCAGGATTCCCCAGCCATTGGGATATATAAAATGCATAACATAGCTTAAAGGCACACTGTGGAGAAATTGTGTTTTTGTCAAACAGCGACCCCTAGAGTCGCTGTGGAATACTTGCACTGTCGTAAATACCCCTCCACCCCCCCACCCTGTACACCGGTACCTGCGTCGGGCATGGAACAGGCACACAGACTCCGAAGACATGATTATTGCAATTTATCTAGTTTGCAAATTGTGCTCGTTTATTTACAACCTCTACGTTAGGCTTATTTATGTCCTGATATTTATGTGAGATATTGAAAACTGTTCTCATGATAATCGCAAGAATCAACGTCAACAGCGTCGTCTGATATCCCTCAGGACTACGTGATAAATACACCTCACACAACACCCGAGTTCAGCTGGCAAACTAGTTCATGAGGCAAGCTAGGCAATTAAACATAACGCAAAAAACACGTAAGAGAACGAGTGTTTGTTTCTGTTAACAGCTCTGATAATCGAAAGCTAGCTAGACATATGTGGAAATGATTGGACTGGTCTAATTATCAGCAATGGATGAATGAACAGCATGTAAAAAAATGACATACTACAAGCAAGCGCAACAACATACATAGAATGCAAACAAGTTTACAAATAATAGATTTATTTACTGGCCACTTTGTGCGTTTTCTCAGATCGGATAGCTATCAGATTTATCAAAACGATTCTATTTACACCTGGTCACATAAATGTGTTTTTGCGAAACGGATTTAAATCCGATCTTCAATTCTCGCGCTATATGCAGATTTAATGGAGTGCACGTCACCGAAAGCAACAGATATGAGCATTTTATTGATCATCAGCTAAAATTTCTAAATCAAAGACCGCAATAAGAGAGAGCAGCAGCAACAGCCCTGGTAAGATGATTTAGTTTCTTTACTTTTAATGATGATGATGATTGTGTGTTAAGCATCAGCGACTTACTTTCACTTTGATTTGCGATAGTTTGCACGTTGTCTTGATGAATATGCTCAGTTGCTCATCTGCGGTGATGCGTGTTCCAGCGCGTCGTCATATCTGGCAATAACATATAGCCTATAACACGCTCTCACACGTTTTTTTTTTTATTTATTTTTTAGCATTTTTGGGAGGAGTACAATTTACATATGTGGTTTCAACAACCAGATGCATTTACACTTGTTCAGTTTCGTCTGGAATGCGTCTCAGACCTCCTCCTGAAGTGGTTTGAGCGATCGGATTCAAATCCGTCTCGAATGCGTTTCGAAGGGCATTTACACCTGGTCTTTTCACGATCGGATAGCTATCCGATCTGAGAAAACGCATGAAGTGGCCAGGTCTAAACACAACAGCCCCCATGACAAAAACATACGCACGGAAGCCGAAAACAAACGCTGGTTGGCATCTCACGTCCATAGACAGTATATAAACGCTCACGTCCGAATTTGAGGAAGTGGTGGGGGAAGTGACGTATGCCGTAAAGCAGTCGAATTTTGTAGTTCTTTTTGTGCTCTGGTTACTACCCGAACCCCGAAGTTACATAGTGCCAGTAAAAGCGATACAGACACCATCAGGCTATGGCAGACGTGTCATTCAACCTATTGTAAGTCGATGTACCATCACAAGGGTCTTGGAAATATATTATGAAGGTTGAAAAGTTACACGGTGTGGCTTTAATGGACTAACACAGTGATATAAAAGACCAAATTCATACCTTTTTGTTGATTCTAGGCTATGCTACGGGCAAACATATGCACTCAGAATGTGAAAGTAACGCGCAAAGTTTCATGTTCTCTTTTTATTTGCCAAATAACTTAAAACAGATTTTTGTTTTCTTCAAGAGACTCACAAGAGGCTCAGCTGCTTGGCTGTCTTCACTCATAAAGAGCACCAGCCGAGAGCGGAGCTTTCTCAGTGAGAAATCATCGCAATGTATGCATCCAGCCCTTGCTAGGGCTGAACATGTCGTGCATGCTCCACTCCTAAACAGATAAAACACATATTGTGACCATCGCCAGTGTTAGGGGATTTACAGTTAAAGACCACTGATGTTCATTGATATGCTCACACAAAAATCGCTGCAAGTGAGCATATCAGTGAACACCCCTGACCACTCGGTGAGTTTCACGCCTTTGTAAACGAAAGTTTAATGTGTTTTATGAAGGATTGTTCCAGTGCACATATGCAGCCATTCTGGAGGTGGGGGGGAAAGCGAAAGAAACCTAAAATTCTCGGGACAGCAGCATATGTGTCCAAATTTTAATCTTAACCGTTCTATTTCATAAGAAACGACCTGTAAACAGGGCTTTAAGTGTAAAATAATCGATGGAGATATGCTTCAGTCTTTCTGTTTATGTGTGGAAAATGTGGGTTTATCTGTAACCAAGAATACACAGACACACAGCTTCTTCAAGGTTGAATTTTGGTCTGGCTCTAAAGAAAAACAGGAGACTCTTCCCAAAACGTCCAGATAACATGTTCTTTCTCTCACTTAAACTATTGCTTTCAATTATTTTTGTGACCTATAGTCGTCATGGTGAGCTAGAAGAACAGATATATGTTTTAACACGTTGAAGACCTTTCTCAAACAAAACAAGTCCATATTTCATTTCTGGGAGCCGGGCTAAATGAGCAAGCACTGTTGCTGTATTCCATGGGCCAGACCCTGCAGTCACCTCTCAGTCACCTTCCCAGGCATCAGCTATAGGGAACCCTACGTCCTTTTGCAAACATCGCTGTATATTGCATATCACTGCATTTTCCTCCTCTGTCGGCACACTGCCAGACTGTGAGGTTAGCGGTTCTAATGCATTCTGATTGTTTTGACAAGAATACACATGAGGCCTTGTATGCTGAACACACATTTATTTTACTGACAACATACTTAAAGATGAACCCGCTATCTTGCAGGGTTATTTCTACCCAAACTGGATAGATCTGCAGGCGAGTTCTCATGACTAAGTCAAATAGAACCTGCAAGCTTCCCTGTAGCAGAGCAGGTCACTCGACTGACAAACTCTGTTGCCGCTCTCCAATACCGATCAATGCAAGGGCCATCACTTCACTTTGACCCACCTTGGGGGAATCGTGATCTGCCCTGCTTAAAAAGATATATACAGTTTTCACGAGTTCACACTTGCATACAATTAGAGGGAGTAAAGTTTAATGCGTATTTGGCGTACTGTCCGGGGGGAGGGCTCCAAGCTCGGAGTTCGACCCGAACCCAGAGTACTCCCCCCCGTATGTAAATGGTTAGGACTAGAAGTGTGGAGAAGGGGGGGTGGAGGGATGCTGCTAAACTGTCAACGAATTGAGGTGAGACTGCTGAATATGGATACACCTCTTATCGTTGATTGCTGAGTGCTCTCCACTCATGTTAATTATCTGAGCGTGCTCCTCCCGAACTTTGTTAATAAAAACATCATATATCGTCAGAGCATACCTCGCCCGCATCCAGCAAGACAGAATTCAGACTCAGGGCAGCCAGAGGAACCTTGTCGTGAACACTACACCGACACTCCTCGGCCTTTACATGATCGTCCCAACTCTCCCTGGCCTCCAAAAACGGCAGTCGACGCATCTGATTAGCACCTGAATCAGGAGCGGACGGTGTTTAGCCACTGCCCCGCCGAGCACGCGCTACACACCGTTTGAGTGAGGAACAATAGTGCTGCCGGTAGTGCACAGCACACAATAGGGTTGGAGAGATCCAGCCTATAGCGTGGACAATTCCAAGCACAATGGAAAGTATATCATTAACACCCACATGCCATAGGATTGGGGCGAGAACTTATGTTCAAATATTTCTCATGAAAAAGTTTATTAGCCATTTGTTAGTTGAGCTAAACTCAAGCTAAAAACTTCTCTTTTATGCCTTTTCCTTAAACAAGAGTCGCCACCATGGGTTTTCATGGGAATGTGGCATGTTTGAACATTTTGTTTGAGCAAAAACTTATTAGCCCTTCGTTAGCAAAGCTAAACTTGTGCTAAAAGCTTTTTCTTTCTGCCTTAGTTTCGACCATAGACAGTTGTAAGGCTGGAAGCTTACGCTGCTATTTTGAACCAATAATCGGAACAAAAGGCAGTTGAAGGATGACGTGTATAATTCAAATATTTATCTGACTCCAACATAATTAATCTGACTCCATTAAAGTTGTTGTTATTCTTTAACCTCTTATTCTTTAAAGGTCCCGTATTATGCCCCTTTTCACAAGATGTAAAATAAGTCTCTGATGTCCCCAGAGTGTGTATGTGAAGTTTCAGCTCAAAATACTCAACAGATAATTTTTTACAGCATGTTTAAATTGTCATTTTTTGGGGCTCAGAAAAACGCGCTGTTTTAGTGTGTGCCCTTTAAATGCAAATGAGCTGCTGCTGGACGACACAGGGGGCGGAGCTTCATGAGCTCGCGCACAGTCTCTCAGGTCAATTTCATCTCACGAAATGATGATAATATCAGAAACTCTCAGTAACGGTGTTCAGTTCGAGTCGGACAATAATGCCTAAAGAGTCAGAGTGCTGTATAGAGATGAAACAGGTATAGTTTAGTAGTTTAATTACGGTTATTATAACGTATTTGTCATCTGCTTGTTTGTATCCATTATTTATTAATAGCCTACAAGTCTGCTGTCTGAATGATGATCAAACATATACTGATGAGTTTAATAAAGTTTACTGTACATCACATAAAAGATGAAGCGTCAGTTTTACTTCAGAAAATCACCGTAAGAGCTGAGTAAACACAGGAAGTTATTAGAAGTGCGCAAGTACATAAACGAATTTCGGTAGAGTTGAGGGAGCATTCCTGTGGGCGGAGATTAGTCAAAAAACTGTTCTACTGACGTCATTAAAGAAGGAAGTAGAGGGATGTAGTCCAAACGGGCCGTTCGATGTAGTCAACTTCTGTTAAATAAAATATCTCGCTTGGCATTGAACTTTGAGCTTTATAATTTTACAGATATTATTTATACTCTAACAACAACATTACACACTAACTAAAGTTTGAAACATGGGATCACGAAGAACGGGACCTTTAAGGTAAAAGTCTTTCTTAGAACTGATAGGAAAACGTAGGATTTAACCTGAATGTTTAGATAACGAAAGTTATAATCACTTTAGCTTTCAACATAATCAGTGATAAAAGGAAAGATTCTCAAAGCCTTTAAAGCAGGCAAAGTTATTTATTAAGTTACATGTTTAAATATACAGACAGTAGAATGGAACAACATACTGTATTAGAAACTTAGTTGTAACAAATAATGCAGTGTTGTGCAGACGAAGCCGTAAAAGCCTTTCTTGTAGTATGAGGTTACGCACCGGTGTGCGGGAGTGGCGGGGTTAAAGCCTTTCTCCTAGATCAGCAGTTACCTTTCCTTCTTATACCCTGAGCAAAGCATTGTTAAACATGAGTGGAATACCAACACCAAACCCAACGACAGGAAACCAAAAGATGAGGCAAATGGGTGGAGATCAAGATTGGGAGAAGAACATTAACATATTCTCCTCAATGCATGTTTAACCAATAGTACCTAGATTGTACAATAGGATATTTTAATATCTCTATTAAGTTCACCACCATTCATTTCAGTTTATAAGCAGTCAGATGAGACCAAACATGGCGTAGTTACATATTAGAACACAGTAGTAAATAAACAGTGTGTAGTTGAAAGCATCTACTGTACTGTATGTCCTGTGAAGCAAATGGTACAGACGTGTCATTGAGGTGCAAACGACTCTTTGTCTCCCGACAGAACCATCCTGTGCCTGGAGTGTCCCAACAGTCCTCAATCAGCATATTGATGAATCCCTTGCACTAGATAGGCATTAGCATACTGTGATGATGAAGACCATTGTGCCACGTTTAATTCACATGTATACCTTTAAAAGGCTTTTTGAAGTACTAGGGCAGTAAAGAGTTCTGCCCATATTTGCTCAGCCCTACACAGTAAAAGAAATGGACACAGCGACCCCATTGGATTCAACGAAAAGTGAAGTCATTTAGAAGCACATGAATATTTGTGTTAGATATTAGTTTTATGTGTTAGAATAATTAATAAAGTCTTGTTTGTATTTCAAAGATAATTGTTCTTGTGTTATGTGCTTATGAATTTAATGTCTTAAACTGCTGATCTAAGTTACCTTGCTAAACAATAGTGTTTTCACTAGTTTGGATATTTATCATTTACGGCCGAGTCATTTGCTCTGCCGTAATAAGTGATTCCTTCGAATTGCCTATAAATTAATTAGTCTGACCCCTACATTTATGTTGTTTTTATGTGTTTTATATGTGTTTTTTAAATATGCGCAGAGTGTGACGTCATATTGTGACCACTGCAGTGTGCACACATAGAAAGAGGTCGACCTCCCAAGGGGGTAATCCAGCATCCGGAAAGCATACCTTCTATGGGGGCATCCATTGGCTAACAAGCCAACACCTGCTGTTAGCATTCCATTGACTCCCATTAATTTTGGCGTCACTTTGACAGCGAATAACTTTACATCTGAGGCGTTTAAAGACTCTTATTTGTCCGTTGTTTATTTCTAAAGAAACATGACAATGTATAAAAGGCTCTATTACCTTGTATCTTACGTTATGGCCCCGTAGAAGTCGTTTTTGTAGAGCTCCTACTCACGCTCTCCGTCTCTGCAAGATTCAGAAGGGAATGATTCAGATTTCTCTTGGCACAGCTACTAAAAGACTTACAACTGTCAGACAGGTTGCTTACGTCACATCTACATCGTCAAGCTCAGTTTGAGGCTGCGCAGAACTCTCAGCCATCAGGAAGAGAGTGCTTCTAATTTACTTCACTGGTCTCCGTCAAAGTTTATGGGGTTGCTATGTCCATTTCTTTTACTGTCTATGTGACCTCCTGGGTGTAAGTCAATATGTTACTTGCGTAACCCCGGTTCTCTGATAGTGAGGTGTCTCAATATGGGATACACCCCTTCCGCGTATTCCTCAGAAGCCCTATTACATTACACCAGCCCCAAATGGCTGACAGACATGGCGTTGTGTCTAGTATAAGAGGAGCGACAATGTCACTACAACATGCAAAACAAGCACACCTTGTCCTTGCTTCGCACAGCAAGGAGGGTGATCTGGTGAGACACCTCACTTAATGCTGTCCGAGAACTGGGGTTACTCAAGTAACCTATTGTTCTCTTTCAAACATACATTTCCGTGTCTCACTATGGGATATCCTAACTCCCGTATTGCCAGATAGCCTGCCTCGAAGTCTTCTGCCAACCACAATTACCGGATCCAGAGCTGGACGAGTCATGAGTCAGGACTCCAATTCCTACATCCAATACTGCATGTACTGTTGAGCATGTACCGGTTTATAAAACCTTGCAAATGTATGAGGTGAGGACCAACTCGCCGCTTCACAAATATCCTGTATCCTGTACACAAGACCATTACTAGAATATGCCAATGAAATCAGCTCCACTATCCAGTGCGATACATGCTGCTTAGTAATCGGCTTCCCCTTTCGTGGTTTCGCCCAGGATACGAACAGCTGATCACACTCCCTGAAACCTCTGATTCTTTCTGTGTAAATGCGTAAATGAAGCACTGGGCACAACACATTTAACTTTTGCTGTTCTGATGAAGCAAAAGGTGGTAAATAGAAAGCTCTAAACTCAAGAGGAATGATAGAATTAACTATTTTGGGCATAAATGCAGGATTAGGTTTCAATACTACCCCTCCAACCCCTGGACATGAACTGTATACACGTTGAATGGACTGAAAGTGCATGAATCTTGCTTACATGCTTTGCAGAAGCCAAGGCTAAAGCAGCACTGTCTTAAACAAGAACATTTTAAAATCAATCTTGTCCAGTGGCTCAAATGGGGACATTGAAAGAGCAGCAAGTACCACTAGTACACAATCCCATGAGGGAGAAAGCGGTTTTAAACTGGCAAAACACGATGCGTGAACCTGCATACTAAAGGGTGATGCCCAACAGTGATGCCCAACAAAACCCATGTGACAAGCAGATATAGCAACCAGAAACACACACAAATAAAATTCTGTCACCTCTAGAGCCGCTGGTGGGCCCGCACCCTGTTAAATCTCAGGGTGAGGTGGTAGTATTCCCCTGTGATACAGGGTAGGTCTGAGTACTTCACTTTCAGTTCTGTATTATCCTACCTCGCACCATTATGGCCGAGCGGAAAGTTCTAACCTTCACTTCTTTTTGGTTTTCGAAGTACTCTCCCGTGAAGCCAGAGCATTGCCATGAGCTGACACCCATACGTACAGATGGGAGGTCCCTGACTCTGGGGCCTCCGTTGAGGCAAAGTGGTGTATGTTGTACTCCCCTTGCTTAAAGGGTGCTGTGGGTTTTTTTTTTTGAGTACACTGCTGTGGGCAATGTGATTAGGTACTAGGATGCTGTAGGCGCTGTGTTAACAGCTTATCTGCCAACAAAGGCTGCACCGTTAGGTAGTAGGCCTCAGCAGGCCTCGTTGACTGGGCAGCCCCAAAGAGGGCCCGGTAGGCCAGCTTACCTCAGGTGGTTGGCCTTAGTTGTTCGGGCAGTAGACTCACTGATGGGTTGTAGGCCTTAAACAGGCCTCCTCAGAAGGGAGTCCTAACGTTGTGGGACATACATTTTAGCTGCAAGCAGGTAGCTAGCCTTATTAGGCCTCCTGTGGGTGGCCTCAATATTTGTGTTGGTGTAGTATCGTTCCCAGCGGTATATGTGTGTAGCAGAATAGACTGGCTATCAGCTAGTAGGCCCGCAACCAGGCCTCACTGATGGGGAGTCCCCGGCAGTATGAATTTGTCTGACAGCACTGACTTGCTTCAGGCCAAGTAGACCTCTCAATCTTCTAAGTGAGTCTTGAGTGATGGGGTATACAAACAGTGGTGTTAATGGTCAGGCGTTGACCTTAGCAAGGCCTCCCTGACCCTGAGCCCCATCATGGGTGCTCGACTGTTAATTTGCTGGCCAATCAGACAATTGGCTTCAGTGGGCCTCTTTGGAGGCTAGCCCCAATTATGATCAGCCGAATAGGATTGACCACTGTCAGGCGGTTGGCCTTATCAGGCCACCATGTAGCTCGGTCCCCAACCTTATGGACATGGCTGTCAGTTTCTAACCTAAAGAAAACTTTCAGATGACCGGCTTTAACAGGCCGCTCTGAGACTGAGCACCAAGACTGGCAGGCCTTACTAGGCCGCCCTGGGACTGACACCCGGAATCAGAGTTCATAGCAATAACCAGTTTTTAGCTAGCTATCAGGTAGTAGGCCTCTCCAGGCCTCTCCAGGCCTCGCTGAAGGCAGGTAGTAGGCCTCATCAGGCCTCTCTGAAGGAGAGTTCCCAAATACAGGCACTAGGTAGCCAGCCCTCTGGTTATCAGGTAGTAGGCCTCCCAGTCAGATCAGCGCTGTCAGCCCAGTGTGACCTGAGGGTGATGGTTCTGGCATTTCATTTGAATTTGCTGGTTTTGACAATTGTTACTGCCAATGGGTATGCACTTCCCTTAGCATGGTGTTGTTGGTATATCGTTTCCCTTAGCGTCAATCGACGCAGTGCGAGTTCCCTTTCGAAAGGGAATGTCTAGGTTACAACTGTAACCTCTTACTGCGTCTTTTCGCCATGTCTCGGGGCCTGCCTACCAAACAGTTTCTTCAGACGAAAAGGTGATTATCATGTTTGCAAGGCGCCCTTATATACTTCCAGGTCGCACGTTAATGATTCATGGACTGTCGCCGGTCAATATGATTGTCGTGATTTGATAGTGATTTCAGACACCTGTCACGCCTGAGGCGTTCCCCTTAGCTTCAATCGACGCAGTGTATGTCAGTGCAAGTCACTTTCAGTTTAGACAGCTCAGACATGCATTTAGCGATTGTCTTAAGTTTAAAATCATTGGTTACCCGTAAGCCAATCACATAACGTTTGGTTATGGCGTGTGTTATGCGCATGCTCAGCCGCATCGAACTTCGACTGGAAACACATGCGAAAACAAAACCATCGAGCGAAATACCGGAGTGAACATGGCTGTGAACGACTTTTGCCGATTATGTGAAGTAAATCTACGCATCCACAGTACAATCAGCATCTACGTCACGGCTCTCAGCCCGCCCTCTGTTCGTTGATTGGCCGGCTGTTTTGAGGTCGGAGGAAAACGGGGAAAACGGTCGCTATCTCAGACTGAGTACAGAAGCGAACTGAAATTGAGCGGAAGTACGAAGTCTGACGTAATCAGGCTATATATTTGTGTAAGCATGTAATTAATTATATATTAATAGTACTTATTCATTTTTATACAATTATTTTTCTAAAGTTATTACAAAAAAAAATTCATTCATTGATAACTTTCAAAGTAGTAAAAGTCATTGTCAATATTAATTATTTTAATTTTAATAGCTTCATACATTCTGATATCCTGGACATTTGAGTACCCCAGAACTGCTCATTTGACATCTCCCTGAATTGTATCATCGGCTCATTAGAGGCTCCAAGTGTTTCGGACAACGGAGACACGCAAAATGTACAGTGCTACCGAGACTTAGAGTGCCATGTCATTATAAAAAATAGCAAAATGATCAAACAGATAGAGGAAGAAATAAGTGGAGGAAGGTGTGGCTCATTCTGGTGTCTGGTTTTCTCCCTGTAGGCAGATTCTGGGCATGGTCACGTTGTGGAACATGCTCTCGTCGGTTCTGGCTGGGAAGGTTAGAGGCCATCTGATCCCATAAGCAAAGTTCTCTACAAACAGTTTAAACAGGTAGGTACACACACACAAACACACACACCCCTTTCTGTCATTCTGTACATGCAGCAAAAGGTTCAAGAAAAAGTATTCACACAATAAACATAGCCTACAGAAAATTCTTATAAGTGTATGTATGTGTGTGTGTATATATATATATAGGTGTGTATGTGTCTGTATATATGTATATGTGTGTGTGTGTGTGTGTGTGTGTGTGTGTGTGTGTGTGTGTGTGTGTGTGTGTGTATGTGCGTATATATGTGCACTGCCTCTGCACCCAAGTTGGCATTAGTGCTGGGCAAGTGTGGAGCCTGGGTCCTTGGGATTGTGCCTCTCCACTGTCTGCCGTCATCCTTTCGCCTTGAATTTCTTGGCTCTGGCTGGTTCAGCACTACATGTCTTGCATCACATATCAGACGAGATACATACACGTTGATTGGGAGCTTAAACAAATGGTAAGAGAAAAAAAAAAAAGGTATATACCTGGGCTTTGTACGGAGCTGGTTCCACGCTGCATGTCTCGCTTTTTTATTGCAACACACTAGCAAACATACATATATGCCCATAAAAAAAAAAAAAAAAAATTAGGGTAAGCATGGCATTGTGTGTGTGGCAAAACCTAATGTTTTGTTTTTGTTGCATATTAAAAAAAAAAAAAAAAAAAATTCTGGTGTTTTTAATTTTTTATTATTTCCCCTCTGGCTCTAAATGAGGGTTGGATGTAATTACCGTATTTTCCGGACTATAAGTCGCACTTTTTTTCATAGTTTGGCTGGTCCTGCGACTTATATTCAGGTGCGACTTATATATCAAAATTAATTCAGACTGAGATGAACCAAGAGAAAACATTACCGTCTACAGCCGCGAGAGGGCGGTCTAGTTGGCGGAGTTATTCAGAAGCGACACCATATGAAGAAAATTCAATGGATTCAGTGATGTAGAATGAGATCGCGGGAGCTTGGTGAACTTGTTTACTGGTAACTTGCTCGTTGGACTCCCTGGCTTATGTTAATTTAGCCTATTCCGCCTCCCAGGTATATGTTCTTTATGCTATTGTGTAACTTAGCTGAATAACTGTTAATGTGTTGCGTTAACATACCGGACACCTACTCAGCCTGTTGTTCTGTGTGCTACTGTGTAGTTAAATAACTTGCCTTTCCAAATTAAATGTCTGTTCTTGGTCTTGGATTTTGTGAAATAAATTTCTAAATAAATGCGACTTATACTCCAGTGCGACTTATATATGTTTTTTTCCTCTTCATGACGCATTTTTTGACTGATGCGACTTATACTCTGGAGCGACTTATAGTCCGGAAAATACGGTATATGATTGTCTATAATTAAGACTGAAGGGTGGAGAAGGACATAATAGCTGAATAAATAATGTGTTAATTGTACATGTCAATTAAATATCAGTACACCGAGTGTTACTTAATATCCTGGAGACGGACCATTTTTCCCTTGTGAACGTACAGATTCGTTGTAATAAGTCAAGTTTTGGAAATCTTTGTTCCACCTCTTCCCTAAACAATCTGGATTCTTTCCATTTTTAGTCATGAACATTTCAAATTTTGTTCAAATGTTTTTTGTGTGTGTGTGTATATTTTTTTATATGTATATATATTTTTTATTTCAGTTTATATTTATTTTACTTCAAGTAAAGATTTCTTTTTTATTTTTTAGAATGGTTTTAATTACCGATAATAACCCAGGACCCTGTGCAGATGAAGTACAGTAAATGCAGGCTGTGATGTCATTGCAGTGGATGGTGTCCGCAGTCTGAATTGCAGTTCCTGTCTTACAGACATGAGTAATGGATCCCCCAAGATGAGGCAGATGGTGTTTGGGGTCGTGACAGCCATTGACCTGCTGAACTACGTGGCCACACGTGAGAGGAGGGAACGCTCGCTGTCCCAGTGCTCTCTGTTTGAAGAACAGTGAATGATCAAGAGTGTGGGAACACAATGGTGGAGCGTTATTCTCTCTCTTAAAGGGTTAGTTCACCCAAAAATGAAAATTCTGTCAGTAATTACTCACCCTCATGTTGTTCCAACCATGTAAGTCTTTCGTTCATCTTCGGAACACAAATTAAGATATTTTTGATGAAATCTGACAGAATTTTGACTCCTCCATAGGCTTCCAGTGTGACCGAAACTCACCGGCCCAGAATAGTTATTAAAACATCGTTAAAATAGTCCAAGTAACTACAGTGGCACTACATTAAGTTTATCATGCGACGACAATACTTTTTGTGCGGAAAAACAACAAAAATAACGACTTTATCCAACTATTAGTGTTCCTCAATGTGGGCCTCTGACGAGAGTTCACGGGAGCGCCAGGACGCATGCGCGAGAACTGAGCTTAAATACTCCCAAGGAGTGAGCAGTCAGTAACAAGAAGTAGTAGAAGAAGAACGCCGTAAGCTCAGTTCTCGCGCATGCGTCCTGGCGCTCCCTAATGTGCCATCGTTTATTAAGAACGAGGTTCTAGTTGGAATGCTCTTTAGGTATGAAAAACTGGTCTCTTCAATAGAGATGATTCCAATTAGAAGTCCTCTTTGTTGAAATGTGTTCTCCTTCAGACATTATGTAAATGGTTCTGATAACAACGTAAAGGAACTTGATATGAATCTTAATTTTCGTCATGAGGAATATATCCTATGCCACAACTAATACAAGCTTTGGTTGCAGTGAAAATGGACACCTTATTCGTGGATGGGTGCTGCCTGTGCAATTCTTCGAAGTATGGAAAGCTTAGGATTGGACAGGATTTGGGTTGGACCCTCAAAGATTAAAACTGTGTGATTATCCAGTTTTTTATCGTAACCTGTTCAAAGTCTTGTCTTTAAGACAAATAGGGAAAGTAATACCTCCCTGTTCTGGCTACCACAGGAGCCATTGGTCATTGGCACACGATTGGACTTATCATGTGAGATGTCTTTTGCCATACCGGAAAGGCCTTTGCATAATGCAAAGTTGACAACAATCGGTCATCTCCATTAAATAGCAGGATCTGCTTTTAAAAATGTGATTGTGATAGCTGAACGGTTTGGAATTAAATCATACCGCATAGTGGCAAAAGCATTTGAAAAAGGGAGATCAACCGTTACTGGTGAAGAAACCGAATTGTTGGATCAGTACTTGAAGGGGTCTATTAATGTTGACTGTAAAGACCCCTTTCCAAACTTGAGTATATCCCCCATTTTGGGTGAGTTTAATAGTATGTTGTTAGATTGTCAAGAATTAATGATTGTGGGTTCAAATTCTGTATTTGGCAAAGAATTGTGTAAAAGCCTTTAATAAGAAATCTTTGAATAATAAGTGTTATGCACCCTGGCGAAATGTGCTTAATCTTGACACCAATGAAAAACCAGAATGGAGAGCCTTGTATAAATCACCATTGGTCAAAAAACTGGGGTTTACAGTGGAGAGTGTTACATGGTGCCATTGCAGTTAATGCATTTGTCTCTTTGATAAATTCTGATGTTACTGAAGGTTGTCCTTTTTGTTAACATAGAGAGACTCTTTAACATGCGTTTATGGATTGTGAGAGGTTAAAACCTTTATTTGATATCTTGAAGAACTTTAATTCATTTGATGTGATTTTTTTTTTCAATGGAAATGTTTATTTGTGGTTTATTATGTGTAAAAAAAAAAAAACATTGACAAGTCTCAACTGCTGAATTTCTTGTTAGGTCAAGCAAAAATGGCAATTTATGCCACACAAAAAGAAAAAGTTGAGCAAAATGTTTAGAAGTTGTTTTTGGGAAAAAATCTAGGATTTTGATAATGATCAAAATTAATTATAATTATGCATAATAAATTAATCTTTTGAAGCAATTTGGTGTTTACATGATGTTTTATTAACAAAGTTCGGGAGGAGCACGTTCAAATAATCAAGTAATCAATCAACTCATCAAACAATTACCATGTCTACCCTATCAGCATGAGAGGAAGCATATATATTCACTCTGTCAACTCATCTAACTTCCTTGACAGTTTTCAGCATCCCTCCACCACCCCGACTCCTCACTCTTGGCTTGTTCTTTCACAGCCAGGAATACGGGGGGAGTACTCTGGGTTCGGGCCGAATACCGAGCCCGGAGCCCACTCCTCGGACAGCACGCCAAATACGCATTTATTCTATCTGACTTATTTGTAAGTGTGAACTCGTGAAGTGGGAGTCTCTGAAATTGTTGAAAAAGAGTTGCATGCATTGTAATAAATGGGGTTTTTATTCTCATTCTTAGTTTTTATTTTCTTGGCAAGTGGAATTATGCTTTTTAGAAGTAAGAGCCAGTCAAAATAGTTTTACATGTCATTCTAACAGATTTCTACTCCTTTTTTTTTTTCAAAAGGAAATGAGACTATTTTAGTGAAAATGCGTTTCAAGTTCCAATTGCAGTGCATACATATTTGGAAAAACTGTAATCTACCAAACCTGATCAATAGCGCCACCTGCCGACCTGAATGAAAATGAGAAGAAAATCCAGTTTTGGTAATGTGGTCTGACTGCTCATGTCACAAACTTGTCATGGAAAGACAACAAATGATGCAGGGTCCAAATAACATTAAAGTTTACTGGTGAGTAACAAACAGCGTGACCACATTCAATAACTGACAAAGGATAAACAGAACAGAGAGTACAAATACACAGAGTGAGGAGGGAGCTACTGTAAACAGGCACAGGTGGAGGAAGGTAAACTAATCAGGGACTAACAAGAACAGATGCAGATAATATATGACATCATGGTGACATTACACCTCCCTCGGTTAGGCACGTCCTCGCTCGGTGATGACAGAAGAGGGTGTGGAGATGAGATTGAGGCTTAGGTGAAGGGCGTGGAGCTGGTGATGACATTGAGGAGTCAGTGGAATGGTGGACCATGGTGAAGCTGAAGGTGGGAGGAACCAGGGTGGAGACCTGAGTGACGGGTTAGGCAGAATTTCCAGCCGCTGACTCATGGGACTGAGGCGTTGACAGGGATCCGGCTGACCGGGGTGACGATGCGGTGAGAGGTGGCGACGGGGAAGCCAGAGGAAGGGAGGAGTCCAATGATCACGTAGGGGTGCAGGGCTTGCCAGAACTCCAGAAGTCCGTGTCAGCAGGCCGAAGGCCGACCTGGAGTCCCGATGGAACCCAGCGGAGTCTCCAGGCAGCCAGGCACGAGGGAGTGGTGAGGCAAGGTGCAGGTGACGGGTTGACGGGCTGAGGTGGAGACGTGGGCCCGGAGGCCCGATGCATAGCTGGGGACTCTCCTTTACGGCACACAGGTGTTGGAGGTCGAAGGTAGGTGAGCCGCACGGAGCTAGCGGCGGTGGCAGAGCTGGAGGCTTGATGACACTAGTGGTGCCGACGGATCCAAGGGACTGGCCGAAACCAGCGATGGAGATGGGCGCAGGACGCAGGATGTTGGAGCAGGAAGAGGGCAGAAGAAGGTCTCCAGACAGAACCGGTGAAGAGACTGATGATACAAGGGTGGGAATAGGATCTGCCGACCACAGGTCTTTTAGGTCTATGTCCGCTCCTGGCTCTGCGATTGACTGATCCACCTGCCCAAGCTCTGGCGCTTCGATCTTCTCCATGGATGCCTCAGGCTCTCGAGTGGTGAGAGAGAGTTCACCATTCTGGAGCATCATGGCTAGATACCCCAGCGACTGTCGGTTTTCCGGGCGAAGCAGAAGGTGCACTACGGGTGAATCCATCTTCTTGTAATTAGTGATGTGACGTTCGGCACTGAGGCTTCGAGGCTTGTATAAAAAAAAAAAAAAATCACACATTGAAGCAGTGTATCGGAGCTTGATTCGTTTTGCCATAACCACGTGATCTGTGACGTTCGAAGCTTCGTTTCAAAGAAAAGAGGCCGTTCGGAAGTCTGGCAGCATTTTCAGGTTGTATCAACAAATAAAGTAAGCTAATTATTATTATTATTATTTTGTAATAAGAATATGATTTTAAAATGAATTATGATTTACGAATATATAAAATAAATATAAGAATTAATTATAATGTAAATTGATATTTACATGTAATTTTATACATATTCAGTGTATAATAAACAATATATTATGTTAAATAATAGGCCTACATTATGTATATGAAAAAAAAGTACTCAAGTTAATACATGTGACCTCCTTCTGTAGGTTGAGTGCCTAATATGTTCTCAACAGCTTTCTTATAATAACAACACATCGTCAATGTTGAGACATTTTAGAGCTAAACATGAAAACACATCTTCTGGAAGTGGACCAACAATTTCTGTATTTATAATGAGGTATCTTAAATAGTGCATAGTTATGTAATACTTATCCAGTTATATTTTAAATACTTTACTGTATTGCAGGGATCAGAAAACAAATGATTGATGGTGCCTTGGTTAACATGATTGTTAAAGATTACCAGCCATTTTCAATTGTTGAAGATGCTGGCTTTAAGGAGTTTGTAGGAATGTTGGATCCAAACTAAATTATTCCATCCCGCCAGTCATTAAAGAAAATGGTTGAGGAAAAATACAAAGAGGCCAAAAAGAAGGCAAAAGAAGAGGTGAACAAGGCCAGAGCTGTAAGCCTCACATCCGATATGTGGACATCACTGCATATGGATGCATATCTGGCAGTGACATGTCATTTTCGAAATGAAAATGATCAGATGTCCACCGTTTTACTGGGGGTGGGAAAATTTTCCAAATGTCACACTTCTGAAAATATAGCTGAAGTCAAGTCAGCTTTGATGGAGGAGTGGGGCATTTAAAACAAAGTTAGGTGTCTGGTAACTGATGCTGCTGCCAACATGGTAGCATGTGCCAGCATCCTGAAGCTGCGCCACACAAACTGCATAGCACATGCCTTAAACCTGGTTGTGAAGAAGGCAATAGAACAAACACCAGGATTGGAGGATATTAGACTGAAGGCACGAAAGATTGTGGCACATTTCAAGTCTAGCACAACAGCAAGAGAAAGATTATTGGTTTTACAAAATCAGATGGGCAAACCAAATCACAAGTTGATTCAAGAGGTGGAAACTTGCCGGAACAGCACATATGCCATGTTAGAGCGGCTCTTTGCTCAGAGGGAGCCAGTAGGCACTGCTTTGGTTACTCTGAAGACAAGCCTCATACCATTGACTTCAGAAGAGTACCAGACAGTAAATGAATGTCTGGGTGTAATGTGTCATTTCAGTGAGGCTTCCACAGAATTGTCAGAGGAGAAGAGAGTGTCAGGGTGTCAAGGTGATTCCTCTTATAAGAATGCTGAGGCATGCAATCACCTCAGAAAGCTCACAGGTTCATGATGAGACGGCTTTGCAATTGTGCAACAACCTACTGAGATTTCTTTCAGAGAGGATGTCTACATATGAAACTATGAGCATCATGACTAGTAACTCTGCTTGATCCACGCTTTAAAACTATCGGCTTCGGCAGCCAGTCAAATGCACAGACTGCTGTGAGGCGTCTCACAGCAGAATGTGCTCCAATCATATGAGTAGCCCAAAACACCCCATCCTCTCAAATCTCATCATCACAACCAGAGCCAACAGGAGCCACAGGCAGCGATGCAACCCATTCAGGTACTGTTTGTTGTGTGTGTGTGTGTGTGTGTTTTATTACATTTGGCATGTATCATGCATGTAGCTATTGCAGAGAAATACATTGAATTCCATTAAACTTGTATTTGTATTATTCTATTCTTTTTCAGGTAAAGGCCTGCGGGATGTACTGGACAGTCATGTCATGGAATCCAGACAAATTAAAAATGCGGCAGCAGATGCCACAGTTGAAGTTCAACGACCCAAATATTCCACGTACAGAAGATCCCCTGCATGTCTGGGCTACTCAAAAGGGTGTCTATCCGCATCTTCATTGTCTTGCCCTGGAATTTTTATGCACTCCTGCCTCCTCAGTCCCATGTGAGAGAATATTCTCAAAGGCAGGGGAAGTAGTAAATAAAAAAAGAAATAGACTTAGCCCTCACACTGTTGAACAAGTCCTGTTCCTTAATAAAAATCTTTAATTTCTTCAATTACCCAACTCCCCAGTTCACAAGCACTTTCACTACCCAGCACTTCACCATTCCACATTAGTTTTATTTTATTTTGATTATATATGCCTATATGAGCCTTGCCTATGAACTCATAGGTTTAGGACTATGGCTAAAGTTTTAAGGCTGCATTTGTTGAACAAAGCAGAGTTAATTTCTCCTATGTATTAATTGTTTCATAAATTAATTCATAGACTCATTTGTTCATACATTGTGTAAACATCAAAACTAACACTGATGATTTTATTGCTTTGTGGTTTTCATAGCACAAAGTGATTTATTACATAGAATATGTTTATATATATATATATATATATATATATATATATATATATATATATTTTTTTTTTTTTTTTTTTTTTTTTTTGCTTTTCCACCTTTTGACCACAAGATGTCGTTAGTGTGCACCCTGTTGAAAAGCTTCGAGTAATGAACCAATTTACGATACACTTCAGTACGCCCCAGTGCTTCACAAAGCTTCATTTCACCATCACTACTTGTAATTAAATACTCATTAAGAGGGTCAGTTATTCTGTCACAAACTTGCCATGGAAGGAAGATGAATGATGCAGGATCCAAATAACATTAAAGTTTACTGGTGAGTAACACATACAGCATGACCACATTCAATAACTGACAAAGGATGAACAGAACGGGGAGTATAAATACACAGAGTGAGGAGGGAGCTAAAGAGGTACAGGTGGAGGAAGGTATATATATATATATATATATATATATATATATATATATATATATATACACTCACCTAAAGGATTATTAGGAACACCTGTTCAATTTCTCATTAATGCAATTATCTAATCAACCAATCACATGGCAGTTGCTTCAATGCATTTAGGGGTGTGGTCCTGGTCAAGACAATCTCCTGAACTCCAAACTGAATGTCAGAATGGGAAAGAAAGGTGATTTAAGCAATTTTGAGCATGGCATGTTTGTTGGTGTCAGACGGGCCAGTCTGAGTATTTCACAATCTGCTCAGTTACTGGGATTTTCACGCACAACCATTTCTAGGGTTTACAAAGAATGGTGTGAAAAGGGAAAAACATCCAGTATGCGGCAGTCCTGTGGGCGAAAATGCCTTGTTGATGCTAGAGGTCAGAGGTGAATGGGCCGACTGATTCAAGCTGATAGAACAGCAACTTTGACTGAAATAACCACTCGTTACAACCGAGGTATGCAGCAAAGCATTTGTGAAGCCACAACACGCACAACCTTGAGGCGGATGGGCTACAACAGCAGAAGACTACACCGGGTACCACTCATCTCCACTACAAATAGGAAAAAGAGGCTACAATTTGCATGAGCTCACCAAAATTGGACAGTTGAAGACTGGAAAAATGTTGTCTGGTCTGATGAGTCTCAATTTCTGTTGAGACATTCAGATGGTAGAGTCAGAATTTGGCGTAAACAGAATGAGAACATGGATCCATCATGCCTTGTTACCACTGTGCAGGCTGGTGGTGGTGGTGTAATGGTGTGGGGGATGTTTTCTTGGCACACTTTAGGCCCCTTAGTGCCAATTGGGCATCATTTAAATGCCACGGCCTACCTGAGCATTGTTTCTGACCATGTCCATCCCTTTATGACCACCATGTACCCATCCTCTGATGGCCACTTTCAGCAGGATACTGCACCATGTCACAAAGCTCGAATCATTTCAAATTGGTTTCTTGAACATGACAATGAGTTCACTGTACTAAAATGGCCCCCACAGTCACCAGAACTCAACCCAATAGAGCATCTTTGGGATGTGGTGGAACGGGAGCTTCGTGCCCTGGATGTGCATCCCACAAATCTCCATCAACTGCAAGATGCTATCCTATCAATATGGGCCAACATTTCTAAAGAATGCTTTCAGCACCTTGTTGAATCAATGCCACGTAGAATTAAGGCAGTTCTGAAGGCGAAAGGGGGTAAAACACAGTATTAGTATGGTGTTCCTAATAATCAGTTTACAATCACTTTAGGTGAGTGTATATATAAACTAAAATGAACTAAAATGAAGATTGAAATAAAAATAAATGAAACATAAATTGCACAAAATACCAAAGAAAACTAATGAAATGACAAAAGCACATAATGAAATGGCTAAAAAATAAACTAAAATATGAAAAATAAAAATAAATGCTAATTTGAAATATTAATAAAATGAAGGCTATATTCCTAGTACCACTCAAGTTCAAACATATCCAGACATAACAACAGTGTGAAGAAATGTGCAGGTCTGCATGAGTGCATGGAGGTTGTTTTGGAAACTTTTCATCTTGTGGCCAAGTCTCCATTCCATCTCCACTGATCATCAAAGAACGTCATTAGGACTTCCTTTGAAGCTTCCTGGCACTTGGCCTCTGCATGTTATGGGAAATCTGCCTTTGTTGTCATAAAGGAACCTTCCCCACTCAATCAAGAGTATGAACAGACATCACGGCTGATTTTGAGCTGAACTTCAATTTTCTGATGAACAAATGATGTATAAAACGTACGGTGACAGGAAATGTTTCTAAAATAAAATCAGTTTCTGTTTTTTCCCCTTTATTGATGGTTTTATATGATAGGTTTCCCAGTATTCTGTTTTGATTGATTAGTGCTGCTCTCTTGAATTAGCTGATGACAGTAGTGTGGCTGCGTCCAAAATCGCATACTCTCTTGAGTAGGTACTTATTTTGAATAAATAGCAAAGTATGTTGTATAGTATGAATGTGTGTGTAGTATGAATGTAATCTGGACATACTGCATTTGCCATGCTGTCATTATCATGTGACTTACCAGCGTCAGTTGCATCCCTTCACTGCCATTCACAAATCCTCTCCCGTGGCCTCATGGGAAAGGAAAGTGTCCATCGTATGCAAACTTCAGAATCTCGCCAGAAGAAGTAGGTCATTAGGTTACTTTTTGCCTACTCTTTTATGAGTACTTTGAATTCGGTCATACTACTCTTGTTACTCTTGTCTTGGAGGCAGAAGGGATACTGGAACATCAACACCTGGTCACAGTAATACCACCATTATGAAGATCTCATTCCTGCCAATAAAAGGCACAGTTCATTGTTCTCATGTGTGAGGGGGAGATTGGTGTTCTTTCTGATGGTTTTAAGGGTTAAATGAAAGCGCCGCAATTGACAGTGTTTTCTCTAATCTGTTAACATGGGCGCTGCTTACAGTACACTCTGTTTGTACGTCCAGTGTGAAGCAGGTATTTTTGATTTATTATAACATTTTACTTTTAAATCATATTTATTTGTCTTCCGAAATTTCCTTTTTCTAAATTTCTAAATGGTTATGTCCAAATAGGAGGGGCTTGGCCTTCTGGTGGCTTCTTGATGGTTTTTGCTCGTAGAGTGAGTTGGAGTGTACAGTATGATTGCTGTTTGGCAAAGCCAAAAGTTTATTTGTATATATTGTTTGTTACTTTTGAACAGTGTATTTTAATTGTGTATGAGTAAACTATTGTTTGCTGCCAAAATTGCAAAGTGATTTAGTTAACTGGGCTGTAAGAATTAGGCTGTTAAAAGTGCAAAGTGAAAAACATTTAAATAAGCAACAAACTGCAAGTGATGGAGAATTATTATTATTATTATTATTTTTGCAAGCGATGGACATAGCATTATTATACACGTGCTGTGACGTCACGTTCCAAATGACATTCCACTGCTGCTTGCAGAGTGCTGCGGGTGAGCAGTCCGTATTGTGCTGTGGGCAGAGCTTCTGCGAACCCACTTAAAGGGGTCATATGATGCGATTTCTTGTTTTCCTTTTACTTAAGTGTTGTTATGTAGCTGTTTGTGCATGTATAAGATCTGCAGAGTTACAAAGCTCAAAGTGTCAAACCTAAAGAGATATAAAAGTTAAGGCTTCCTAAAATGCTTAGTTCAAACACGCCCCTACAAATCTATGTCGGTGTGTGGGTGCTGAGTTTCATAACACCGCCCAAATGTATATGCAAAGAAAGAAGGCGTAACTTTTATTCTCGCTGTATTATTGTAGCCGCCGGCGCCGCCATGTCGTGGAGACACTGTGTTGTTCAATGCGAAAACCAAACTAATTTGTTTGGACTTCCAAAAGAGGACACAATTAGAAAACTCAAAACAGTGCTTAAAGGGATAGTTCGGCCAAAAATGATATTTAACCCATGATTTACTCACCCTCAACCGTTCGAGATGCATATGTCAATCATTTTTCAGACAAACACATTTTCAGTTATTTTAGAAAATGTCTTAGATCTTTCAGTGGTTATAATGTGAAGTTATGGGGTCCACTCCTTCAAGTCCCAAAATTGTGCATGCATCCTTCACAAAAGTAATCCATCCGGCTCCAGGGGGATAAACGAAAGCCTTCTGAGGGTAATCCGTGCGGTTTTGTCGTAAAAATATACATATTTAAAGCTTTAAATGAAAATAACTGGCTTCGGGTAGCGGTCGACGCGCGTTCACGGAGATGAATGCTGGCGTATGACGTAGGACGTAGCGTAGGAAGCGTCGTGACGTAGAACGAACGCGACAACGCAGCCAGAGAGCAGAGCAAAACAAAACTCTACGTTCGTTCTACGTCACGACGCTTCCTACGCTACGTCCTACGTCATATGCCAGCATCCATCTCCGTGAACGCGCGTCGACCGCTACCGGAAGTAAATCATGGGTTTAATATCATTTTTGGCCGAACTATCCCTTTAAGATTTATTTACAACACTTTTCCAGAACAGTACAACCAAAATATTCGACTGTGTGCACTCAGCACATTTGGTTCTAAAAAGTGGGGCAATTCCATCTTTGCAAGTACATTCTGGCACTTCTGACTGTAAGTATGTTTTCATATTTTAAGAATTTGCTTCTGACTATTCAAACTCGAGTTTTGAGCAGGATAGAGTAGCAGTGTATGTCGTTTCTACGATCACAAATGCAGACATGATTTTATGTTTACAGTGTTCGCACACCCGTAACGCGGCGCAGTGTGACACGTAAAAAGACAGTATAAGTCATTATAATCAGTAATTATGTCCCCAATGAAATAAAACCATACCAATCTGATACGTTCTGGTCCAGTCGTGCTGGCAAAGTTGATCGATCAGCTTGGTCATCTGCATTTTCTGGTAAGGGGCGTGACATTTCCGTCACACGCTTAAGGTTTTTGGGCCAATCACAATGCACTGGATGGCTGGCCAATCAGAGCACACCACGCTTTTCAGAACGATGAGCTTTGTAAAAATCGACGCGTTTCAGAAAGACGGGGCATAGAAGAGCACAATAATGTACAGTACATTATTGAGTAGCTGATTGATCTGAGTGACTGATTGAACGGAAGTCCTCAAGATGGCGCCTGTGTGTTTGGCTTGCCGTCTGTTGCCCTCGTGTTTTCTTCTCTGGTTGTCTGCTGTGTCTTTAACCTGCTGTACGCTTCTAGTATACGACCGTCAAGCTCTCCTAGACATCGTTAAAAGATGTAGACTCATTCACAAACTCTCACACCTTGGACGTGGAGTCACTCAGGACGGTCATATCCAGAAGGCTCATTATCTCGCGGAGAAAGTGAAGGAGGAAACGAGGAATTCGCGAAGGATACATCGCAAAACTAAGGAAACTGAGACTCGCGCGGTGAAACTCTGCTGCTTGGCGCCCACTGGATGCGGTTTACCGGTGGCTCCGTCCTGTTTTTCCCCTACACCTGAGTCCTGTCGTTCGGGTTGATCTTCACAGAGCTAGCCTCTAATCCCGGCAGCAAGGAGTCAATCACGAAAATCTGCGCTCATTGAGAAGAGCATCTTCATCTCCTGTAACTATTCCTCCACCTAAGATGGCATTAATAAACGCCGCTCTGTGGTGAATAAAACCTTTTTATTAAAGGGGTCATATAATACCATTTTTGTACAAGCTAATATGATTCTTTAGGGTCTAAATTAAAAGTTTGTAGTATAAAAATTCTCATTAGTACTGTAAGAAAACACTAATTTTACCTGGTCAAAAACAGCTCTGTTTTCAGCACGCCATTTAAGTGCATGTGTCTTTAAATGATAATGAGCTTTGCTCACCCTGCCCCTCTGTTCTGTGCGTACACGGTTTGTAACACAATAACCATAACGCATTGTTCATTATAAACATGGGATTATGAATTATATTGAGAACGTCATACATAGAAAACATGCCGTAATGTACTCTGAGTGTAAAAATAGCCGCATTCATCGTGAAGCGTGCAAGCGATTGCCAAAGATTAATATAAAGATTAATATAAAGCTTAATAAAACGTTACACTCACTTCAGTTCTTCTGGAGGTGCAGCAGGAACACGAAGTTGGTACCGATCCTTTTTTCAGGAACAGCTTTTAGCAAAACCAGCTTTATACTGACCTCGTTTGTAAAGCAGTCTGGTGTGTGAAATGATTCGCGCAAACATGAAAGCATTGGGGAATGCTTGTGGGGAATATTCGCTTCAAAAACAAACTCAACCACTGCGTCTTCAGCTGTACGGATTTAGGAACATCAATATGACTGCTGTGTTCGTTATTACACCCAAGAACAGAACACCACAATCGCTTAGAGACGCCATTCTACTCGGTGCTCCAGCTTATCAACAATGACGCGCTGGTCGCGCGGGCTATGATTGACAGCTCGCTCACGAGCGAGGGCGGGTCTGTGTTGAAACGCTACTGTCAATCAACAATCGTGGGAGGGGCGTCGATTTTGTAACGTCACAAAATCGAACGGCTTGATTTGAGTTGGGGGGAAACATAAAAGAAGATTAAAAAAAAAACACTGGATGGATTTGTATCATTTTATGATGGTTGTGTACAGGCACTGCCAACACACATTTCAGTACAATCAACTTGTAAAAGTGCATGTACCATTATATGACCCCTTTAAATGACTTCTACTCATCTCATAACCTGGGTTTTGTGTTCATCACAGAATCCTGGATAAAGATTGGTTATTTAACACCCTTCTCAGAACTGGTTCCAGCTGACTGTACATTTTTTTAACTCTCCTCCTCCGAATGGACGTGGGGACGGGATAATAACAATTTTAAATAACGCTCTCTCCTCACACTGCTGGCTTGTCCCTGTAACGGCCTTCCCCAGTTTTGAAGCTCAGCTTCTCTGCCTAGACTGGAATGGTCCTGTCTGTCTAGGGATGATATACCGCCCTCCACATTCTACTAAGGATTTTATACAGCAATTTACTGAGCTTATCGTCAATATTGCCTGGTGGGCGATTTTAATATTCATGTTTGCTGTCAAATTGTTTGTTGTCAAATTCCTTGTCGCAGGAGTTTCTTAATCTAATAGATGCTTTTAATTATCGCAGTGGATCAAAAACTCTACTCATATTAAGTGCCGCACGTTGAATCTTGTACTCTCCTATGGGTTCGATGTCACTGATATTGTGTTCTCAAATTTTCTGCTCTCCAATCATAAGCCTTTTATTTTCACTGTCTCTTCCAGAGCTCTCTCAACTCACTATTGCACCTGTAACATTGTCGCGGTTCTACTCTCCACAGTTTAGCACAAATTTCGATCTGTACTATGCTCACACTTGCACTTGGATCAACCATTATCTGACCTGGATGCGGATCAACATCTTAGCCTTTTAAATTCTGCCTGGCTTAAGGTAGCAAATGTGACTGCTCCCCTTAAGCCTCACAAGTGCATACCAAAATCTGAACCGTGGCAATACTCTGACACTCGTCACCAAAGACAAATTTGTAGAAAGGCTGAACGCAAATGGAAATGGGACAGGCTACTTGTCTCTAACATCCTACCAGAATGCTGCTAAGTCTGCAGGCTCTGTTCCATGGCACCTCTGAGCTGTGGTCTTCCAAAGGGCTCTTTTTTGGCTCCTTCTCTTTTTTCTTTCTACATACTACCTCTGGGCGTTATTCTAAGGAAACATGGTGTATCATTTCATTTTTACGTGGACGACACCCAAATGTATTCCAATCAAGAGAAACAACCCTGTAGCGATACATTCTCTTTTGCTTAGAGGAGGTTAAAGCATGGCTAGCCCAAAATTTCCTCTTTCGAAATGAAGACAAGACTGAGGTCATTGTTTTTGGTCCAAATGAAAATTCTCAGTGCATAAGCCCTGATTTAGCGAGTCTATCGTCTTTTAAATCCCCAGGGGTGCGGAACTTAGGTGTTCTTGTTGACCAGCCTTTAAAATTTGACAAACACATTTCACCCGTAATCAGTTTCAGTTTCTACCAACTATATCTACTGTCTAAAATCAAAGGCTTTCTCACTCCGAAAACTCTGGAAATGGCTGTTCATGCATTTATAACGCCTCGGCTAGATTACTGCAATTAATTATATTGCGGTAGGCCTATATCAAGTTCTTAAATTGCTCGTCTTCAGTTAGTCCAAAAGTGTCGCAAATATGACCACATCTCTCCGATTCTCATATCTCTACACTGGCTGCCAGTTCGACAGAGAATAGATTTTAAAATTTTACTTTGTTTTTAAATCTCTACATAACTTAGCTCCTGCCTATCTCTCTGAACTTCATCCTTACACTCCGTCCAGAAGCCTAAGATCCTCCGACCAGGCTCTGCTGGTAGTCACTCAAGCGTAGAGAGGAGCGTGCATTTGCGGTGGCAGGACCACGACTCTGGAACACCCTGCCTCTAGAGATTAGACGGGCCCTATCCTGTCTGTCTTCAAGTCTCTGTTAAAAACCTACCTGTTTTCTTTAGCATATTGATCTCTATTCTTAGGTTGGTTTTACTATTTTATATTTGAGTCTGATACTGTTTTGCCACTCCTGTTTTTCCATTCTGTATTTGAGTCTGATACTGCTTTGCCACTTCTGTTTTTCTATTTTCTATTTGAGTCTGATACTGCTTTGCCACTTCTGTTTTTCTATTCTATATTTGAGTCTGATTCTGCTTTGCTACTCCGGTTTTAAGGTTGCTCTTAGCTTTGCTGCTTTTATTTGTGTTTTATGTGTTGTTATGTAGGTAATATTCTCTTATTATTGATCTGTTTGTTCTGTAAAGCACTTCGGCCTAGCGGCTGTTGTAAATGTGCTATATAAATAAAGTGAACTTGAACTTGAACTTGCATGTGTAAATAATGACTTTTTTTTTACCTAAAACCACGTAAACACATTGCATTAAACCAAATACACAAAATAATGTTCTTTTTAGAACCATCATATGACCCCTTTAATAACTAGCTTGTGGTTTTTTTGTGTAATTTTAGGAGCAGACTAAAACAGATTTATTTAGAAAATCATCATATTGTGCTGTTTAGTGAATCAGTTCTTTTGTTATTAATCCATGCCGATTTATTTTACAGGTAAGAATGGTATAATATTGGCATGTCTTTTGCGCTGTAAATTATATATGCAGTGTAATTGTAAGTTGTTGTGAATCACAGTCATGTTAGTCACTGAATACATTATTAAGAATTATTAATGTTACTATAAATAAAACTAATAAAACAGCACAGAGACCTGAATAGGGCTTTATAGTCATTTAATACATCATTAATAACAACTGCACTCAACGAGATGCTCCATATTTATAGCCAAATCCAGTGGCATCACACTGACAAGCGTCTAAATATTCGTCACATCAAATATAAAGTAGAATCAACTTCTTGTGTACTGAACTGTTGTATGAAAAGCAAATTCACGCTTATAATTGTGCGGTTGGTTTAAGCCAAAATAAGTGAAACCCTGTACCCTGAGTCCATGGGGCGGAAAGGAGGACTAGGGGTGGGTAAAATGTAGAAATAAATAAATAATAGTTATAAAATAAATGTATTAAAATAATTAAATTAATTAAAATGAATAAAAAAATGGTTGAAAATAAACGGTAAAAATTGGATTAGTAACTAAGACTAGATTATGCTCTAGACTAGAAATGATTAAGACTAGAAATGCTCTCAGAGAACAAGTGCAGTGAGTTTGCTTCTTTCTTCTCTGAGAAAATCAATAATATCACAAAGGTGATCAGCACATCCTTGAGTTGCACTGAGGTCAGACAGATCAAACCACCTGAGAAAGTAGTTACTATGTCTGATTTCAAAGAAATTGATGGCAAAATTTTGGAAGAAACTGTACAGCACCTTAAAACTTCAACATGCGCTCTTGACACACTCCCCACATCATTTTTCAAAAGTGTGTTAAACAGTTTAGAAGCAGATCTTCTAGAAGTGGTGAATGTCTCACTTCGCTCTGGGAGTTTTCCATACTCCCTGAAAACTGCAGTTGTCAAGCCACTCCTGAAAAAGAGCAATCTGGATAAGACCATATTAAGCAACTATAGACCGATCTCAAATCTTCCTTTCATAAGCAAGATCATTGAAAAAGTTGTCTTCAATCAGCTGAACAAATTCTTGAGCTTGAATGGATCCTTTGACAATTTTCAGTCTGGTTTCCGACCGCACCACAGCACAGAGACAGCGCTCATAAAGATAATAAACGATATTTGCTTAAATACTGATTCAGGCAAATTATCAGTGCTGGTACTACTCGACCTTAGTGCTGCATTTGACACTGTCGATCATAACATTCTTCTTGACAGGCTGGAAAACTGGGTGGGGCTTTCTGGGATAGTCCTAAAATGGTTCAGGTCATACTTAGATGGGAGAGGTTATTATGTGAGTATAGGTGACCATAAGTCTGAGTGGACATCCATGACATGCGGAGTCCCTCAAGGCTCAATTCTTGCACCACTCCTGTTCAACCTGTATTATGCTCCCAATGAGCCAAATAATGAGAAAGAACCAAATTGCTTACCACAGCTATGCAGACGACACACAGCTCTACTTAGCCCTATCACCTAACGACTACAGCCCCATTGACTCCCTGTGCCAATGCATTGACGAAGTCAACAGTTAGATGTGTCAAAACTTTCTTCAGTTAAACAAAGACAAAACTGAAGTCATTGTGTTCGGAAACAAAGATGAAGTTCTCAAGGTGAACGCATACCTTCACTCTAGGGGTCAAACAACTAAAAATCAAGTCAGGAATCTCGGTGTGTCCCTAGAGTCAGACCTTAGTTTCAGTAGTCATGTCAAAGCAATAACTAAATCAGCATACTATCATCTGAAAAATATTGCAAGAATTAGATGCTTTGTTTCCAGACAAGACTTAGAGAAACTTGTGCATGCTTTCATCTCCAGCAGGGTGGATTACTGTAATGGACTCCTCACTGGCCTTCCCAAAAAGACCATAAGACAGTTGCAGCTCATACAGAACGCTGCCGCCAGGATTCTGAGCAGAACCAGAAAATATGAACATATCACACCAGTCCTCAGGTCTTTACACTGGCTCCCAGTTAAATTTAGGATTGATTTTAAAGTATTATTACTGGTATATAAATCATTCAATGGCCTAGGACCTCAATACATTGCAGATATGCTCACTGAATATAAACCCAACAGATCAGTTGGATCATATCAGCTAGAAATACCAAGGGTTCACTCTAAGCATGGTGAGTCTGCTTTTAGCTATTATGCCAGCCGCAGCTGGAACCAGCTTCCAGAGGAGATCAGATGTGCTCCTACAGTAGTCACATTCAAATCCAGACTCAAAACACATCTGTTTAACTATGCATTTACTGAATGAGCACTGTGCCAATGTTCGTCCGACTGTTTGTACTGTATTTTATTTTATTTTATTTTTCTAAACTGTTTTAATTATTCTTATTTCTTTTATTATTTTAATTTCTTCTAAAGCACTTTGAATTGCCATTGTGTATGAAATGTGCTAAATAAACTTGCCTTGCCTTGCCTTGCCTAGATTAAGTAAAATCAAAGATTGATTTAAATAAATAATACATGTAACTCATCAGATAATACATATTTTCCAAATAATAGGCTATTTTAAATTGGTATAGTATACAATTTCAATAATTATAAATCGAGTCTTCTTTATACATGAAAATATACAGCTGCCTTTTACATTTTTTTGGGATGGGGTCCCCATGAGAAATAAGTCATTGGTAAAAAAAAAAAAAAAAAAACACTGTCTAGCCAATAATAAAAGGAGTCAAAATAGTGTTAGAGGGAGCCGGTTCTTAAATGCATAGGTTTACTGTGATTGACAGCATGCTATCCATCACTCACTGCTGAGGCTACAGTGTTCAGCCACAGAATTCCCTGAACTTGAGACATTGGTGTGGTTTTGTCTGTCAGCATGATTTGTATGTTGGAGAGTTGTCCACTGCCAAGTACATGCAGTGGTTTTTCATCTTCAGGCCGTGGTCAGTCAAACTCATCATTATGTTCTTAAAGCTCCTCAGAAATGATGTTTTATTAACAAGGTTCGGGAGGAGCACGTTCAGATAATTAACACAAATGGAAAGCACTCAGCAATCAATGGTGAGAGGTATAAATACTCAGCAGTCTCACCTCATTCCATTGACAGTTTTTTGCAGCATCCCTCCACCACCCCTTCTCCACACTTCTAGTACTAAACACTTACATATGGGGGGAGTACTCTGGGTTCGGGCTGAACTCCGAGCTCGGAGCCCTCCCTCCGGACAGCACGCCATATACGCATTAAACTTACCCATTCAAATTATATGTAAGTGTGAACTCGTGAAAGGATGGTTAAGGGAATGTGTGTGCAAATGTCTATATCAATTGGTGTTTAGCCCTCTTTAAACCCAGCATGCTGGACAACCTCCATGGATGACAAAACTTTATTGCAAGAATGTCTCCGCCATTGCCAACATCCTTCAATCTGGTTTCCGTCCTTCTCATTTGCTGTGACAGATCATGTGTGTTTCCTTTCAGTGAAAGAGTACCTGTAATAGTAAATGTATTGGTAAGTCATAAAAACAAAAACAAAAAAATAACACAAATGGAGGTAAATGGTAATTAATAGTGTCTAGAAAATGTTAAACAAATCAAAACTTCCTTATTTGAGCAAGTTCATCTGGACAGTCACTCAACAATGCAACTACACCAATATAACCATAGATGTTATGGGTATAATGTGTCACATGACTAATCATGCCTCATCGGTTTTGAATACCTCCGTTTTCACAGTCCACATTACATGAAAATGAAAATGGCGTTTTCAAATTCATTCACTTGGGAAAGTGTTTTGAAAAAGCTCTGTCTTTGTTGACAAAAATGCGGTCTCAGTGTGGACGGAAGGCCAAAACGGAGAAAAAAAAGAAAACTTATAAGTGTGGACAAGGCCTTACCCAAATTATAATAACTGGGGTCACTTTATTTACTTTATTTATTAACCAGGTTGCTGTTTCGTGATATCTGTAAAAAGTGATCAGTTGACTTAACTTAAAAAAATTGAGGGAACCTGTTGCCTTGAAGTTATTCATTAAATAAACTTCATGTTTAATCAAAAAAATTGTGGAATGTGGAATTGTCCACTTCACATAACTTATTTTTTTCAATTAAGCATTACGTTTATTTACTTAATAATTTTAAGGCAACGGGTTTACTAAAACTGAAGTGAACTGATCACTTTTTACAGTGAACCCTTCATCTGGAGCTTTAAAGAAATTCCGAACAGCTCTTTTAAGCACACTTTTTCTTGTTTCCTTCAGAACTTTTGACAGACCTGTCAGTTTCAAACCTGTTCAGATGAGAAGTTGACAGAGCAAATTTGTCCTGTCAAGCCTGGAGAAGAACAAGTTTGTCCATCTGCCCCTAAATACATGCGAATGTACACAAACACGCAGGTCAATTACACAACATACCTACATTTAAACACAGATTTATCCACATTCTCCTGCTGGGAAAGTAGATGTTTAGTGAATGCTGAGGTGTTTTAGACGTACTCAGCCCCCTGCAGAGAGCGCTGCCGAAAAGGCTAGCCAGGGCGCTACATAATACGAGGCATTGAGAGGAGCCATTTATTCTGAAATGCAGGAGAAGGTGGTGATTGTGCTTGTGCTTGAAAATCGTAATGGGAAGTTGCTGGGAAGGTTGATGGTTGGGTAGACATGACGTAAGGAAAAACAGCTTTGGTTTCAATTTGAGTCTTTTGCGTCATTCCTCTGAATGCCATAATAAATCATGGAAATGACATCCCATTAGCCCCGCTCCAGGCTTCCGCACCCCCCTCCTCTCAGCCTTCAGCTGCTTCTTCACATGGCGAGGTATGAAATATCACTGTGCAAGGAGAAGAAAAGCACTGTGAAAGCAGAAAGAACAAGTGGCTCTGAGAGTCTAATTGAAAAGGTTGTCAGAAGACAAAATGAAAGAGGTTGTTGAAAGAGTCAGCGAGAGAACTAGACAGTAACTGGAGGGCGGT
>NC_138226.1:29046236-29313736 GCF_964197995.2 Scardinius erythrophthalmus | reverse complement strand
CGCATGAGTATTACTGTAGGCCTATGTGTTCAGTCTATAGGCACGCAGTGTTTCTTTACAAAGTGGCATCGTCTACTGGCCAGACATGAATAATACAGCTTTTTTAGTAGTTTTCGCAGATCCTTGTGAACAGGGATTGTTTCCACAACGTTTTCATCTGTACTTTAAAGGCAAAGGAAAAACTTTTCCGTGTAAATGTACCCAGTTAGTTTTGCCTTGTCTACCTTCCCATCTATTCACTGGTTAGTTTCATTGGTTACTGATTGTTACGCATCTGTTTCAGTGTCTGTTGACTAGCCTCCTTGTGTATTCAAAATGTCAGTTTACACAGTTCTTTGTTTGGTGTTGTATACATCATTATTACTGCAGAGATTTCCTATGATTTATTGATTAAAAACTGTTTTTGTCGCAGCCTCCAGAAAGTGACAGTTAACATTAGTTAACTACATTAGTTACCATGAATGAACTATGAAAAAATACTTCTAAAGCATTTATTTGTCTTAGTTAATGTTAATTTCAACATTTACTCATTCATTATTAAAATCAAATGTTGTACATGTTCATTTTTTTTAATGAGATAACATTGAAAATGAATACTTGACTAACATTAACAAAGATGAACAAATACTGAAACAAATGTATTGTTCACTGTAAGTTAAAGGGAGGGTGAAACACTCAGTTTCAGTCAATCTCATGTTAATCTTGAGTACCTATAGAGTAGTATTGCATCCTTCATATCTCCAAAAAGTCTTTAGTTTTATTATATTTATAAAAGAAAGATAGGCTGTTCCGAGTTTTTCCGGAAAAAAACGAGTGGCTGGAGGCGTGCCGTGTGGGCGGAGCTAAAGCTGTGCTAACGCGCCGATAGCTAACAACACACAGACATTTGAAGCAGTTTTACTCACCGCCTGCGGTTCCAACGCACCACCGTGAACCTTTATCGGGACTGCTCCATCCTTAAGCATTAGATCTGCAAATCCGGCGTCAAACTGGGCTTTGTTTATAAAACAATCATCGTCGAAATGCAGGTAACAAACAAGAACACTAGCACAACTCCGTTGATGCTCTGGAAAAACAAACTCCAACCACTGGTCCCTTAACGCCGGGTTCTTTGGGAATCTGTGCAGGGTTGTCTTGCCCTGGCAACCAAAAACCCACTTCTTTGGTGACATTGACTTCCCTAAAGCCGAGCACAGCGCTTTGATGAGGTACTGATTTCGCTCTCTTCTCTCTCTGGTCTACGAGTGCGCGCGCGCCCACGCTATTCCGGAAGAAGTGCCCTTAGGACCCGTATAAGGAAATTCCACCCCATCTGACGTCACACATGCCCATACTCGAAAAAAACTTTCCGAAACTTGTGACAAACCGGAAGGAGTATTTTTGGTACAGAAATAACTGTACCAAACTTTGAAACTTTGTCCATGTTTAGCATGGGAATCCAACTCTTTAACAGTGTAAAAAACTCAGTATGCATGAAATAGCATTTCACCCCCCCCCCCCTTTAATGTTAGTTAATGTATTAACTAACATTCACTGAGACCTTATTGTAAACTGTTACCTTGACATCTAAATCCACTTTTTGTAATGTCCATTTAATGCTTTAGTCTGAAATCTTCTTTTGAGTGCTTTTCTTATCAAATATTTGTGATTAATGAAAAACATATCATCTAATTAACTGGTTTAATCATCAGGCATTGTGCTAAAGTGGGGTACAGTGGAGTGTCTTGTCATAACATGACAAAATGCACTGCTGGTCACATAGCACTCTCCTGTGTCACCCTCAACTCTGACACGTGACAGGAAACTTGATCTGCACGTACTCCATGGGAATGGGAAACAGACTGCCGGCTCTCCACACAACTCCCTTCTTACTCCACGTCTCGCTGTGGGACACTCACCACAATGCAAACGTCATTGGTGTGCAATCTACAGACTGCATTTTATTGTAGTGTACATTTTCTGAAATTGAATTATTCAAATTGAATTATCCAGGTTCCCAAGTTGTATATTACTTTAAAATGTATTAGTCTGTAAATAATCTTAATATGGTTTTAACTTTAATAGCCTTGGAGAATATTTCAGAACAGGGGCATTTTAATTTCAGCATTTGATTGGACAAAAACTGGACACGCCCAAGAGTGTAAGATGAGTCATCAAAATGTTTTGGTCCGTTTTGTCTCAAGAAAAAAACGGTACATTTTAAATGTGTTGATTTTGTCAAAGCTAACAGACCTCAAAGCTAACAGACCTGGACTACAACAAAACAATAATAATCTTGAATTTATTTGGTCCTTAAAGGTAAACTAACTGCTCCTCTGCACGGATAAATGTGGTTTGAGGCTCCGGTGTACAGATGCAGGACATTTTGTCAGAGAAAATTGTCAAATAAATAATGTTATTTTTTTCTCATTCATTATGAAATACGGATAATGTGAAATACGGATAATGTGATATGCACACGCAAAATGACGAATGCACTCCATTCTGTGAAATCCATCCCAACAGCTCTAAAATCTGAATCATTATTATTTATCAACATGTCTTTGGGACATTGGATGGATTTTTCTTTAATAACATTTTGTTATTTAAAAAAAAAAAATCTATGCAAACTGCGGCAATGAAAAGAGGCCTTGACAGAGACCCTGAGGTACTGGAACGTTACTCTGAACTGTTCAGTCCACTTTAGACATTCTACTAACTATACGTTTGCAACTACATGAACAAACTCCCATTAGAGTATTAGTAAAACTGTTAGGTTAGGGTTAGTAGAATAAGTTGACATGTACTTGTGAAAGAACTTCTAGTCAGTAGAATGTCTGTTGGCGGATCATCATGATTTTAAGCAGACAGTCTACTAATACTCTAATGACTGCTAGTTAGTTGCAAATAGTTAATAGAATGTCTAAAGTAGACTATCAAAATAAAGTTTTAACCAAAAAAAAAATATGATGTAGTGTAGGTTTAAGGACATTTGAGAACAATTCAGTATCCTTTACTACATCATCATCATCATCATGATCACCGTCAATAGTATTATCAACAGGAGCAGAACTAGTTATTATTATTATTAAACACTGTTGCGTATTTCAGTTTGAGCAGTTTTCATTTCAAAATGCAAGTAATGAGAGAGGGAGAGGGTGAGAGGTTCTCACTTGCTTCAGTGCTCTCAGGGTCAGCTGTTTGCTGAATGACGCACATTGAGCCCCAGTTAATATTGTACAGGAGGCATTGGCGTCTGACTGAGCATTCCATTACAGGCCTTTCATGCTGAGTTCACTAAGCAGCTGTGTGCTGATTTAGCTGGCTCTCTCTCTTTCTCTCTCTCTGTCTATCTGCCCTGAGATCAAAGTCTGGGTCATTTACCAACATTACAGAGAAGGGACATAATGCAGATCAATGGCATAACATAGAGGAGTTCATTGCACAGCACAGTTTTAATTGGTCTAATTCTAACAGCTTGTTTTTGGTTCTGTTTACCATACAGTTTTGTATAATGTACATGAGTAGTTGACATAACATGGACTATTTTGCTATCAGTATCAATATATTTTTGGTTAAATATTATGAATGTATAAGAGAAAATGTGTATCATAGGTAAACGATAACCATTTGTTTATTTTCAACCACTTTAATAACCTTTTTACCTTCACTGGTTTATTTTAAAGGGGGGGTTAAATGCTATTTCATGCATACTGAGTTTATTACATTGTTAAAGAGTTGGATTCCCATGCTAAACATGGACAAAGTTTCAAAAATTTAATTGTGCATGCAATGCATTTATGCATTAAAATTTGCATCACATTTGCATCACAAGTTTATTAGTTTGTTTATATTGAAACTCGTAAATTTAGATATTTGGAGATTTGGAATGCAAACGTATAAATTCCTTTGACAACGACAATGCAAATGTCATGCAAACTTAGTGTGTTTCTCAGAAAGGTGGTTCCACTTTCTGAAAGACTTTATTAAAACTTTTCTCAACCTGTGAACCACACATTCTCCTTTATTAATCTCCAGGAGTGTTACGGTGGACTGTAAGAAAGAGTTATGCAACAGAGTGAATGGGAATGGTCTCTTAATGACTCCATTTCGATAAAGGTTAAACCCCTCACTGTTTCTCAACTCTGGTCAAGGTGATTTTTGTGCTCTGCTTTAAAAAAAAAATGTCATACTACTGCCAAATCTTGTGAAGCTAGACATATCCATCACATCAAAATGCTCAGAAAAGTTAGAACGGTGCACCAAAGAACTGTTTAGTAAGGTTGGACTTGTTGTTTGCTGTTGATGATTCATGCCAACAGCATAGGCTGTACTGTGCAGCTTATGACAAGGGGATTATGAAGTCTTGAACAAATAAATGTTCTGATAATTTGGTCATCTGGACCTCTCTGAATCTTTTCCATCATATTATGGTAAGCCAAAAGTGTCAGAATTACCCATTGCACCTCGCGTCTTTTGCAGCTTCTTGCGCATCAAGATTCTAAAAACGTGGTGCTTGAGAACCTGCTTTTTCCCCCATTCCACTGCCCTGAATATCAAGTTTTTAAAAGCAAAAATGTGTTCTGTGTGAGTCGGCCCTTAAATGTATCAAGTTTGCCAGATAAATATTTAAACTTTTAATCTGCCACAGTACATGGTCACTGCTTACTGTTTTTGAGATGAACATACTGAAGTTTAAACCTTCTAAATTACTTTTATAGAGGTTTTACAGAACATCTATAACATGCCTCTCTGAAATACTTGATTCTGATTGGTCAGTCGTTGCTTTCTGTGCTCAAATATTTTCATTATGCATGTTATTAATAATATTCCCGCTAGTATGGGCTTTAGTTTGACTGTTGTCCAAATCCATTTTCCTAGTTTTGTTTCTCTTGCACTCCACTCTTTCTACTTAGGCTACATAAGTAACAGTAAGATAGCAACTCAGTAAGATAACTCAGTATTTCATGTCCATAATTTTATTTATTTGCTATAGCCATGGGAAATTGTACAGTCAGCCAGTCATTATCTCACAATAAACTAAAAACTAAGTTCTTGATCACCCTTCCATACAGCAACACAGTGCCGGCCCAGATCCGGCCCATATCTGGTACACGTAGCTTGATAGCTGTCAGAGTTCATTTTGTGATGATGCTGATTGTACGTGATCTCTTACATGTTTCTCATTGGAAGTGCAAAGCAAAGGTCAAATCAAGTCAAGTCAAGTCAAATGTATTTGTATAGTGCTTTGTTAATGCTTATAACATCTTATTATCTTCATTTAGCAGATTAGAGTTGGGTGATAATTTAGTTTACATTTAGTTGATATTTGCTATATAGTATATATATATGTATTCCAGGTATACAAAGTTGGACTTATAAATCCAAGTTAACATAAAGAGAAGAGCAATAATATAGTTTTTTTTTTTTTTTAGTATACTGTGATTAAAGGTCTTTAAACATGACCAGGGATGGGCAACGTTGGTCCTGCAGAGTTTAGCTCCAACCCTAATCCAACACACCTGAACAAGCTAATGTCATCAGGATTACTTATGTGCCAATTCGCCTACTTATACTACGTCCTGAAAGTATGTACTCTTTTTTATGAAGAAAACGTACACACTATTGAGTGTGTATTAAAGAATACTATCACGTCATAAAATAGCGTCTTCAACGTTTGTTCTCAGTCACATCCTGAAACGTACCCTGTCACCGTAAACTGGCCTGTCAATCATCTTGTCACATCCTCCACATTTTTTTTATTTATTTTATTTAATTTCCTAACGTATCGGAGAGAAATGCAGTAGCAGTCACAGGTCTTTCATGCAGAAAACTCTCCTCATATTAATGCATAACGATGCATTTAAAAGCCAAGCGGTTCTTTATAAAAGTCCACAATGTTATTGGAGATGAAATATAACACGGATAACACTAAATAAATATTTTTTATCAGGTTAAACTTTGATTATTAGTCACTCAAACCTTTATCTAACCTCTCACCAACGGTCGCGCAAATCTGCCATGTTTTGTAGTTTTTTAACACCTTTTACTCATGTTTCTAGTCCTGAACCGAATCCTCCTCCAAAGCGCAATGGGTTGTGGGCAATATGTGCACGAATCCACACTTCGGAAATCTACTGTAAATAGTAAACCATCCGAGGACTTTTGGACATACTCTTTTCAACACACTTAGGCCTAATGTAATCATACTATTTAGGATAGATATGGACATTGGGAAGCAGGGATGGTCTTATTGTTGGGAGATAATGGGTCCGTGGCTCTACCATTGGAAAAAAGTTTAACGGTTAACTTGGATCACATGTGCCTTGATTACATTACAGCCTTGAAGTCATTGAATTGACAGTCAATGTTTGCAGATAGGCTACCATAGAAATGAATGACAAGTGCCGTGAACTGAATCCTGTCGTTCCATTTTCTGTGACTTCTCTTATAAATAGCATTTTTTCGGTGCAAACTCTAAAACTAGACCAATCCAAAATGACGAATGTTTAAGAGCAAATATTTTAAAGATTAGCCGATGGGCTGTTGATTCATCAAATGATAAGATGTTTTCCCACAAAAGCAGTTTATTCAGCTCTCCTCTATTGACCTCCATTAAAAAAAATCCTCTGGTCTCCTTCCCTGCATACCTTAGCGTTAGCAGGCATTACACTTTTTTTTTTTTTTGCTAACCTTGCAGGCTTGCAAGTGCGTTTTTATTTGATTTTTTCAAGGTTGGAGCTAAACTCTGCAGGACAGCAGCACTCCAGGACTGACGTTGCCCATCCCTGATATAGATTTTCCAATTTCTGTTTACTCTTACTTACCTGGACAACTGAGAACAGACTAAAAGCATTTTTAAATTACTTTGAAGTGGTTTCTCTGAACTTCCCGTCAAGGACGGCTAGCTGCTAGTCTGACCTTTGACAGAATCAACTCATCTCTCGCTCATACTTATCTCAGCTTACAATCCTGGCCACAGCGTGTCCCAGAAGGGAAAGATAGAGCAGTGCCGTACCAAAATACCTCTGACTTACCTACCATACACACGACTATTACATTCTATAATCCATGTAATGTCATTATGTCCATGCTTGCCTCATTAAAGACAGCTAACTTTAACTTGATACTCATCATATGCTATTCAACATCCCAAGAGATGTCAAGTGTTCAGTAATAAATGCATTCCTCCTCACTTGGATTGATTATTATATTGTTCTGTGAGAAAAATATAAAAAGCTGTTCAAATATGTTATAATAAAAAAAGCCTTTTCCTTTACCTCTCAAGAGAAACAAAATATTACACGGCCTCACAAATACTAATAGTTATCGAATATAAGCCTACTTGAACAATTGACTAATGAATACCACTTTAAAGAGGCTTGACAAAATGTTTAAATTTATCGTGTCTTCAAAACCCAGTTCATTAGGCTTAAATGCTTTTTTGCCCACTATAATTCCCATACTTCCATTTTGGTTTATTTCATATTGTTGATGACTTTATCCTTTTAAAGTGCAGACAATAGAAATAATAAAGAGTATTTACTTTTGACAGGCAAAACCATTTTGAACTCGATTTGGTCTAAATTTTTTTCATCATAACTTAATAATGTTAAAACATGCTAGCAACATGCTAAATCAAGTTAGCAACATGTTAGTCATGCTAGCAAAACATACTAGCAACATGCTAAAAACATCCAATGTGTTAAAGGTGAAGATTTTGGCAGTAAAACATTTAAAAACCACTAGGCCAGTGTTATATATTTTTAGTTGATTACGTACAATATCCCAAATGTTTCCAACTATTTGTAAATCGTTAAAAAAATTGCGATTTTAACCAAGGAACCGGGACGCGATATTTTTTTTCCCAGGATGGTGGGGGAAGACTCATGAATATTCATTAGGGAAGTCATCCCTGACTATCCCTGATTGGTCTTAACCCCAGTGACGGGTAGGTTTAGGGGTGGGGTTAGGGGGGTAGGTCATCAGACCAATGAGGGATGACTTCCCTAATGAATATTCATGAGTCTTCCCCTACCATCCTGGGAAAAAAAATATCGCAACCAGGACGTGTGCATAGACAGTATATAAACTAGACACAGCGACCCCATAGGTTTCAACGGAGAAAAGTGAAGTCAATTAGAAGCACTAACTTCCTGATGGTCGAGCGTACTGCGCAGACTCAAACTGAGCTTGACGCCGTAGATGTGACGTGAGCAACCCGTCTGTCTTCTAGTAGCTGTGCCAAGAGAAATCTGAATCATTCCCTTCCGAAACTTGCAGAGACGGAGAGCGTGAGTAGGAGGTGTCCATGAGCTAGGAGCAACTCTTGCTAAGTATTCTGATGAATTATTTTGTCATTTTGCCTCCACGTCCCCCCGATTGTCCGTGAGCTTCTCCTCCTGTCCATAAGGTAATCTCTCTACTGTGCGACAGAGAGTCACGTGGTTATGACGCAATCGTTAGCCTATTTTTACAAAAACTGCTTTTACGGGGCCATAACGTAAGATACAAGGTAATGGAGCCTTTTATACATTGTCGTGTTTCTTTAGAAATAAATAATGGACAAATGGAGTCTTTAAACACCTCAGATGTAAAGTTATTCGCTGTCAAAGTGACGCCAAAATGAATGGCAGTCAATGGGATGCTAACAGCAGGTGATGGTCTGCTAGCCAATGGCGGCGCCCGGGGAACTTTCAATATTTTATGAAACCCTTCCCCCCTGGACGTGTGAGCAGGTGTGAGGGAGTCGCCAGTTAGTGGCGTCATATCCGCGTTACCCTCGGTTTCCGCTCGTACTGCCATAGTAACCATGGCGACAGATTAAAACGAGGATACGCAAGTGGCGTCTCTGTCAAGACTGTTGCATGCACTTTATTAGACAGGTGAGCAAATGTACATAAAACTGATCAATGTTATATAGTTTGACATGATGAAATGTTAGAACATGATCTGTATGTTATTCTAATGTTGATCTAGCTTCCTGCTAGTCTCATACAGCCAACAAACTAACACATATAATAACATTCAACACACTCAAATGCAGTTTAGTGTGATAGTGTATGCCTAACTGTTAGACCAAGCGAAACAGTGCTGCGTTACCTCACAAGTTTAATTCTTCTAATAAACTGACCTGTGTGAGTAGTAATAAAGCACTTACGGAGAGTTCGGTTGAATTAATTGTTCTTATTCCTTTATATTCGGTGACTCGTGTGTGGCGCTGATATCTGTCTCTCATTAGCAATCGCGCACGGCTTCATACCACAGTCATGTTAAAAATATCAATGTATTCCCTCATCCATAAACATTATTAGATCCATCAGCTTGACAAGATCCATAATTTCGTTTAATGCTTATGCGTCATCAATATACGCTTTTGTTATTGCAAGAGGTTAGCGACCCCTAGCAGCGAAAAAAATACATATTGTAGCTTTAAATCATGCAAGCAACATGCTAAAACATGCGAACAATTTGTTAAAACATGTTAGTTACGTGCTAAAACATGCTAGCAACATGCTTAAACAAGCTAGCAATTTTTTTTGTAAAACCTTCATGTTTTTCAATGTTATTTTAAACATCAAACTTTGTCTTCAAACTTTATCTAGTTTTATTTAATATATTATTTTTATTATCATAAACTAGACAAAAAATTGCCTATATTATGTAAATTTGTAGTCGAATAATCGTGTGTTTAGATAGTCCTGATAACCAAATAAACTGTATGATAAATGTATTTCAAGAAAACAATTATGTTTTGGGGTAATATGCTTAATATCTACATTTGATCAGTGCTGATGTAGATTCTAATTTCCGCGTCTTTTCATAGCGTTTCATGACCATCTCATATGATTTAGTGTTATTATAGTTCCGACCAGGTTTTTGTTGTGTACATTTAAAACACTTTTGATGTTTATGAAATGATGAAGCATGAACAGAGAACAGCCTCTTCCTGGTAATTGGTGTTTTTCTGCAGGACCACATCATGAGATCAGCAGTCTAGCTATGAGTACAGAGTGATCTGGATATACACACAAAGGTATTTACGGCAGAGTCATCAATCAGAGTCTATGTGACAGAAGTTCTGACACGCTGTGAGCAGGCGTTTGAGCTTATAGTTTGGAGCAGGGCATCCAGTCAGAATGATTGGCATGGACCGCTGGCTTTGGGGCTGAACGTATGAGCGTGGAATTCCCAGCACAGATCAATCCGAGCTCTCTGGGCACATAGCCACCCGCTAGCTTACAGCTGGAGTGCATGATGAGCGCACATGCACTGGAATGTGTTTACATGTGCTTTATACTCCACTGTACCTGTGATCCTCTCCACAGAAACTGTCACATTACATTATTCAGTAAAAAAATAAAAAAATAAATCTGTATTTTGTCTTGAGTAAAAAATGTCCCTTAAAACAAGATTGTTTTTTTTTTTTTTCTTACACCACAAGATAATAGTTTTAAGTGTAAGCCTCCATGCTATGTTAGATCAACAACAACAAAAGCCAGTAGTAAAATAAAAATCTCAGAAATTTTTAGAAAACCGTTTTAACAAAACAAAGATATATTCTCTGAAAACAAGCTTTATTTTGAACGTGTATTATTTTATTGTTATTTTAAATTTTATGTACTCAAAAACGATAGACAAAAATACAGATTACAATTTTATCATTTTAATATGTGTATAGCATTTTGTAAATTTGTCAATAGTCAATAGTGTCTTTAAATATTCATGAGAATCTAATGATTTAATAGTAATGTGAAATTCGATATAAGCAACTGGAGACCCAGAAAAATGTGGGGAAAACCACAAACACACATAAATTAATTTCAAGAGGTGAATTTTTATTCAAATAAATAGCCACATAAATAAAACTATCTCTCATAAACTTTCACACAGCCATGTACAATCACACATACAGCAAGCAAGCACATTCAGGAAATTAAACCAAATAAAAAAAGTCACAGATTAGAATCTTTACAGTTCGGCATCAAAACAGTGTTTTAAAAGTAACTACAGACTCATATCTGCAGTGGAAACAAACACTATTTTCAAAAGCAACTGTCATCATAAAGTGCATTACTGTCAAACAGCAAATGAAATTAAAGTATACAATGGGGTGTTTAAACTAACAAAAGGAGTTTAAATTACAAACATCTGCACCTTCCTTGTATCCTAAAATCAAGCTTAAATTTTTTTCGCGACACCACTGGATTTGTTCAGACAAAGGCACAAGTTTTGGTGGTTAGTGAAAAAGGAAAGGGGTGTTAACACTGCTTCTTACATTATCTTCAATAGCTTTACCTTCAACTCATCTTTTCCTGCACTGGTTTCAAACACTGTTGTTTTATGACCCAATTTGAAAACAACAAAGCACAGGTTTTTTTTCTTTCTTCTAAACTACTAGAAACCATTGCACAAATATGTCGAATTCACAAAAGACAGACATGCAACTGGATAATTTAGGGCTATGAAAACAGTGCTTCAAGCAAATGGTGGAGCTTCAACAATGGTAACACACTATTATGTCATATAAATAGCACACAAACCCAACACACTTCTGAAATCTACTTCTAGCACCTAGATTGTAAGCTAAAATAGAAAAATTATAAAATGCAACTATATCGCTACAAGACGTCTTCATCTATGTGTGTGTGCATTTTAATCAAGAAAAAAATATTTGAGTATGTAAATGCATGACCTTTCTGAGAAATGGAGGACCATTGCTTTCGAAAACAATTGCTTATCAAATATTTGTTAGCTATAGAGGAGGCAGCTAATTCTTACATCTGAGCAGTAAGACTGGGAGATTTGAACACTTTAATAAAAGGTGAGTTTTTCATTTTTCATCATGTTTCTCTTGATCTTCCCTAGCTGCGCTCTCTCTTTGGCTTTTCCTGTTATTTTTCTAGTTCTCCCATTCTACCAAGCTAGCCTGGATGCAAAGGCAATCTCTGTCCCGACGAGAACAAGCTGTAGATAATGGCCAGGCTCTTATTTCCTATGCTCATGCAGAATACATTGTTAAAATGATCTTCATACAATCATTTCAATATAGAAAAAAAAAAAAAAAAAACATGCTCTTAAAAAAAAAAAAAAGAAACATTATCAGGCATGAAGTACCTTTTGCTTTCCTTCAACAGCTTCCTCTCCTGGTTCTACATTTCAATGTGAAATATTGCACTATTCTCATATTCTTTGTTCACGGTTAAAAAAAAAAGACATTGTAATGGGCCTAACTTATTCTCATACAGTGCGTGTTGAGATGCAGCCTTCTGAGGTGAATGATCAGTTATGGAGGAGGTAGTGAACTGAGTCTTGAAGAGGAGTCTTGAGGGACCAAAACTGAACAGCTAGACCTTACAATGTCTCCTAATATCATTAAATCATTGGTAGGTGCACATTTATGCGATTATAATTGTCTAGTGTCTTTGATCGGATGTGACACAACATGAATCAGCATTAAAGTCATAGTCACAAATAGCGAAAGCTCAAAGACCTGGTCTAAGTGAACACTATGCAGTACCTCTTGTGCTTATATCTAGCTTATAACTCCCCTCATACTAAGGCGCCTCTTCATTGCACACAAAAAATTGGAGGCATAGTGTGGCTACTTTGCACACATTTTCACATCACAGATGAAATGACAGTATTTTTCTTGGTTTTTGGAAGTTTAGGATAATTCAGATACTGCATTTTGTTTCAAGAACTTCTAGGAAAGAAATCAAAGAGTCAAAATTCAACAAAAAGCAATCAACTTTGGTCTTCTCTGGAGATGTGAAACAACAACAACAATAACAACAAAAAATGCTCACGACCTGAAAGGAAATCCTTGGAAAAATCTGTGAGGAAGACATCACTGTCCTATTTTCATACTTGTATAGAGGATAAACAAGCATCTCTGACATAATCATTTACGATTACGGAGGCCAGTTTTATATATGAGTGGACCCACTCGCAAATGGATGAAAACTCACACTCTTCAGTTTCTTGTTCAGAGCCCCGTCCTTTATTGCTGTGTGGGCAGGACCACCTGACAAGGATCATGGGCTCAATGAAGAGGTTGGCTATTGCTTCTTATTATCTCTAGTCATTCCAACCCATATAGACATGGTCATGGAATTGAAGAGAGAGTAAAATTGTCTCTCCTTTGCATTAGAAAACTATTGAAAGAATCATCAAAATGAGATGCCTTTTCTGATGCTCAACACCATTGTCCACCGGCTCACTCTGGTCTTAGAGAGGTGGGAGCAAGCATCACTCTGAAGATCTTCAAAGTTTTTGCCTTCTTTATTTAACCATGACACAGCTGCTGAGTTGCTGCTTTTGACCGGCACAAACCATCACCTGGTTATCCGGTTCATACTCAGTGCTGGTGCTCAGGCTCCAACTGCCCTGGTGGGGCAGAAAGGAGAAAGGCCCCTGGGACAGGATGGTGGGCTGGATCTGCAAGTGCTGTTGGGACTGAGGGTGGAGATGTGGCCCCTGGCTGATGTGCAGACGAGCTTCAAGAAGATGGGCAGCAGATGTCACGGGAGACAGGGATGAGGAAGAGGAGTCAAGAGACTGCTGCTGTTGCTGCCACAGGTTGTGTTGAAAGGCGATGGAGGTCTGCTGGCACTGGGGAAGGATAGGTTGAGTCGGGGGGTTGGAAAAGAGGGCAGCGGGGGCGAAGAGGTTGTTGGAGGGAGGAGATGAGGGTTGGGACTGTGAGAGGAAGAGCACGGGCTGTTGAGACTGGACTTGGGGCTGAGGCTGGTGCTGGATCTGTAGCATTCTGTATGATGAAATAAGAACAGAGTTTAGGTATATTAAGGAAATGTACCCCAGTGTTTCCAAGCCCTGTTGCTGGAGGCACCCCAACAGTGCACAATTTGGATCTATCAGGACAGGGAGTCTATTTACTGACCCATCCATTTCAGGTCTTAGAGCCTCTACTAATGAGCTGATAAGTTGATTCAGGTGTATTTGATTACAAAGAGTTTGAAAATATGTAGTGTTGGGGTGCCTTTGCAAACAGGGTTGAAGCAATCTTCAGCATTCTGGCTTAGGTATAGATTTATTCTCACCTCTGTTGGTGCAGTACTTCCTCCAGCATGCTTCGGCGTTCTCGGGGGCCACTAGAGCTTTGGAGGCTTGAGGGAGGGCACATGGTTGGGCCGAGCGACCCACGGCTGCCTCTAGACCATGAGGTCGGAGGGCACACCTGTCGCGCCAGACCTTTGATCTTGTTCAACCCCAGCAGGCCTTTTGCACGAGTGTTCTTCCTCAGCTGCTGTCTAAATGCCTTTAGTCCTACAGAAATAGTCACCGTCCAGTTAGAAAACTTTTTAAACCATTTAAGATTTTTCAGCATGAGGTCTATGATGTGATTCTTGGCACATGTGTATCAAAGTATATTTTTCCTTTTCGGTTAAACTCACCCTGTGTAAGGGAGGTGTCTGAAGCCCTACGCCCCTCCTGGAAGCTGGCTGCAAGCATGCTGCCTTGGTTCAGCAAGAGTAGGTTGGAGGAAAGAGTGAGGGGTGTCCCAGCAGGGGCTAAGGCCGCTGGGCCAGTACCGGAATTGAGCAGTGATGAAAGATCCTCTACAGCAGTGAAGAGAGCCGGGTTGGGGTTTGAGGAGGACTTCAGACAGCTGTCAGAGGAAGCACCGTCTGAGGGGCTAACAACAATACCTGAAAGAGGACAACATATGTAATTAACAACCAGATCTGTGCATTAAATCCTTAAAGTCACCATATTATTAACATTGCACTTACAGGGTGGATTGCACTTGTGGAATCGAGCAGAGACTTCTGCAAGTGTATGCCTTCGGGAGGTAGTGCTTGGCAGATGGGGCGGCTGGACCTGCAGCATCCCTTCTTCTTCCTCCAGGTCATGAGGTCGCACCTCCTCACTTATGGTGGTCTCCAGCAGGCTGTTGGGGGAGATGGATCGGTTCCACAGGAGCCCGTTCAGGCTGGCCTCCACCGGGCACACCACACGCTGAGGAAGGGAGGGAGGCATTCACATTAGCCACTGCCTGTCTCTAATGGAGGAGGGGGATTGGGGGTGCACTGCATATCTGCAATATGAAACAGGACAGGGAGTCTATTTACTGAGCAACTAAGAAGAGAGGGGTCTAAGGCAGAGGTGAGTCATCGAGGTCCACTGTCCTGCAAAGTTTAGCTTCAGCCCTAATCAAACACAGTGATCCTGAAGACTTTGATTAGCTTGCTTAAGTGTGTGTTCAGGGTTTGAGCATGCAGGACAGTGGACCTTGAGGGCCAGAGTTGCCGACCCCAATCTAAAGAGGAATTACTTCAAGCTCAGGGGAAGTACTGACCTGAAACAGGCCTCCTTGTTCACATTCCATCTCTGAATGGACAGGAGCGTTCACCTTGGCGCTGATGGGGAAGGCTGAAGTTCTGAAGCTGTCAGATGACTCCAGGATCACCTTGAAAGTGAGATGGACAGAGGAAAGGCTGAGTTAGCAGAGGAAGATTTCATCTTAAACAGGAGATGTTCTTGGCCTCGCTTCGACACTCACCTCTGGGGCGGAGGAATCGGATGCTGTCCTCGACCTCTGAGTCCAGGCCCCGCATTGGCGGCTCAGCTGTTGGCTGCGGTGTTCCTTTACTCTTTCTAGCAGCAGGTAATAGATTGCTGAGAAATGGTTGTAGCTACTGTTCTGGAGAGACTGTGGAGAGCAATTGAAAAACTGTTTTAGACACAGTGGTTATACTGAGCGTCACATTAACAGGTGTAATGAAACACAGGCAGTCTGTATCAATAATTAACTTCTTAAGGGATTTTAGTGAAAGCTAAAAGAAACATATGGCAGCTTTCAAAACAAAGGCTACTGTGTTTATCCTTTTGGTGCCAACTGAAGAGCATATTTAAAGCCACAGGAAGCTGGATAGGTTTTTGCTTTTATTCTGAGGTGACAATTTGACAATGAATGCCCTTCGAACAACATGTATTAACCCTTGCTGTGGTAAACAAGCCCTTCCCTGCAGGAAATGTCTGAGCCAATACTGTTTGTAACACACACACACAATCTGTCTCTACAATCCCATTGTATCTGCCCATTTTCTCACCTCCACAGTCCTCTGTCTGTCAATGCCGAGGGTCTGCATGATGCCTAAGACGGGTTCACTGTAGTCTCCCAGGTTGGAGTTGTAGTCAGTAAGGGACAGGGAAAGGGTCTGGTGGGGTGCACTGGCATCCGCAAGCATCCATCGGTGCTGCTTGATCTGAGCCACACTGATCCGCTTGGCAGGGTCAACCACTAGCATCTTACGAATCAGATTTTCACAGTCTGGACAAGGAGATAAGGAGGTTTCGGTCAAAAATGTTTTTTTTTTTTTTATGAAGCTGCAGCATTGTACATGAAAAGATGGAGTGTAGATCTGTACCTTGTGACATGAAGAATGGTATTCTGAATCGGCCCTCCGTCACTCTTTGTCTCAGAGCAGGAAGACTGTCCCCATCAAAGGGCAGGGACCCGCAAACCAGCACATACAGAACCACACCCAGACTCTGTGAAAGACAAAGATTTGGAGCATGTATTAAACTAGATTAGCATTTATACCAGTGCTGGCAAGGCAGCAAAGAACTGTGTTATATGTTATATTATACTATACTATATCATATTATATTAAATAGTAGTTTTTATATATAGTTTTGATTTTCAATCACTGTATACAATTTACTTTTATAATTATATCATTTTAATTTCATATTCAGAAGCTGTTTGAGGAATCAGGTGAAAATACGAATGATGAACATACCCAAATGTCTAACTGTGGCCCCTCGTACTCCTTCCCCTCAAAGACTTCTGGGGCAGCATATGGAGGGCTTCCACACCACGTGGAGAGAGGCTCACCGGCATTGTAGAAGTTTCCAAATCCAAAGTCTGAAAAAAAAACAGAACAGAAGTAAGTTCTTTGTTGATGAAAAGACTGATTACTCATTAAATTGCCTCAGAATAGTGTAAATTCCTGAAATAAAAGTATATAATGAATGACAAAGTCTGAAAGAAGCAGACTGGTTTGATTAAATTGTATTACTGATCCTGTGAATACAGTATTTACTTTCTTTTTAAGACACTTAAAGTCTGGCACTGCATGGGTTTATGAGCAGGGCACATCAATATGTGAACCCTAAAAAGCTTATTTTCTCTGCTCACCTGCCAGCTTGATGTTCATGTTGGCATCTAGCAGCAGATTTTCAGTTTTGAGGTCTCTGTGGACTATGTGGTGTCGGTGGCAGTAGTCCACCGCTGTCAGAATCTGCCAGAACTTCTTACGAGCATCGTTTTCACTCATCCTTCCATTGGAAGTCAGATAGTCTGTAAAGAAGAGGACAGCTTAGGAAGGGAGGAGACATTGCCTTAAAAACACCATATAAAGACATAACCAAGCCTACGGTTTATCTGGGGAGACAGCCATTGTTATTTTTTAAAGGCTGAGTATTTGACAGGTGAAGAGACAGATATGTTATATATGTGTCTAAATCCCTAGGTGGTGAGGACAAGCAGAGGTACAGCAGCTTATCCCTTTTACAGTTACATAAAGCTTGAAAATCCAACACCTGTCTCGCTCTGTGCTCACTCACTGACTCACTGCTCTGACGGCAATGTTGATCTAAATAATTCTTTCCCCGTCAGACCTCATTATCCACAACAACTGGACAAGAGGTTTTGGGAGAGACACAGACGTCAAAAACAATAGACGCCCTTCAATCTTTTCGCAGATTACTTAGTCATTAATTTACAAAAGTGTTTCAACTTACCAAACATTTCTCCGTTTCTTGCATACTCTGTCACAATGTACAGCATGTCTTTGGTCTCCATGACCTGTAAAGACAAAACATCATAGAATTATAAAAAAAAATGTTTATTACACTTGCATTCAAATAAATATTATTAATTAGACCATCATCATTTGTATTATAATTACAACACATTTTGCTAGCTTTTAAAAAATAAAAATAATTCTTATGTTCTCTTTTAAACCAAAGTCCCTCTTTCTGTCAACGTCTTTCATAGTTCTTGTCATTCATACAGGACAGGTTAGTTTGTAATGACATGCACCATTGCATAAGAGAGTAGTTAAGCATTTACTGAATGCCCTGAGCACATACAATTAGTCCAAGTCTGATCCATCACTGCCACTGAAGAAGCTATTGACAACTGAAACTTTATCTTCACCGACCCATTTCTTATGAACCGTTAAACATGTTCACACATAAGACCTAGTTTTTAGCACAAAGGCATGCAGTGACACAAAAGGAACTGCAGCAACCATTAACAGCGTAAACCATTATAAAAGAGAGGGTGTATGACGTCCTCACCCTTTACAAAAATGTCTCGTATGTTCACGGGAAACGCTTGAGGGAGAAACACTAAACGCTGCTGCGATACCAGAAAAAGTTGCACAACAGGTTCTGTCATGTCCTCTTTTTCTATCACTGAGAAAATTGTGTAATCATCCATACACAAGCTCAGACACTCGATACTTCAGAATAGTGCGTAACACGATGTGTAATGGCTCACGTAGTCAGGCTGTGCAACAGCAGGAAAAGGGTCTTTATCTCCAGATAACCCAAGCTTCCAAAGACTTCAGCCTTTAATATCAACCCAGAGGTGCCAATGATGTCATAGCTTCCTTAGAAACCCTGGCCTGTTTGGCCCACAGAGACGTCTCCCTCCGTCACTAATGCAGAGGGAGATGAGTGAAGGAGACTATTGTTAGTTGTGAAGAGAGTGTGTCTGAAGTGAACGAGAAGCTAAAGGCAATAAAAGGACTGTTTGTACAAGAAGCAAAAAAACGGAAACAGTTTATCATGAAGGGTCATGGGTCACAAGTTCCCTATTTTTCATCTCAAAGGCTTTCTCTTTTAAATAAACAGGGTTTAAGTTATGAAAGGAGAGTTACATTCCAGGTTATCCGACACCAAAATGAGCTGAAAATGAGCTGGATTCTTACTGATATCAGCTCATATGTTGGATGACATTAAGGTATGTTTTAATTAATATGTAAGAGTATGCTGAAGGAAAAGCACATCAAGCTCATATCAAATGATGCTGCTCAGTTCCCAAAAATTCCACCTCTTACAAATGTGAGGGGTCAGATCCAAAGCAGTGAGCTGAGACGTTATTCCCACGGATTTTAGGTTCCCGCAACCTCGGTTCTCCGGTATAATCCGCAAAATGCTAATCTGAACAAAACATACTTAAATGGTACAGGCTATGAGAGCAAGAATGCGCTGACGCTTTAGCACCCTGTACTAGCCTGCCACTGTTTGCCATGAGTGTGTGAGCCAAACTATGGTGACAAAACAAGCCCAGGGATCAAATCAGATTATACTTCTTAGAGATTTTTCCTCATTACAGACAGCTAGCTTCACGTGACTCTGCAGACACATTGCAGTTGGCTTCCACCCGTGTTAATTAAGTCTGAGATTTAGATCCTGAATCCTTATGTCCAAAACACTTTCTCCTTTTCTGTGTCTCTTATTTCCAGGCAAAACCACACATTTTGGACACAGATTTGTCCAATATAATAATATTTTTAAAAAAACAATGTGATCTTAAAGCCAACAAATCACCTCAAAACAGCCTTGAATCAGAATTTTTTTAATGAAAATAAAAACGTCCATTGGTACTATATTGTTTTAGCAAAACCCTGCAGTTCTTACTTTAAGGATCTATTTCTGCTTCTATTCTATTTTCACATTTTTTTCTGTCATATATATTTTTAATTCAATAAAACAAGGTTAAGGTGATATGACAAAACATAATTAACAGTGTAATGCAGTGGAGAGTTGCTATGCAGAAGCTGGATGCAAGCGAGAAAGTAACTTCAGTCTATTTATACTTTGCATGATATCCAGATGAACTTCCAGGGAAGAACACCTCACCATATGTATAACCTACACTTAGACATTCACTCTCTTAATGTCACTGAGCTTGCTAAAACACACAACACTCCCTCAAACATTAATCCAGGGAGTTTATCAGGCTTTTCTTTGTAATTATAACATCATTATTAGCTTTACAAATCCAATAACTTACCTGATAGAGCTTTATGATGTGAGGGTGATTGAGCAGCTTCATGATCTGAACCTCCCTGTAGATTTTCTCCAGGTTGGCAGAGTTCAGTCTTGTTTTATCAATTATTTTAATTGCAACCTGCATGAAAATGCAATAAAATGCACTTTGTTTATGCAGAATATTTATTTATTTATTACATTTTTAAGTTCAATCAACTTGGACATTTAAATCATTTCAACTTAAATTACATTAAACTGACTTAAAAAAAATGTTGAATCTTGTATAACTTACTAAAAAAAAGTTGAAAATTGCTTAACTTATTTTGATGAGTTAAAGCAATATAAAACATTTGTTGTCCAAATTTTTTGACCATTTACAATGTACAGTATTATTATTCTTATTAGACCTATTGTTATTGACCGATTTGAAATAATATATATATATATAAATATATATATTATATATATATATATATATATATATATATATATATATATATATATATATATATATATAATATATATATATATATATAAAAGTAAAAAAAAAAAAAAAACAGGCTATATTGAGGCATTGCATGATGCAGGAGTCTTACCTGTGTTTTCGTTACTTTGTGTCTGGCCAGTTTCACTACAGCAAAGTTTCCTTTGCCGAGGGTTCTGATGATCTCATAGAAGCCGACCTGCAGAGGCCTGGACTGGGCACAACTTGACCGAGAGCCCGTAATGCTGTCCGTCATTATAACCATGATGCCGGTTTGTGTGTGCCTAAACGCAGCGATAACTTAATTTGATCTGCAATAAACAATAAATAGTAAGCTATAAATGTGCAATAATAATACAGAACTTTCAAATTTGCAGTCATTATTATTACTATTATTATTATTCATTAGCAATGATTCTTACACATGCAATCGCAGCCTTCACAAAACAGTCTATGAGTGCTTGAGTTGATACAGTGCTTCATTTTATTTTTAAGATGCACTGATTGCTATATAACATATCTTCAGCTCACTTAAAAGCAAGTTAATTTATGTGGAATAGTCATTTAAATTATAGCATTCAAATTGCTATCAACCTAAAACTAAACGCAAATAGGCTAACAAGTAAAAGCAGCGCACAACGTCCATAAATGTCCTTGAAATTTAATGAGAAATATCAAATTAGAAACAAATAAATAAAAACAACTAAACAACTAGGTATATAACGACAAAATGTTTATATCTGTTAGACATTAACTGTACACATGTTCGTCATGTGAAAGTAACAAAACCGAAAATACGCTTACCTTTAACACATGAATAAAATCCAACTCCTTCCACAGCACATATGGTTTTTAAGTCTGCATTTACAATTTATTCCTTGTGCAATTTTTGAGGGGAAAATATGTTGCTCTTATTCTGTCTTGAATATAGTTCCTATGTACAACGATATACACTTTTCACGGAGCGCGCTACTATGTACAAAGTGCCGCTCCGGCCACTGAGGCTCCGCTCTAGTCTAGAGCAGTTCTGCTGGCATGAGACAAACGCTACAGTCTCATGGTGTGATGGGGGACTCCTCCTCCTCTTGCCATAACAAACTGATACCCGCCTCATTAACGTCACACTCGCGTCAGAGCTCTGAGCTGGGTGCGAGCGCACAAGGCAGAAGTTGCCGAGCAACTGTGCGGGCTCGTCGTACGGTGACGCCAGTGCTGATGGAGGGGTTGCTTGGAGATGAGGACGATGACGCCAGTGGCAGAGATGTGTCGCCTGCTCTCAAGCTGTTAGTGTTATGTGGAGGCTCAGAGTCTGCTCCACCTGCTGGAAGGCATGCATGCATACTCCGCGCGCGCGCTCACAGCTGTCAACTTGCTCTTGCTCGACATGCTTGTGTTATTTGAGGAATACAAAGAATGAATTATGATTATGGTATGTGGACGCAAATGAGGATGCTTGCTTGGTTTGGAGCGATGGGGTAACCCACATCTAAGTTCACAGTATGCATTAGCTTATTTTTTATATTTATTTATTTTTTGCTGTATTTTTCCACATAAAGGGATGTTTCCATCTGGCATTTTTGGGAATTCATTATGGCAACTAATTTAGTTTACATTTATTTTGCCCTTTTTAAAAGTGAGTTAAATTTCTCCCTATTTCGCATCATACAATTCTGGCTGCTGCAGCAGTGAGTATTTGTCCCCACATGTAGACTATTGAAACTCTAGTTCATATGTGTGTCAAAAGTATATATATATATATATATATATATATATATATATATATATATATATATATATATATATATATATATATATATATATATATATATATATATTAGTGGTGGGCCGTTATCGGCGTTAATCGCGCGATAAAAAAAATATCGCCGTTAATCTATTCTCCAAGTTGGGTTGGGAGCTGGCTCAAGCTACACAAGCTATGATGACGCGATCTACCCGCGGCCGCGAGGCATCGCATCATAATCGTCTTAAGTAAACACGCCTGAAAGTTAAAGCTGGTGTAAAAGATCGTGCAACATCCATTATTTGGACTTGGTTCGGATTTAAGCCGTCCGACGTAGACTGTGTGGTGTAACAGTTCGGTAAGTAAACACACGACTAACCCGTTCTACCACCTCAAATTCAAAACGAAACATATCACTGAATACCAGCGCGCGCGTATTATTCCCAATATATCTGAGTGGTGTAGAACATAATCTCTGTCTGCGCCCGATTTAAAGAATCGTTGTTGTGTTTCTTTTTAACTGAAAATACATCAGTTAGAATATTCTAATTTTAAATTTGGGGTTTCATAAGCTCCAAGCCATAATAAACATTAGACCTACTTAAGTCTCTGCAGCTAGTGTACTTAAATTTTATTTATCTGCAAAATTATGTTGTATACTTACAGTTTTGCACAATATATGTTCTCAAAACTACATATACCTATAGTAGTTGATAATAACATAGGCCTACCTAATGTTGCCTACGGACGGTAACAGTACAGTAGTAACTTTTTACAGTCTATGAGTAGAACAGCTTTCTCAAGCAGTTTGTGATGCATTTTGGAAACAGGAGATGAGCCCCTGGTCTAATGCGCCACCTGGCTTGAGAAACACGTTCTCAAAGACTTACTTTTATAGTCATTATTTGGGTAGCACACATATTCTGAATGCCTTCAGCAGAATTCAAATGAGCCATTTTAATCTAGATTAATCTAGATTAATTTCAAAATTAATCTAGATTAATCTAGATTAAAAAAATTAATCTATGCCCACATCTAATATATATATATATATATATATATATATATATATATATATATATATATAGTACTGTGCAAAAGTCTTAGGCATGTTAATATTGCCATTAATTGTAATAATCCAGTGAGATTTGTATATTATGCATAAGGAATCTGACTACAGCTGGTATGATCTGATCTCACCATCATCAAGTCCGTCTGTGATTACATGAAGAAACAGAAAAAACTGAGACAGACTAAATCTAGAAGAACTGTGGGAACGTCTCCAAGATGCTTGAAGAAACCTTCCTATATATATATATATATATATATATATATATATATGAAGAGTTGAGATGCAAAAGCCTGTAAGTGCCATCTGAAATTTTCTTCTAGAATGATCTTTTTATCAAGCTCGTATATTTAAGTTCAGTAATTCCACTTAAATGACTATGAATAGGTTATTTTCATTGCCATTTGAGTGAAATTGCTGAACTTAAATATGAGCTTGATAAAAATGATAAGAAGAAAATTTCAGATGGCACTTAGAGGCTTTTGCATCTCAACTCTTCATATATATATATATATATATTTATACGTGACCCTGGACCACAAAACCAGTCTTATGTGTAATTTTTTAAAAATTGAGATTTATACATCATCTGAAAACTGAATACATAATCTTTCCATTGATGTATGGTTTGTTGGGATAGAACAATATTTGGCCGAGATACAACTATTTTAAAATCTGGAATCTGAAGGTACAGAAAAATCGAAATATTGAGAAAATCGCCTTTTAAGTTGTCCATTTCTATTGGCGATAGTGCTGCATCCATTCACAAAAATAAATGTTTTATATATTTAAGGTGGGAAATTTACAAAATATCTTCATGGAACATGATCTTTACTTAATATCCTAATGATTTTTGGCATAAAAGAAAAATCTATCATTTTGACCCATACAATGTTTTGTTGGCTATTGCCACAAATATACCCGTGCGACATAAGACTGGTTTTGTGATCCAGGGTCACATATATATATATATATAGTTACTTTTTTGTTGTTGTTATCTGCATATGTAAATACATATCTTAAATAGTATGTTCAGATGGATATTTAGAAAGAAAGTAAATTGCAGATTACCATTTAGCTAATATTTTTATTCATAGTGATTTGAGCCTGGAGTAACTTGTGGCAAAACCTGTTCAGTTCAGTTAGTCTTTATTTATTTTCCTGAAGGCATTTGCTTGCTTGTGTAAATACACAACAATACATAAAAAAGGTACAAAAACCTCCACTAAATCTCTCTAATTTAACTTCCTCTCAAAAAACTGGATCAGAATTTTAAAAGCTTTACAACTGAAGAGATAAAATGACCTACGCATACACATCATTTATTTTAGAAACGTGTTTTCATTGACAAAACTAAGAGCGTTATAAAGAATATCCATAATTGCATCCATTTTATATTTCATGTCATACTTTCTCAAATATTACATTTTGTCATTACTAATACTGTATAAAGTATTTTACATAACCACAAGTATGTGGACAACTCCAACTAACAGGTTTGAATTTTTCAGCTACACCAATTTTTAACAGTTGCATAAAGATTTTTAGCATAGAAATGGTTATATGATTATGTTAATTTGGTCTTGTCGGTATAGATCTGCTATGCTGCTGTTATTACTGCTGCTGCAGAGCAAGGGACTTGCTACTGCCAATACAAAAACCGATACGCTGCTGTGCCATGTACAACACGCATAGCATATATACAATTACCCATAGCAAATCTATCCAGGTGGAGCTGGGGAAGGTGGAGGGTTTCAGAGGAACACTGAAACTGCCATAGCAAATGCTAACCAGCTATTTAAATGTTGAGCAGCAAGCTCATTGGCTGTAGATACAAGAGGAACCAATCAGCTTGTGCCATGTAGTAAATGATATAAATGCCATCAGGTTGTGTAAAGGATCCATCAGCCAGCGCCATCCAGAGTTTCATGACAGAAGCCATTGAATGGAACTTGATGTTAATCCCAATGTTTTTGAAATTATGTTCAAAGGGCACATTGCAATTACAATAGGGGTGTAACAATATATCTGTCAGAATATATCACAATACAAAAAATCTAACAATATGTATCGTGGATAGTGACAATATGTATTGTGTATAGTTCACCCAAAAAAAAAAAAAAAAAAAAAAAAAAAAAATGCTGTGTGAGAAAAAAATCTAGTTTTAAGAGTTTCAGTGTCAGAACTACATTAAACTGCTATATATAATGATAAATAAAATGTATAATAATACAATGGGGGAATATTTGTGGGTAATGATAGTGCCAAATGTCTTATGTTACCAGTAAAAAGTGGCCTACATTATTTTAAATAGCCAGTGACAGAGTGAAAGAATAATCGTCTTAAATAATTCTGTATTTTCAGCTTCAGAATCATGAATGTTTTTATGCTGGTGTCACCATTGTCCTGTGCATTGGGTTATCAGCACCAAGTCCAAGCATATTCATTTAAACCCACAATGTAACATCAAATTTACCATTTTGATCAACATTACATTTTTTGTTAACCTTTTACCAGATATCACCATAATATCGTATTGTTAGTTCAGCATCATATTGAATTTTGACGTGGGTATCGTTACACCCCCCTAAATTGCGATATTTACAAGAAATAGATGCAAATATGAATATACACCTTTATACCTGCAGCGACTGTATTGCGCAATTTTGTTCTTAGAAACACCACTTACAGGGCTCTTTGCAAGATTTGAGTCTCCTTCTCAAAGTCAAGGTTGTGATTAATATGTTCTGCAGCTCAACAAGAGAGGGAGTGGTGCATCATTCATTGTGTATACACAGCGTTGATCTATATGACAATGCTTATGTCCATAGAGAGCATATACCGCATTGTCATTAGCATATCTCAGAGATCTTACACGTGCACACAAATATGTGCACACACAAGCTTTTGCTTGCAAACCCCTCCCTGTGGACACACAGTCTCATTCAGGCACACACACACACACACACCAGTGCATTGATTTATACCTGAGGCAACCCCACAGAGGACTTTAATGGCTGATACAGATAAAGATCTACTGGTAATTGGTGCGTCAACACTGAAACAGACGCAGAAGTCTAATATGATGGTAGCAATACATCACATTGCATAGATGACAGTTAAGGATCTTAAAACACATACTTGTTTGTCATGGAATGAAACGCGCCATTACCCTCATTATCATCAGGTGTTTTATGTTTAATGTCTTACTTTCTGTGACCTCAACTCATCTGTCAAACAGATGACGACGATTACCTTCCAGAAAAAACAAATATGTTTCAGATTAAGGGCTTTTAAGCAGCTCCATAAGTCATAGTTCAGACATTACTGCTTCCAATTCTTCAAAAAAGGACAGCAGATTCTTTCCTAATAGAGTCTCTTACGCAAAAGATGTCTCCTTTGAGTCAAATATTGTTATCTCTTGTGTTTTGAAAGAATTCTATTTATTTTGTCACATTTCTTTTTGCAATATCTGGATTAGTCACTTTCTGCGAATACACAATTTAAAGGCAGGAGGGTAGCGGAAAGCACCTAAATTTCATTTTTTCACACTAGGCGGAGGTTGGGGACTCCTTTTGGTTTTGATAGCTCTGAAAAGAAACCCCAATATAGTATCTTCACGTCGTGACATTAACGAGGGGTCTCCCTCAAAAGCAAACGACCTTTCAGAAATAGAGGACACGCCGCCCACGCAAAAGACTATGAAAGTCTCCGGAGGAGTTTCTTGGTGTTGGTGGTGAGACGTTAAACACAAACTTTTCCGCTCCGTTTCTAGTGGTGTCAAAAAGTTTTCTGAGTCATGGTGGAAATGGAATAGACCGAGAGAATAAACAAACAAGACACTGGACAACTGCAGAAATGCCAGAGCATCACTCGAGAAAAAAAAAAAAAAAAATGGAAAAGGGGAATGAGGTAGATACAGTTGATGGGGGAGGCAAATCAACACGATACCTCCTCCACAGACCGAGGAAGAAAGGTGAAAAAAAGCAGGTCATCCCACGCTGCTGGTTAATCTGTGCTCGGCTGGAGGAATGCAAACACAATGCAAAGAAATGAGCTGACTCAAATGTCATACTTTCACCTTACTGTACCTAAAGCATCAATGCTGCACTGCCCTAAAGGTCACAGTGGAGCTCCGCACGTACCGCAGCACACGGTTTGCATTGCAGATGACTTTAACCCAACCTGTTTGCATATCTTTCTGCTTTGAATGTAATCTGACTTTCATATGATCCTGTTTGTTATGCAACCTGTCACATGATGCCACCTGGGCTCTGCTCTAGACTCTTAACCTTGAGTGATTTAATCCCAACAAACATTTAGGTCATTGCACAGTTATAATATCGATTCTCAAATTAGACTTTTTCAGAGAAACTGCCCTTTCACATTAAAGTCAACCTCAAATGCCATTTGCAAACCATTTAGGTCCCATATTCTGCCATTCTGCACCTTATTAAGATGCATTATTGAGCCAAAGTATAGGGAAATATTCATGAGCACTCAGACATGTCTTATTAGCATAAAACACAAATTATTTACACAAATTGCAAAACAGAAAAAACAATATACATTTATCATCTGTGGAAGTCTCAGGACCACAAAATGTCCGAATGTAATGATAGGATGTCCTACCTACCTAAAATACGTATGTATTTTCACCTGCTCGCACAGACATCGCACGTCATCAGCGCTTGTTCCTTAAGGCAATTAGACAGATGTCAGTCAACGAGCGGCGCGTACAAACAGCAGTTATCTTTTACAGTTTCTCCTGAACCAAAACAACAAGCTTTATGCTGTGTTCACGCCATGTCATAACTGTTAACTGTAACTATGAGATGGCAATCTGTGACGTTCTACCCGGAGCTGTCAAATTTGATGCATTTCTATGTCAACACTATCAACACCGAAATGAGCAGTCAGGTGGTACAAGTAAGAGCTCTGTAAGTTGTTTATGTTCGTTATCATTTTAGTGTTGTGTGCTTCTAGACATGAGGTCATTTTACTCTGTCTCTCGTCTCGTGACGCTTTGCATACTCTGCTTTGCTATGTGTGTTCATGTGTTTTGAAGAGCTTTGGAGACGCTCTGAATGGAGGGTGGGATCTTATGCTTTCAAAGCTAGTGTACTATTGCCTCTCCAAAATTACCTACCCTACCTTTAATTATAATAGTCAAAAACATTATTTTTTTTTTTTACTAAAATATGTTAATCAGAGCGATGGTTAACTTGACTTTCATCATTCTTATTTTCAGTTATTTCTGCTCATGAAAGGGGGAAAGGGGTCTTTTTTGAATGACAGATCGATAAATAAAATTGATTGAATACAATTTCAATAAATAAGAAAGAAATCTCATGGAGATTTCAAAGAAGATCTTATGCTTGTGTGCAATCATTCTGAGGTTTTCTGTGTGGATTCCACATAAAGACGAGGAAAAGAAATGCTACATCTTTCTAATTAATTTAAAGAAACACTACATGTGTAAAAGGTGCATTTAAAAAAATCCCCAATAACACGTGCAAATACATACACAAATGTTTCTTATAATTGCTCAGGAAAGGCATAGGAAATGAAATGCAGTGTGTATTTGAAATGCAGTTTTCTTCTGACGTTAGTCACTCTCTTGGGATTATGACCCAAGAGAGTGTTTGGATATGTGTGTTTATGGGAGAGAGAAAGAGGCCTGAAAAACAGTCCGTGACAAAAGCCTGTGTAGTGGTTTGACTAATTTTATCAAAGAGTATAGAAGTAACAAAAGGCGAAACTCAATAGAACGTTCCATTGCAACAAACTCACCCATGCGCAGAGCTGCAGCTCCGCCATCTTGGACTGAACGCAACACCGCTGTCATAGGATTGAACTATACCGGTTCAAATTCAAAAGCGGTTAAATGAACTAAAAAGTAGTTTCTAGTTTTTAATATCTCTAGAGCAGACATCCCATGTCTCCCGGAAGATCCGGGAGTCTCCCGCATATTTATAGCGGCTCCCTGATGCCCGCAAATTAGCTAAAATCACCCGGAATCTAGAGCGAGCGAGCAAGAGCGCGCAGCTCCAAACCGTGTAGCAGTAACGTTAGAGCACACGGCAGAAAGGGTGAGGGAGCGAGATATCAACATATCAACCTAAAATGTGGAACACAACTTGTTCAGATTTTTTGCTTTCATTTTCTTGCAGTTCTAGAGTAAAATATATTTTGTAATATATATATATATATATATATATATTATATAAAATATAAATAATTATATTTTAAAATTTGTACATTTTAATAAACTCAAACTTATATAACTTTTTTCTGTTTCACTTTCATAATTTATTTCACTTCAACAATAATCTGACAAATTAAAACAAGACCAACCATAGTATTAACGTTACAACCATACTAACGTTACAACCATTTAAGTTTGGATAGTGATTTTCATGTTTAAGCGAAAAAAAGGTGACAGTTAAAGGGTTAATTTAGTGATAACAATGAATTAATAAAGCGGTCATTTGCCAGGTTAGGTGTTCATATATCTCTGAAAGTATGCGATTTAAAAAGCCCATTTCGAGTCTTGACAATTTCGACCAAATACATAACGTTAGCAAACTGTTACTGCGGTTATGGGATAGCTTACATTAACGTTACAGCACCTGTTATCGTTGACGTTAGCTCACTTTAAAGTTAATAAAACCTTTTCTACTTTACCTCTCTGGATCTTTGGGGAATCTATGAAATGCTAGTTGATTGGTTGTACACTGGTAGTTGTTGCAGTTGATGGCAGAACACTGTTTTCTTTGTTTGCAATTATTTTCAGACATAATGTTAATGCTGTACAGTAGTTGTGCTACCAGTAAAGCCGTTGGTTCAGTCCAAAATGGCGGCCGCGCTACCGAAGCGCCACCTAGTGGCTGTTGTCAAAACTGCAACGGAGTTTCGCCTCTTGTTACTTCTATACTCTTTGATTTTATTAACTGACTTCAGTTGTCTAAAGTGTTTTAGCTGTGATCTGATGATGACTAACCACCCAAGGCCAAGCCATACTACTCCATACTGCTTTGCAAACATCCCATCCAATCAAAACCGACATGTTGGCACCCAAAACAATCACTGTTTACTCAAAGCTATAGAATTAGCATTCTCTCCAAGTCACACTGCCATATCATTACCCAGTTACGCCCTATTTACCTTCACTTTTTTTGTGTCATAAAAGAATGATAGGCTCTTATCTTTGCTTTTCATTCCTGCATTATGAACATACATACTTTCAAATGGTATCGTTTGTGAAACTAATGCCATCACATCTGCTTTTGAAAGCTGCATTTCGCTGTACAAATTCCCATTGTTTGCAAATTCCTTGTTCTCGTACGTCATATATCACCACAGCATGATAAATTACACTGACATTCAGCAGCTAATCTACAGAGCTATAATGAAAGGAATGAACATGTTTAAAGTCTTGTCATACCAAAACATTATAAACTATGTTAAGAGTGGCAAAATATCACAAGCCTTTGTTAGCATGTGGCATTAACTCTTTCACCGCCATTGACCGAATTATCAGAAAACAGAATCTCCGGACCAAAACACATGCAGGCAAAAAAACTCAGAGTTTGTAATGGAAATTACCACAGCTCTTTTGTTTTTTAGGAAATACCACAACAGCAACCACCATTGTTAACCTTACATAGTCACACTGAAATACAACTCCCACTGAATTACACTCATCTTAGACCACATTAGCTATTGATGTCACAATACTGCATTGTTTTCTCTGTTATCTTCATTGTCATGTAAGCACTGTACATTATTATGCATTGAGCATGTCCAAATGCTTAATTTCAAGTTGAGTCTTTACTGTTTTCTCATAAAGACAATCCAGAGTCAGAAACTGCTGCCCACTATTTCACACTTTCCACAAAAATATTGAGTAGCACTATTGATTTCAATAATAAGAAATGTTTCTTGAGCTTCATGCGACTCTGCAGACTGGAGTAATAATGCTGAAAAATCAATTACATTTTAAAATATATTCAAATAGAAGACAGTTGTTTTAAATTGTAATGTTTCACAATACTATTTTTTTTACTGTATTTTTCCTCAAATAAAGCAGTCTTTGCGACCATTAAATACCCTGAACTTTTGAATGGTATTGTATCTAACTAATCTGAACCAAAAAAAATCGCATTTCATGCTGGTCCGCCAGACCTTCTCCTGCCCAAGTGTGCATTTTTTGGCCCAAATAAGCTGCAAAGTAGTGATCCAAAATGTGTTGTGACCCACAACTATTGTGGGGATGATGAAGAGAGAGAAGAGGGGAGGAAAGAGAGAATAGAGAAGCTTTTCTTCTTTGACTGATTATTGACTTTGTTTTCCCAGTATCTGTTGATTTTGGCAGCTACATCCCCACCTCGTGAGTTTAGACGTCAAAGCATAATTTTTCTACAAGCAAGTCTTTTACAAACAACAGTACTGACTATTTGGAGCTTCTGTCCTCAGAATTGAACGCACAACGTTAATGAAACACAGCATACACATGCGCACAAAAAAAAAACACAGACATAGGACGTGCAGGAACATTATGTATCTGAATGCCTATTTGGCTAATGGGTCAGAGTTCAAAGTTCATAAAGCAAAGCAGTGCTGGCATCTGCAGGGTATATGTCAGGCAAACATACGGTCATTTCCCGTAACTCAATCATCTCTGCTGTGTAAATCAATGAGCCATCAGCTTAATGAGAGGCAGCTCCAGATATTTATTGATTTCTCTGTCAATGAATCAATAGCTTGATATACTGCTGACAGTACATTTGATGCTTCCTTGCCGTAATTTCCCTAATATCGCCAAGTGTATTGGGTTTTATGATCTGGAAAACGTAGAAAACGTGTTCTGCTGTGTTGGTGAAGATTATGTTCTGCAGATGAGTAATCACAGACAGGGTGGCCAGTGTAGGGGTGTAACCAACTAACCAACTAGCTAGTGCAGCTTTTCCAGTAACAAGCAGCAGTGTATCGTGACACATTTGTCACATTGTAGCTTTACAGATTAGAAAACTGAAATAATAATCAAACACTCCTTCCTAAGACGTTCTCTCTCATACGTGATACATTAGGACGTCTGATTCATTTAGTGAATCAGTTTGTTTGAAGGATTCATCTGAATGAATTGGTCCGTTGATGCTTTAGTCTATGCAGAGTTTTACATTGAGTTTTTACTGGTTAGCAATATATATACAAAATATGTTAATGTTTATTGCAATCATTTTACAAAACAATATAATATTTAGTCAGTCACTCTTGTTTTCTCATCATCCCTAATGTGAGATAAATTATGGCGTTTTCTAGCTTTAATGGTATTTGGTGTAATCTGATTTGTTCAAATGCTGTTTTTTGTTGTTATATTATATGGGATCCTTATTGTTTTTGTAGAACAAGTAGATACCCAGACAGCAAAATATTGTTGGCCCAGATCTGGTTCACGTGGATTCCACACGTACCAGATGTGGGCCAGATCTGGGCCGACACTATGTTGCTGTCTGGGTAATATTGATAAAAATTATAATAGTTTGTAATGTACACTAATTGTTTAAAAAAAAAGAGTTAAAGTGCCTCACGTCTCAAGCACATAACATTACAATAAAAATGAACATAAACAACTTAAAGAGTACCTGTACCACCTGACTGCTGCAGTTTCATTTTGGCGTTGATAGTGTTGACATTCAAAAGCATAAATTCGAGTCACAAACTGCTCCAAGTATAACGTCACAGGTGTCCATCTCATCCAAATTACAGTATTTTTGGCATAAACGCAGCATGAGCCCTTATTTTGGTTCAGGAGGAACTGTAAAAGGTGGCTGCTGTTTCGTTTGCGGTGCTCTGTGACTGACGTCTGTCTAACCCTGTGTGATTTCTGCGCGAGCAGGTGCGCGGAGGTATACGTTGACAGGCAGGCATCGTGTCATTGCATTCAGGCCGTATGAAAATATTTTGGTCCTACCCCTTCCACAGACTATAGTGTTTCTGGAACAAATCACCTATACCCTGCCTTTAATATGGAAAACAATTATTTTAAATTCTAATATTATTTCACAATATTACTGTTTCCACAGTATTTTTTGATCGAATAAATGCAGCATAAGAAACAAAATCGCTCCAACAGTTGTGAACAGTTGTGCGTCCAACTAATTTGTAAAAAGAGTAGCTTGACAGTAGTTAACTTCTTAAACTACTGAGTATCTTAAAGCTGGTGACTGATGTTGTGAAGCTCTACTGCTGGCAAGTCCACAAAGCTCCTGAACATGTCAAGACCTCAGTCACATCTTTTCTTTGAACGTCTCTCTGAGTTTAGACAACAAACATCTAAGACTCTTTCAAACGCTCTATTAACCACTGAACGGCGCACAAAGTCTCCTGTAAATATGGCAATAATGAGGTACGCTCAGATGGTATAGAGGTCCAAATGCATGTGATATTGTCACAGGGCAACTTTTAAATCACTAAGCAGCCCGTCGCAAGATCCAGAGGAGCCAACATGTGATTCAGAAATATGCCATCCATTCTAATCACAGGAGCAACAAAACATTCATTAGCACAGTCTCAAACCGTATTCAGTAGTCTATGAATCACCAATACTTGTGAATCACCAATATTTGAGTCATAACATGCATAACGTTATTGGAAGATTAGTCAACGGGAGTGTGTTCACACCTGCTGAGGTGAGATGAGATGTAGCCTACCTCACAGCCAGCATTCATTAGTGAGAAATACTGTTTATTACCTGGCATGCCTTCACACGCATGGCTCATGTTCATGTACAGTTCACGTCCCCAGCATGTCTCTCTCTCTCTCTCTCTCTCTCTCTCTCTCTCTCTCTCTCTCTCTCTCTCTCTCTCTCTCTCTCTCAGAGAAACGAATATGTTTGTTCAAATGCCTCTCTGCACAAAAGCCCTAAGTGCGTCATTGCTGGTAGACAGTCCTTTGTCCCTAAGGAGAAAAGAGAGGCAGCGGTGATACAGAGAGTAATGGAGGAAAAAAGTGAAATTTAGGGTAAAAGCAAAAAGGATTTTGTAACATGAAATATAGAGAGGAAAAAAGAGAAAGAGAGACTGACGCAAAGCATGGACTGAATTTAGAGAGGTCGAGAGATAGAAAGGTCAGACATTTGGTTTTATTATGCAACTATTATAGTAGGCTACCTCCCAAAATCAGAATAAAATGTCCAGAACTCTTTTTATAAAACCCTTAGCTTTAACTCTGATTGGATGAAGCACATTCAAAGCAATTCAGATGAACACACAATTGACATATTCTATATTAAATACCCAGTGATGTTGATGTATTTCACAGATCTAGTCAAGTCAAGTCAACTTTATTTATATAGCGCTTTTCACAATACAGATTGTATCAAAGCAGCTTCACAGTATTAAATAAAATAGTACATCAGTGTTTGTTTCTGGTGTAAAACATCCACGTTTGGTAATGCAGATCAATAGCACTGGTGAATCGATTAATCAATTTAAGCATCCCCAACTGAGCAAGCCAAAGGCAACAGTGGCAAGGAACCGAAAAACTCCATCAGGTGACCTAATGGAGAAAAAAAAAACCTTGGGAGAACCCAGGCCCAGTCGGGGGCCAGTTCTCCTCTGGCGTTTATGAAGTAGAGACCGGATTTAACTGTAAGATTAAAATATTATATGAATGCCTGGCTGAAGAGATGCGTCTTTAATCTAGTTTTAAACTGGGAGAGCGAATCTGAGCAACGAACAGTATCAGGAAGGCTATTCCAGAGTTTTGGTGCTAAATGTGAAAATGCTCTCCCTCCTTTGGTGGATCTGGATATCCTAGGTATGACCAGAAGCCTCGAATTTAGTGATCTTAAAGAGCGTGATGGATTATAGGGCGATAGAAGATCCGTTAAATAAACTGGAGCTAAGCCGTTTAGGGCTTTATAAGTCAGTAGCAATACCTTGTAATTAATACGGAACTTTATAGGTAACCAATGTAGTGATGATAAAATTGGTGTTATATGGTCAAACTTTCTTGATCTAGTAAGAACTCTAGCGGCGGCATTTTGGACTAACTGTAGCTTGTTTATTGAGGATGCAGGACAACCAGCTAATAAAGCATTACAGTAATCTAGTCTCGAGGTCATGAATGCATGAACTAGCTTTTCTGCATCAGAAACAGATAGCATGTTACGTAATTTAGCAATATTTCTAAGGTGAAAAAAGGCTGTTTTTGTAACATATGAAATATGATTTTCAAAAGACAAGTTACAATCTAATATAACACCCAGGTCTTTTACTGTAGAGGATAAAGTAACAGGACACCCTACTATGTTAAAGTTGTATTGTAAGAGGTTTTGTGGGCGGTTTTTTGAACCGATAAGTATTACCTCTGTCTTATCTGGATTTAATAAAAGAAAATTGTGCGTCATCCAATCTTTTATATCTTTAACACACTCTGTCAATTTGGATAATTTAGCGTTTTCATCCGGCCGTGATGAAATATATAGTTGAGTGTCATCAGCATAACAATGGAAACTAATTCCATGTTTCCTTATAATATTTCCAAGTGGCAGCATATATATTGAGAATAATAGAGGGCCTAACACAGATCCTTGCGGCACTCCATAGTTTACTGGAGTTATGATCGATTTTTCTCCGTTTAAATAGACAAAATGGTAGCGGTCAGATAGGTATGATCTGAACCAGCTTAATGCTTGTCCTTGAACACCGGTATAGTTTTGTAGCCGATCTAAGAGTATTGTGTGATCTATAGTATCGAACGCAGCACTAAGATCAAGTAAAACTAGTATTGAGATACAGCCTTGGTCAGAAGCTAAGAGTAAATCATTTGTGATTTTAACGAGCGCAGTTTCAGTGCTATGATCTAGGCATTCATTAGTTAGTAATTTATGCTATAGCATCGAATATGTTCAGAATCAAATTTTTCATTTAAATGTATTTATTTTTATATTTCAAAGTTAACTAACCTAATTAAAAGTAATTAATTAAATACATATGATTATTAGTATTAATATTATTACTATTGTTGTTGTTGATGTTAATCATATCAATAAAAAAAAAAAATTCTGATTTATTTAATACATAATTAATTTAATTTCATATAAATATCAAAGTTAATAAGCCCAATTGAAATTAAAGAATAAATTAAAATAGTTAACAAATTATTATTAGTATTATTATTGTTGTTGTTTTTGTTGCTGTTTTTTCATATCAATAACAAAAAAATATTATTTTTTTATTTATTTTTTATTTATTTTCATCCATTCATTAATAATAATTCATTCATTAATAATACTAGGCTACTACTACTAATAATAATAATTTATTATTATTTTTGTGAGCACAGATGTTGTGGCCTGCCCATTAGACAGACAAATCACATATAATAAAAATTTAAAACAAATCAGATTTATATTCAGTCATTAATAATAATAATAATAATAATAATAATAATAATAATAATAATTTATTATTATTTCTGTGAGTGCAGATTTTGTGGCCTGCCCATCAGACAGACAAATACACATGGACACAAGCACACACACTGCAGTAATTATTGTAAACAGTACAGAAGGACTGACTGAGAGGCAGAGAGAGAGAATGCGGGGGTTTGTATGTGAGACAGAGAAAGAGAACATTCAAGGGATGCTATTTCTATGAAATGAATGAATTTAATATGCAGACCCACTGGGTTTTGATTAAATGTGTAGGAGGTAAATAAGAGCAAAATAAATATGTCAGAGTGGACGGGTGTCTCTCAGAGGCCCAGTGAGTCAACAGAAAGACGGATGAGTGGAGAGAAATGAGGTGGATGGCATATGAGCACAGTATATATTAATAGCAAACGTCACATATTACATAGGCCTATACTGTGTGTGAAAGAGAAAATATTCAAAATCCAAAGCTGAACTCTCTCTCTCACCTGCATATCATGCACACACGCGGGGACATTATAGGCATAATTCTTTTTATACTGTACAAACTGTATATTATATCCCCCTACACTAACCCTACCCCTAAACCTACCCATCACAGAAAAAAAATCAGCATTTTTACATTTAATAAAAATAAATAAATAAAACAGCACTTAGTATGATTTATAAGCTGTTTTACACAGAGCGAGAGAGAGAGAGAGAGAGAGAGAGAGAGAGAGAGAGAGAGAGAGAGAGAGAGAGAGAGAGAGAGAGAGAGAGCAGCCTTCAAGCAAGGTTAAAGAAGAGGAAAGCTGCTGCTGACAGAGCCACAGGTGTCCAGTTTTGTGATATTGTTTCTGCAATTTCAGTAGCAAAAGGCCTGCTGTCTTGCTTTCTGCCAAACACACACACAGAACATCTGCTATTTTATTTAATCTCACTTTACTTTATCTTGATTATGCACATATTTAATTTCATAATTTTAACACTCTGATCCAAATGGTCAAGCTGCATATTCAAATCAACAGCGTTCTTGCTTCTGTAAAATCCTGCCTAATTATTTATTAACATTATGTCTATTTTTGAAGTTAATTAGCCTAATTGAAATCGAAGAATTAATAACTTATTATTCTAATTATTATTATTATTATTATTATTGCTGTTATTTATTTAAAATTTTCAATCATTGCAAATTTATTTATTTAACTAGCCTAATATGAATTGAAAAATAAATTATTAATATTATTATTACTGTTGTTATTAATCAGAGCAATAATAAAGATAAATTAAAGCTGCAAGCAGCGATGAAAAGGGCCCTCGCACCCGTGCCGTCGCCACCCGGCACCTTTAGGAAAACAGAGCACGGTGGGCAGTATGTAAATATAGGAGGACTATGTTAAGGTAATTTGTATTTGCCACACTTCCTGCTACCAGCAGGTGGCGCTATTACTATAACCGAATATGAGCATGGTCATGTGTTCAGGACAGGACTCTTATCAAATAAGTGAAGTTAGGGGCAGATTGGACATTGTATGCCTGATAGAGATGCGCAGATGGGCTATTATTTCATCCGCAACCGCATCACAAAACTCATCATCCATCCGCCATCCATCCGCTCCAACGTTTTTGACCAATTTTCAAAACCGCACCCGCCCGCCATCCGCTGATTGCTGTATACATAATATTTTTCATTTGATTGGTTCAACCGCCCGCCACCCGCCCGAATTGAATTAAAATATTATTTTTCGTCACGTCATCCGCCCGATCCGCGGTTTATCCGCGGAGTCCGCGGCTGTAACCGCCAACCGCGCATCTCTAATGCCTGAGTTACTGCAGGCTGTCTGTGGTTGCCAAGCAACATCGGAACTGCAAGCAATTTTAATATAGAACTTATCTGATGATGCATATAACACCCAAAGGCTGAAATTGGGTGTGCACATCTACATTTGTCATGCCGCCAAATGTACTCAAGATCTTCGTAATTTAACGTCGCAAAGGCATTAAGATTACACTCACCAAATTTGAAGAGGATCAGATCAAAACTGTAGGAGGAGTTTGTTAAAGTACAACGTCTGAAAATAGCAAAAACTGCACAAAATCTGACAGGAAGTTCAAAATAGCTGACTTCCTGTTGTGTTTAGGGCTATGCTCCAAGAGACTTTTTTGTAGGTATTGGGTCATTACATGTATGTACCAAATTTCATACCTGTACGTGAAACGTAGAGCCGGGGCAAAATGTAGGGGCAATAATTGAGCCATTTTGCCCCACACAATTCTGAAACCCATATTACACGTAAATTTTCAGCGTTTTCTTTATATCAGCTTGAAAGAACACATATTAAAGGAGTAAAATAGCCAAAAATCTCAAAACTGACCACTGCATGAAAAATCGATGTTTTTGCCTGCCGTGTCTCGCCTTAAATAACATTCACAAACATTAATTAATGTTGTAAAAATATATTGTTCACTCAATGTGTTGATGTTAGATAACGCATTAAGTGATGTTAATGAATGGTAGCCTATCTTGTAGCGTTACCAAACTATACAGGAAATAAAACGTGTTTAATTTGACTTGACTGTACTTTTATTTAATCCAAAACTGCATTCATATTTAATTTTAAAAGGGCTTTTTAAACCTAGGAGTTATCCAGCCAAGAATAAGACTAGAACTGCTTTTCTGACGGACTGATATTAATGACGGCTTTTTATTTCTCATCTCCATAAATATATCTAGTAGCCTAGTAAAGCTAATGCAAGGGCTAGAAATCAATTAATTCTTTGCTAATACTTCCTCGTCATCATGGAGAGCGGATTCGCACCGCTTTCTCCTTTCTACAAGCGCTTGTTCTCCCGTGGCGTCTGTCGTTGCTATGCATCCATGAACATAGGCGCGCATGGAAAAACGCCGCTTCTATTATGAGCGCGCTTGCCGCGCGCCATTTGAAATAACGAATCTGCACGCGCAAAAACATCAGCACCACATCAGCAGCACCGCCGGTCGCCATGTCTCAGCGCTTTTATGAAGAGGACGCAACTGCACGCGCTTCGGGCATGCACGCGCATCAAGAGAAAACCTGGTACCGTGACGTAAAAAAAAAAAAATAGTAACGACTTAGTAGCCTACCGAAGTACCGGGTCTTTTGACAACACTGATACTCACTACAAAAAAACTAGACTACACCACTGTTTTCACCACTTCTGAAGCGTAGCCTATGCAAAGTTTCATGAGTTTTCGAGCATGTTAAGGCCCTCTGATTCACTTTGGAGAAGAAGCGGAAGAATAATAATAAACGGAGCCGAAACAATAGGGTCCTCTCACCATTGGTGCTCGGGCCCTAATAAATAAATGTGAAATAATAATTTCATTATTTAATTCATTATTGCTTTACTTAATTAATCATTAATTTCGGTTAACTTGCTTAGTTAAAATGAAAAATAAATAATAATTATTATTATTGTTGTTGTTGTTATTTTTATTTTTATTATTGTTGTTGTTGCTGTAGTTATTAATCAGAACAATACTAAGCATGATAAAATAATTATTTTAGATTTATTTGTTTATTTAATAAAATATTGCTTTATTTGATTATTAATTATTTCAATTGTATTTGTTCAAGTTTACTTATTTATTTGTGTGTGTGTGTGTGTGTTTATTTATTCATTTATTTATTATTACAATTTATTATTTTGTATTGTTTATTCTTACTGTATATTTATTACAATACAAATGTGAAAGAAACTGCCTGGAAAGACTACATCCTTTAAGCGCTTACGTCTGGGTATTAAGTTTATTGTTAGAGGACGATCTCTCATGACATCTCTGCCCCCTGCCCTTCATCTTCTTATGTTCCCTCTTCTATCTGGTGCTTTATTTCTTTCCCCCTCCCTCTGCCTCCATGTGTGCTGTTTGTTTTGTCTTCAGGTAAACCTTAATCTGTGTCTACAGCTGGAGAGTTCCCAGGACCAGTAGGGTGTGTGTGGCTTTTTTCTGCAGGCCGCTCTTGCCAAATGCACGTGCAGAGTGGGATTTACCTCACTTAGTCTAATAGGCTTACACAACCCTCTCTCCTTGGCCTGATGCTTTGATCCATGTCCACTGTCCTCAGCCTCTTCCCTCTCCAGGGTTTGTCACCATCATTTTGCTTCTATATGGGGGTGAATTTGGTAAACAGTCTAATTCACTGACTGCTTACAAACCATAAATAATGAAGGAAGTGGACGAATAGAATATTCAAGTATTTTGTTTTGTTTTCCAGTAAAAATATCTAGATTTTCTTAAAGGAGAACTCCGGTCAATTTTAACATTGAGCTAATTTTTTTGTAAATTTGGAGTGCTGTCAATACAGAGAACAACGACAAAAATCGGTGTTGCCTACACCGTGTTATCCTCTTTTTAAAATTTGCACCCTGTTGACTTCAATGGGGCAAGTTTTAAACCTGCTTTTAGCCTCTTAACATCCTTGATGTGTCATTACAAGTGCACAGCCAATGTGAGTGATTCCTTCAGAGTGATCACGGGTGAATCTGACTGCAGTAGATGTGAAAGATATGAATAAAAATGATGTTATTTCAGCCAGCGCACGTACCTGTATTTTCTTCCTGTTTTCGGTCAAAGACCATAGTAATCGATTGTCGAGTTCACACACATAGGTTTAGTTACCTATGATCACGCGCGTGAACTCGACAATTGATTACTATGGACTTCGACCGAAAACAGGAAGAAAATACAGGTATGTGCGCTGGCTGAAATAACATCATTTTTATTCATATCTTTCACGTCTACTGCAGTCAGATTCACCCGTGATCACTCTGAAGGAATCACTCACATTGGCTGTGCACTTGTAATGACACATCAAGGATGTTAAGAGGCTAAAAGCAGGTTTAAAACTTGCCCCATTGAAGTCAACAGGGTGCAAATTTTAAAAAGAGGATAACACAGTGTAGGCAACACCGATTTTTGTCGTTGTTCTCTGTATTGACAGCAGTCCAAATGTACAAAAAAATGAGCTCAATGTTAAAATTGACCGGAGTTCTCCTTTAAACCATGATATATTAACTTGCCATGTGTCTCATGTGCAAAATGCCATATTAACTCTTGTTTTCTGTTATGTTTCCGTACCTGTACAGGAAAACAGTAATAGAGCATAGAATATAGAGTAAAGAGCAGCTCAGCAGGGATTAGAGGATGTGTGTGTTTGTTTGTGGGGCGTGGGAGGGGATGCTGGGTGAGGGACACCTGTTGGGCTGTCTTTGCCATGTGAGGGTAGATAACACACACACACACACACACACACACACACACACACACACACACACACACACACACACACACACACACGCACACACACACACACACACACACACACACAAGCATACACTCACACACACACACACACACACACACACACACATGCACACACAACCTCAACCTCTTTATATACTGTACAAACTGTATATTATAATATGCTCTAACTCTACCCATACCCATATCAGACAACTTTCAGCATTTTTTTCAGAAACTTTCTTGCACAAAAAAATCATCACTTAGTATGATTTCCTGATGGGGACCATAAAAATTCCCCTCAAGTTCAAAGATTTCAGACATTGCCATTCTGTCCCCATAATGTAGGTTTACCAGGCCACGCACACACATACACGCACGCGCACACACACACACACAGACACAGACACGCACGCATGGGTTTCTATGTTTTATAGGGACTTTCCATAGACAATGATTTTCATTCTGTACAAACTGTATATTCTATCCGAATATATATGATGTATAAGCTGTTTTCCTCATGGGGACTAAAAAATGCTCCACAAGGACAAGGATTTTGGATATTGCCATCTTTGTGGACACACACACAAGATACAATATATTTTTTAGGGATGATATCCAAAAGTAGGTAAATTAATAATAGTTGCACTGAGAGTAAATCTTAGACTCAGACATGGTTTCCTGCCATAGATTTTCAATCCAAAGTACAATTTACAGGGGCAGTAAAAACAAAAATAAAGATGCCTTTGGATAAGCTATATATATATATATATATATATATATATATATATATATATATATATATATATATATATATATATATATATATATATTTGGATGGCCTTCAATGGAGAGAGATGGGTTTTGGAAGCAGAGGTTACATATAAATGAATATAGACTGTTTCCACATGATGTTTCAGTGGTAGTCTACAGGTTTGAGCTCTCTGAAAATTCAGAGTTTACAGATTGAAATGATACGATCTTTGAGTTCCAGCTTTTTAACAAGGTTTAATTTCGTAATTACAGTAATTTCCACATGGCATGAACATACCTTTTGTCTTTGTCTGCTGTATTTGACAGCTCTGGAAAAACCTAGGGAAGGTTTTGAGACTATGTGTGATTTTCTGGTTCCATCTGCCAATGAGCACATTTGTACTTTAGTACAGAAAAAAAAAGAAAAACCCTGCTAGAACTTCGTGACAGAGATGGCAGCATCCAAACCTTACACTCCAGAGGGAATGCTAATGCTAACAAACTCACTCAACTCACTTCAGCTATTATAGACCTCCTCGGTCAACCCCATGTTTAATATTACTCACTAACATTGAGTAACATGTTAACTCATGTTAACATTGAGTAACATGAGTAACATAACACCATTATTCTATGCTTGACATTATTAACAGATTCAGCAAGCACAAATTAAACTACTTAATCTGGAAAAAAATGTAATGCTGGGAAATGTCACTTCGTAGAAAAAGGACTGTTGCGACAGAACAGCAGAGCGTAGCCTAAATCAGGAAGTATCGATCACTCCTGAGGGTCTCATTCACAGGAAGTAGGAGGAGCGTCACAGGAAGGAGGAAATGGAAAGCATGGTAGTGTTTGCGTCACAGAGACAAGAGGACTAGTGGAGGGAACACGGGAAACACAGTGGAAACGGCAGCTGACTCAGTTCAATTAACGAAACTATGGCACTGGACTTTCTGACATGTTCCAGATTTAGACGCAGTAATTTATTAAGTGGTTTACCTCACATACAAACAAAAACACACCAAACACAAAGTAGCACAGCCACCCTGGGAACTACAGAAGTCTGAAGAACTGCTAAACCTCAAACAGGAAATGAAGCACTTCAGCTCTTGTGCAAAATAGAAAGCATTGTAATGTGAAAGAAAGAGTGCATACATTTACTTGAAGTGAGAATAATAGCCATGCATCAGACGCATCCACAGGATTATAGCTCCACATCCATGAGTTCAAAAGACAGTTGTAGTTAAGAGTAAGACAGTACTTGGCTTCTAATGAGGGGTAGAAGTCTGCGTGAAATACAAGTGATGTATTTGCAAAATATTTCTTCTCGTTCAGAGTTCTATAGCTCTCTTTCCTGAACGGCCCCTTCCCACAATCTTTTGTTTCTTTTCCAAGTAATAGCCAGGTTCTCTGCCAAAGAAATAAATCCTGTGAGAGACTCTCTCCCCCTCTTTCCCCCTCATCACGCCAAGCTCGGAAATGATACAGTCAGTAGAGAAACTATGCTGTCACTAAGATATTAATATTGAGGTTTAATATTAATATTAATATTGAGGACAATTCACAAGGTTCAGGAGCACATTTTTAGGGATGAACTTGCTCTTCCTCAGGGCAAATGAGAAGGCTTTACCAATGTTGATCTCCTCATCACATGTCCTCGGACAACATTCCCAGCTTTATTAAACGGCTTTCTAGAATATTTGATTCTAGACTTGTTGGTCAAGTATGGGGTGACTAGATTGATCCTGAAGTATCAATGCAGAGAACAATTGTCCTCACATTAAAAAAGAGCAGTACTAAGTGTTTTAAAATTATTATTATTTTTTTTTTTTAAATCCATTTTAATTTTAAAGTACATTTAAATGAAATTAAAAAAAAAATCATGCAATTAAGGCCTATTTAATGTTAAAAAAAAAACATTAAAAACATAAAAAACTGACGTAGAGCTAGACAGATAGATTGGAGTAGACTAATTAGGTAGTAATTTTACCCACTTCTGCCACCCTCTCCAGAAATGAATATTAAGTAAGGTTATGCTCCTTCTTATTGTCCCAGTTGTAGTACATAGCTGGCTGTGTTGCCATAGCAACTTCATATTCTCTATGACAGCATGGCTGAGCAGTCAGATGTTGGTATGGACTTAGCAGAGGCTAATGTCTATTTTACTGGTAGCTCTGCTCTGATGATCTGTACCGTCCTGGAGCCTGGCGAGAAACTGGTTCATGGGTCCTTTCTGGGCATGGAAGCTGCAAGGCATTTCCTAACGCTCTGAAACTAGTGGCTAAAAGAAAAAAGAAAAAATTGCTGGGAGCAATGGTGTCACAGGGTAAATACCACTTGCTTACTAATGCCCTATGCTGAGGCCTTTAATGAACCTAGACCTGAGGTCATGTAACAGGTGAAAAGGAATTTTCACAAGAGGACAGGCACCGGTCAGCGTGGTCAAATTGGTATTGACGTCCCCATAGTGTCATTCGACACAGGGAACGTCAAAAGGGAACGTCTAGGTTCCGTATGTAACCCCAGTTCCCTGAGAGGGAATGAGATGTTGCGTCACATTGTCATGCTTTGGGCATGGCTGCGTGTTCATCAGAAAATATTAACCAGATGACGTGTTTAGGAGCCCTCCTTATAAACTTGGACGCACCTTGTGACGTCATCGCACTGCGTTGGCCAATGTCTTTGTTTCACACGGTGAAAGCGTCATTTGGTGCAGTGCCTCATTCCCTCTCTTACATCCATAGCCTAGATGTTTCTCTGGGAAACACAATACTATTGTGAGAGAGAACACAAAAGAGTGAAAGCAAAAGCGGTAAAATATAATTTCCCTATTATCTCACCATGTCCACTTAGGGGCTGCATAGATACTGCCCTTTATTCAGATTGAAAAGAAAATAAGTGGTATTGCCCATCCCTAGTATTTTTGTGTAATGACCACAAAACTGTATACTTGCCTTAATTTCTTCTTATTTAACATTGAGAATAATGTCAGCCCAAATCAATACTGATATAAATCAATATTAACTTGATGTAAATCAATCAAGCTCCATTTATTTGACCCATGTCTGCTTTGTGTCAGGGTTTGTTTTGTCATGGCAAATTGTACATTATATCTCATATCTAATATTTGGGCAGCTGAAGTGTGTATGAGCTAAGTTGTAATATCTGTTGCGTGTGTTATAAAATGACTGATTTGACAGAGCACTACTGACAGATGGGCTGGTAAAGTGAGGGTGAACATCAGCACATCCTTCCTTTCTAACACATCATTTTCTGCCTCTGTCTGGGTGATCTGTCTGTCCTCATATCTGTCTCTCTGCTTTTATCTTACCAACATCCTTCTCTCACTCTCTCTCAATAATTGAGCATTTACCCTCCGGCTTATGACTGAGAGCTGGTGGTCACCTGCCTTCATCTGTCACCATGAACAATCTCCATTCACACGGTGAAAACGAGCCGGCGACGCCAGGCAACCAGGGGTGTGCGAGACGTCACTGGGCCAGACTGAAAGCAGCGTGACGCAGGAAGAGCTGGATTGGGTTACCTGGGCAGGGTGACCTTCCAGCAAACAACCAGAGTGAAATAAAGAGCTGCAGGGGAGAGGGGTGTCAGGTTAGATGAATCTCCAGTGTGTTCACTCAGCCTTTTTTTTTTTTGTACATCTCACTCTGTCTGTGAGAAAAAAACAAACTCATAACAAGCCCTTCTTGTACTTATGTAACAGCTGTGTAACACTCTTTTTTTCTTGTAACCAGGCTCTCTCTGCCTACACAAGGTGAACCACCTTGCCACCTTGCAACCACCAGCAACAACCACTGCTGAAAGTCTCAGTTTGGGTTTGAGTGATATTTAAATTGATTATCAATGCGTGCACTCGAAAAAGTTGAGGTTATGGTCTCCATTTTGGATGAAGCTTAAAAGGGCAGAGATCAGGGCTACAAACAAATGAAATATGTATGTATGCATTTATCTATTTTTTATATTACAATTTATTTATTTGTTTATTTGCATATAATGTATGTTTTCATTCATGCATTGGTGCCATAAGTAAGACAAGACATGGAGGGGAAACTAAACTTGACAACCAGTTTTCATGATGCATTGTTGAAGAATGGAAAATAACACCTTCAACATTTTGATTAATGATTTTAAGTGGGTAGATGAAGATCAAAAAGTTTGGTTTCACTTTATTTTGTGGTCCCTTTAACACATTCTGTTGACTGTAAGTAACGTTGCACTTACATGTCTCCCATTAGAGTGTTAGTCGAGTATTAGTAGACTGGTAGGCTTAGGGTTAGAATAAGTTGACATAGTTTGCAAAGTTACTTATAGTCAGTAGAATGTATGTTGGGGGACCATCACAACAAAGTGTTAACAGATATTAAGCAGACAGTCTATTAATACTTTAATGAGAGTTTGTTGACACTTGCGTGCAACGTTACTTATTGTCAACAGAATGTTCAAAACGGACCATCAAAATAAAGTGTTTAATTTGAGTTTGCAACTCAGTTGGTTTGAGAGAATTTAGTCATTTAAATGTGTGACTTTTGCCACGGTGCTTTAGAGAAACACCTTTTTTTCTTGCCATTTTCCCTTTGGAATTATACAGGACACTGGCGAGCTGACAGGAAAATACTAGAGGAGATGGGGAGTGGGTTCAGGACATGACCCAGGTCAGACTCAAGCCTGGATTCCTGGTGAACACAAGATCTCCTTATATGAGCATGAGCATCACTCTACCCTCTGTGCCACTGCTCCAACTGAATCAATTACTTTATGAACCAATTGTTTTAATGATTAAGATCAGATGAGAATTACAAAGTTTATTACGGAAGCTTGTTTCTTCCATGGAATAAAAATAAAATAAAAAGGTAAACGGAATAACAAAAAGGACTTTTTATCTGAAAATTTTGACTTTTTTCTCACAAACTCGAGTTTATATCTGAATAAGTTATATCTGAATCACGAAATAAAAGAATAAAAAGGAAATCGGGACTTTATAACTCGCAATTGGGAGTTATATTGAACCATTCTGACTTTATTTCTCGCAATTCCGAGTTTATAACGCAATTCTGATTTTTTTTTTTTCGTAATTACAATTTTATATCCTACAATTCTAACTTTATTTCTCCCAAATATTAGCCAAATTCAGACTTTTCTCTTGCAATTGTGAGTGTATATCCTGCATTTCAATTTTTTTTTTATTGCAAGAAAATAAGTCTGAATTGTGAGATAAAAGTCGCAATTACCTTTTTATTGCATCTTTATTAATTCTTCATATGTTATTGTACTCTGTGACTCTTTTTCTTGGTCATTTCTTGGTCATCATTGGCATCTGTCTTCTTTTCATTTCATTACCAGTTTCATTCTGTGCCTCAGTGCAAGAAGGCTCATTACACACTACTCAAAGTGATCAGTCCACAGAGTCAATGTTTGCCTTTGACAACATATATATATATATATATATATATATATATATATATATATATATATATATATATATATATATATATATATATATATATATATTTTTTTTTTTTTTTTCTGCTATCTTTAAGTTACTTATATTTCTTATTAGGAGTTCAAGCATGAAATGCTGAAACCCTATTGTAATTGTAAGGATTTGTAAAACGCATCGTGCAGGCCAAACCATAAGGCCTAGAAACTTGAAACCTGGCCAGATGCAGAAGTGTCAAGTAACGAATTACAAATACTTTGTTACCTTACTTAAGTAGAAATTTGGGGTATCTATACTTTACTGGAGTAATTATTTTTCAGACGACTTTTTACTTCTACTCCTTACATTTTGATGCAATTATCTGTACTTTCTACTCCTTACATTTTAAAAATAGCCTCGTTACTCCTATTTAATTTTGGCAAATGGTTTAAACCTGACTCCTGCCTCCTGAATACACATCGCTAAACTGATTGGCGTTGTGGTGTGTTTCTAACTTGTGAGAGGCTGACTCTTAGACTGTTTGTCCCAGGATCAAGTGTCTTATATAGTTGGAATCCTTGGCTCGAGGCGGACAAAATGGATATCTCCGATTTTGATTTAGGCAGGGACAATTTTGTCTCTCAGAACTTGACAAACATTAATGAGCTTATGTGTCAGAACATGGTGAGGAAGCATGCAGAGTTTCATGGAGATCGGACCATAGGTGCCGCTATAACTGGCAAAAAGCCTTCATTCTTATTAGGGGTTCAAGCATGAAATGCTGAAACCCTATTGTAATTGTAAGGATTTGTAAAACGCATCGTGCAGGCCAAACCGTAAGGCCTAGAGACTTGAAACCTGGCCAGATGGTAGACCTCAATTTAGGGACAACCTATCAGAGTATGACCCCGAATGGCCCATAGGTGGCGCTACAGCAACCAAAAGTTCAAAATTGCTCATAACTCTTAGACCGTTTGTCCCAGGATCAAGTGTCTTATATCGTTGGAATCCTTGGCTCAAGGCGGACAAAATTGCTAACTCTGATTTGCTCGCCTTTCGGCGGCAATTTTGAGTAAATTGCATTTTTTTGAAAAACCTATTTTTGCAAACTTCTCCTAGGTTTTTGGCCCGATCAGAACCAAACCACTGCAAGAATATTCTCTTGAGTCTGACAATCAATAATCATCCAAAAAATTAAAAATTTCAATTAATGGTCGATAAGGGGAACCGAAATATTTGATGACACCAGGGCCACTTTTACTAAAACGGTTATAAATTGTGAACAGAAAGAGATTTTTTTGCTAATCTTGGGATTCATCTTCCTGAGCTCAATCTGAGATCACTTGAAAAAAATCGCAACAATTGGCCACTAGGTGGCACTATAAAACGGTTATAACTTGTGAACGGAAAGAGATATTTTTGCAAAACTTGGGACACATGTTGATGAGCTCATTCTGAGGTCACGTGAAAAAAAAATCAAGACAATTGGCCACTTGGTGGCGCTATAAAATGGTTATAACTTGTGAGCGGAAAGAGATATTTTCGCTAAACTTGGGACACATGTTCATAAGCTCAATCTGAGTTGACATGAAAAAAATCGTGTCAATTGGCCACTTGGTGGCGCTATAACAGTGAAAAAAATCATGAAAAAAAGCTATAAGCGCACCCAACCGTTAGTCTACTGAAAATTGGCATGCAGTCTCTTTGTCCAGGGTACCATGATAGTCTATGAGAACATTGGTGTATCTCAAAAAACTCAGTATACGTATACTTCGCAAAGACCCACCCACTTTAGTTACTGTTGCTATGTCTGACAAGCGACGCCACTCTCACACCACACCAAGTTCTCACGCAGTGAAAAATACATTGCGGATCAGAGAAAAGACTGCGCGCTGACAGACAAGTAGGCTACTTTTGATATGAAACAAAGTCTCACCTTTCAAATGTAGTCATTTTTTAGAGACATTTAAACAATAAATACAGTTTTGTGACTCTTTAATGTGTCTGACAGATCGCTGTAGACTCGAGGCTCAGTTAAAGCTGCTTGTGAACCGATCATCTCTTCCTTCTAGTTAATTTATAGCATTAAAATAAACATGAATGAACATAAAAGGAATGTTGTTTTAAAGTGCTAAGACGTCAGTACACTTTGTTTTTCAAATTTAAATCCTCCAATGCTGATTAGTCAGATCGCCTGTCAATCAAACTCCCTGCGAAGGGTCAATTGAGAATGCCTGTGCGCACAATCCTGATCTAATCGACAACTTTGCAGTTGCACATAGGAAAGCCCGGAAAATCCCGCTATAATGTAAGAGAGCATCTTTTTTATGTATTTGGACCTAGGCCTAACAATGTGTTATCGTGCGCTGTCACCAGTGTTTTTTTTTTTTTGTTTTTTTTTGGTGAGCGTAGGCTACTCCTGATTTTGTTAGTCATCTCATCTCTTATATGCTGTGTATGATCATATCCTGCCCTATTCATGGTAGCCTACTCGCAGACATTGCGTCATCAATGTCATCAATGGGCCCGCCTTGATAATCCTACTTAAGGGCCCGGTGTTGGCTCGTTACGCCACTGAATATAATTGTCTAAACTCCTTATCAAAATTACATATTTACAACAAATCTGACACATATATATGGGCACACTTTGAGTACTACTAATAAAAGCATATATTTCCTATGGTAAACTGCCTGTATTGGCTGTAAATTGACTTTTTCATCTATGATGGCAGTTGTTAAATGCTTGCTAAATAAAACTTAATGTCTTTTGATGCTTGTGTGCTTAAAGGCCTTAAAGGAGAACTCCGGTCAATTTTAACATTGAGCTAATTCTTTTGTAAATTTGGAGTGCTGTCAATACAGAGAACAACGACAAAAATCGGTGTTGCCTACACCATGTTATCCTCTTTTTAAAATCTGCACCCTGTTGACTTCAATGGGGCAAGTTTTAAACCTGCTTTTAGCCTCTTAACATCCTTGATGTGTCATTACAAGTGCACAGGTCATGTGAGTGATTCCTTCGGAGTGAACGCGAGTCAATCTGACTGCAGTAGATGTGAAAGATAGGGATAAAAATGATGTTATTTCAGCCAGCGCACATACCTGTATTTACATCCTGTTTTCGGTCGAAGTCCATAGTAATCGATTGTCGAGTTCACACATGTGATCATAGGTACTAAACCAATTGTTGTGTAGGCAACACCGATTTTTGTCGTTGTTCTCTGTATTGACAGCACTCCAAATGTACAAAAAAAATGAGCTCAATGTTAAAACTGACCGGAGTTCTCCTTTAAAGGCCTTAACTGCTTGAACCCCGATAAATGCTGCTTGCAGCTTTAATTCTTATTTCTTATTGTATATTTTCCTATATATTATCACATATTTATATTTATTAAATAAAATATTTTTTCTCTTTTATGTTTATGCTTTATATATATACTTATACATATTGAATTTACCAAGAATTTATTTTAAAATTAGAAATCATTTTGCCAGCCCCATTTTTCACATTTGAAGATTTAAACAAAATATATTTAAATTTGAAATATATATTTCCTTATGCTTACACCATATATTTAGTATATATTTGAAATGTGATTTTTTTTTTTTTTTTTTGATGGATGAACTTCCATCACAAGTTTATCTATCAAATCTTAATGTATCATTTAATCTGGATCATTTCCATTCACACAGCACTTTTTTTTTTTTTTTACCAGTCAGTTTGGTTACTGAATGTGGTTTATAAACATCACTCTTGTATATAACTGAACTGTGTGCGAACATAACCATATTTTATGCATAATTAAGCATAATTGCTTTGCTGTTATCATACATATATCTAAGCGTATGTCTCTTCACACAGGAAGGCATACTAAAAAACATGTGCACGCACAATGCCATTTTGTGAAACAGAAACGCAGCTGGAAAGGTCCATTAGAAAGCACAGGATTGCTCATGTGGCGAGTTTTTCTCCCAAGACTGATCAATGAAGCTGGTCGATCCCATCCAAGGCTCACTGATTTCCTTGTGTCCTCCAACTGTGACTTTCACAGGAATGAGGCACATGCACTATTCACTTTGCTATTCCACTGATAAATACAAAGAGATCTGCAAATTTCGTAAACAGATTGTTTGCTTTGTACTTTGAGGTTTTGACCAATTTAATGCATCCTTAATCAAATCCTGTGCTTTTGCATGCAGGATGGTGCTAAACATACAGAACAAAGGACAACACTATCCTTCTCCCTCTTTTCACAAAAAAACAGTCATAAGCACCAGGCCATATAGCATGTGACGCTCTGAATAAAATACAAGCTGGATGATTCAACTACACACACAAATATCTCACCCACACAGTATAGGAACATCCTCTGTCCAAGCATTTTCCCAAGAACATCATGACACAAAATTTGCAACAATTTGCCTTTTGCAACAGAAGTGCACAAGGTTGTAGGCATGAGATAGCAGCCGGTGCTACAGATGGGCTTAGAGACAAGCAGCTTAACACATTAGATGTTTTGCTCTGTCAGTTAAAGTTCAGACCACACAAACAAAGCAGTTGTGTTGTATTTACGTCAGCAAGAGACCACAGATAGACTTGAGGCCACTCTCTCTCTCTCTCTCTCTCTCTCTCTCTCACACACACACACACACACACACACACACACACACACACACACACACACACACACACACACACACACACCCTACACACACACACACACACACACACACACGCACACACACACACACACACACACAGATTAAAACAAATTATTTATCTTGAGGCTCTTCAATGTATCCTGACTGGTATTTGATCAGAATCCAGAGATGTAAGAGGAATACTACTAAATGTAAAATATATAAGATAATAAAAGAAATATATAAGCTCTAGAAGAAAGTTGTGTCATTGTCCAGCTTAAGTAAGTTCAGCTTTGATTAATTTAGTTTTCACAACACTATTTTTAATCAAGCCAAGTCAAGTCACCTTTATTTATATCTTTTAACAATACAGATTGTATCAAAGCAGCTTCACAGTGATAACATGAAAATAATACAAAAAAGTTTGTTTCTAGAAGAAAATTGCGTCATCGTCCACCCTAAGTAAGGCAAAGGCCTAAATAATATTGTTGAATAATAAATGTCCCCAACTAAGCAAGCCAAAAGCCAAGGCAACAGTTGCAAGGAACCAAAACTCCATCAGGTGACAGAATGGAGATAAAAACCTTGGGAGAACCCAGGTTCAGTCAGGGGCCAGTTCTCCTCTGGCCAATGAGCAAGTGCATGATTATGATCCAAGGCAGCATTACAGGTCAGAAGTCAGATTGGTTGTGTCGATGAGGCCTTCACAGGGCTGATGAGGCTGGCACTTCAGGGATGCGTCATGGATGGGTCCAGGTGCAGGTCCACCATCTGATCTGGATACGGCCGGGGTCCAGCTGACAGGGAGGGACTAAAATAGAAAACAGAAAACTGTTTGTGTTCTGGCCGTTCATTTACACGACAATGGCATTTTGGTGGGCTGAGAATGCAAATTTTGCAATTCAAACAGGTTTCAAAGTGCAAGTTTTTGCAAAAGAGTTTTTGAAAATGATACCGTTATCATCTCCAACAGATAATGATAGACAGACAGATAGCGTGTTGGTAAAAGTTACTTTTAAAAGTAATGTGTTACAATATTGCACTACTTCCTGAAAAAGTAACTCATTATGATACTTTTAATGGAAAGTAATGCATTATGTTACTTTTGCTTTACTTTTTATCACCTGGCTGAGGCTTGCTTTCTTTCAAGCCTTTGACTGAAGTTCTTTCTGGCAAGTGTTTAGCGCCATAATGCATTCTAGTCAAGTCAAGTCATCTTCATTTATATAGAGCTTTTAACAATGTAGATTGTTTCAAAGCAGCTTTACAGAGATAAATGTATAATTTAAGGTAACAGAGATTGTTTTGGCTTTATAGCGGTTCTTTAATAAAGTTATTTTCCAGCTAAAGTTAGTTTTGATTGATTTGCTTCCGTCACAACGATCATTTGTTGTTAAATTAGGGGCCGCTAGACGACACCATTCTCTCTACACAGACTTTAAACGCAAACCTGTGAGAAACGCTGATGGCGTTCACATGTGCATTAAGAATTGGTTCTATAGTTATGTGCGTTTGAATATATGTGCGCAGGTTTGGAATTCCCTACAAACCAAGCCTAAACAAAGTACTGGTCTTTCCTTATAATTTTGATACAGAATTTTATGTGAATGCTAGGTCAAAGAGATGTGTCTTTAGTCTAGCTTTGAACTGACAGAGTGTGTCTGCTTCCCGGACAGTGTTAGGAAGACTGTTCCAAAGTTTTGGCGCTAAATAGGAAAAGGATCTACCGCTAGCAGTCGATTTTGATATTCTAGGTATTATCAACTGGCCGGAATTTTGAGATTGCAATAGACATGAAGGACTATAATGCGTTAAGAGCTCGCTCAAGTACTGTGGAGCTAAACCATTTAGTGCTTTGTAAGTAATCAGCAATATTTTAAAATTGATACGATGTTTAATAGGCAGCCAGTGCAGTGTTGACAGAACCGGGCTAATATGGTCATACTTCCTGGTTCTGGTAAGAACTCGAGCTGCTGCGTTTTGAACCAGCTGTAGTTTGTTTATTAAGCATGCAGGGCAACCACCCAGTAGAGCATTACAATAATCTAGCCTTGAGGTCATGAACGCATGAACTAATTGTTCCGCATTTGTCAATGAGAGCATATGGCGCAATTTAGATATATTTTTAAGATGGAAAAATGCGGTTTTACAGATACTAGACATGTGACTTTCAAATGAAAGATTGGTATCAAAGTAGTAGGTTTCATTCTACAACATAGCCTTTATAACATACGCCTTCGTTTTCTTTTCTATAATATGCATTTAGTATATTATATTATATTCTGACCACTTGGAATATTTCCTGATCCCTAGACCTATGTATGCCAAACAAAACATCTCTCAACATTACGGGTTAATTTCCTTATTGAACAACCATTTTTACTGAAATTTTTTACTTTTTTGTACTTTTGTACTTTTTGTCTGTTCCCACTATAAGTGTGCATGTCTACATAATGGAGAAGAGGGAGAATTTTAATTCAGTAGTTTAAAAAACTGTTTAAGCAAATTAATTAAAATGAAAAATAAATGTGCATTACTTTTTCAAAAAAGTAAGTTAAATATTAATGTTAATTTATAAAGTAATGTGTTACTTTAATTGTTACATCAAAACTTGTAATGCCTATATATTCTATATACACACTGTACCATGTGTATGTATTTGTGTATACATGCATTTAAAATATACACATACACATACTATACACAAGTACCATCCACATTATTTCTGGAATACATCTACCTTATTCAATACTCCAAATAATAAAACAAAAATTTTGCAATAAAATTTGAATAAACCTCTATATTTGTGTCATGCTATCATAATCTTAGTTTGTTTTAGTCATGTTTTCTTGTCATGTTCTATTTTGTCATTGCTTTGAGCCTGTTAATTAGTTCAGTTCTCCTTTGTTCCCTGCCGTTGGTTACAGTCCTCAGTTCAGGTGTGTATTGTTGAGTTACCTCTTTTAGTCTCTATAAATTCTCTTAGTTGCTCCTCTTTCTTTGTCTGGTGTTAGTCATGTTTAGTTGACTAACCATAGGTGTGATATTGCATTCTCTTGAGATAATTTGCATCTCAGTTTGTGGATTAAAGATTACCTTTCTTGGACTCTTGCCTCCTGTGCCTTTGTGAGTGAGCTCTACACAGCAGTACCCTGACACATGTGTATGTTCTGTTTAGGTTTCATTCTAGTTCAGAATACAGGACAAACACGACAAGTAGAAATGGACTCATCACCAGTGGTGCGTCTTCTCCTCCAGCCTAAACAGAGGAGCCTGTTGGAGTATTTGGGCTGGGTGCTCCAGCACGGTGGCGTCACCATTACCAACCCCCGTTTCGCACCCAGAGAACAGCCAGCCACCATCCAGCTGCATGGATACGACGCCAGAGCCCACCGCAGATGGGGGAACTGAGCCTGCCTTGATGAACGAGCCGAAACCTACTACAAGGAAGGAGTCATACATTACCCCGGAGTTTGAGCCTTGCAAGATGTCTGACCAGGTGTGTGAGCCGGCAACATCGTAAGTGTGGGAGACCTCGTGGAGTACAAGGGAACGGTGGAAGACTCCGCCCACACTCCCACCATCAAGGGTGAGCTGTTGTCAAGCCCTGTTTCTCCTGTCCCAGCTGATCCCGCCCAGCATGAACTCTCCAGTGCCCATTCTGGACCCGGCCATCTCAGAGTCTCCTGTTTACCGGAATTACCTCCCAGCCTCCTTGTCCTGCCTCCTCATCTAAAATCAGCCAGTTCCTCAAACCTGCCTTTGCTGGTTCCCCTCAGCCCCAGATCTGCCCCGTTGAGGGGATTTCCCACTGTTCCCATCACTCCACCTTGGCCCATCACCCTGACTCCTCCGCCTTGGTTCCTCCTTCCCTTGGCTCCACATGGGACCAACAGACTTACAGCCACTGGGCTCCCTCGATCCTCTGACTCCACCTCAGTTGGACGTCACCTCGCCTGCGCCACGGACTTGCGAGCCATCTGCTGCGCTCGGTCTCTCTCCACCCTACGGCTTCCATCTGGCTCTGCCCTCCCTCCGGCTCCACCACGGCCCTCAGTTGCTCTGGCTCCACCTCAGCCCTCCGGTACTCTGGTTCCACCTCGGGGGGTCATCGCTACGGCTCTGTCGCTGCCTCTGAAGCCTGTGGTGTCGTTCTGGTCCATCTGCTCTCTGACTATGCTCTGGGCACCCTCTCCACTGGCTCTGTCTCCATCAGTCATCCCCATGGCTTAAAGGAAATCTTCACCATTCCTCCTCCCTCCCTTTACTCCACCGTGGGGCATCGTTCTGGCTGGACTCTGGGTTACCATCTGGATCCTCCTGCTCCTGTTTCCGCCCACCATCTTTGCCACCCTGGTCTCCTTCATTGGCTTCACATTTACATTTAGTCATTTGTCCAAAGCAACTTACAAATTAGGACTAAATTAAGCGAGTCATCGTGAAGAGGCAAGAAACAACGTAAGAAGTGCTCAAAATACGAAGTTCAGGCATTGTTCAGAGTAGCATAAGCCCGATAAGCGAGGATTTAATGGAAAAAGGAAAAAGGAGAATTTTTTTCTTATGAGGTTAAGTACTCATGGAAGAGATGGGTTTTCAGTTGTCTTTTGAATGTTGCCAGGGATTCTGCATTCCGGATGAGGGTGGGGAGAGCATTCCACCAGCATGGAACTGTGAATGAGAATGTTCTGGAAAGTGATTTTGAGGCTTTCTGTGATGAAACCACGAGACGTCACTAGTTGACCGATCGTAGGCTTCTGGTAGGGATGTAGGCTCGTAGGAGTGAGTGAAAGTAGTAGGGAGCTGAGACTGTGATAGATCTGTAAGCAAGCGTCAATGCCTTGAACTTGATGCGAGCAGCGAGTGGTAGCCAGTGCAGAGAGATGAACAGAGGAGTGACATGGGCCCTTTTCAACCCTGTTTCCCTTTCCTCTGCCTGCTCTGTGCCCTCCTCAAGAGCCCCGGCCCTCCCTCCTCAGTTGGACCTTTTACTGCTCAAGGCCGTACCTTTTCAGGGGGTATTTCTGTTGTATTTATCATTAAATTGTTATGCTGCCTCAGAAGCCTGCCCGAAATCAGTTTTGTAAGCTACTTCATGAGCAAATGCCGTCTGCAAAGTTATTGCCTGATGGCAATAAGTCAGCTGGCCAAGATTTTGGACGCAGCCTTAAGCCAGGGACACACCAAGCTGACTTTTTTTTTCTTTTTTTTCACAGTCGGCTTTCATCAGCGATTCAGTGCTAGTCTTTGGTGTCTGTTTTTGTTTGTCCCTACCCTTTGAATACTGTTGATCATTAGCCTAGCAACATGCCAATGCCAAACTGTATTAGTTGTGAGTTGGGACTACTGTGTGTTTAGCATACTTGAACGGCCAGAGTGCTATCTGTGTTTCTGTAAAAGTATGCTTGAAATTAATATTAAATGTGCTCCAACAAAATTAAACTGTACTGACAAGAGCACTGCAACACAGCACATCTTCTGACTGACATTTTCATTGTGCACTTCAGGCCCTCAGTGAAGGAAATTATGTATATGGATTGAATTGTTTTATTAGGGACCTATACAACATGAAGGTAAAATAATATAAGTATTCTGACGTACCTTGATTATAAATGTGTTTTCAGAGAATGGATTTATCATAGCGTAATGTTATGCAATGAAAAGATTGGATAGCACCCAAGATAAATAGGCCAGAGCCAAAAATTGAATCCATTTGGAGAGGCTGTAGAACTAGAGAAGCTACAGTATTGATAACAGCAGGTACTTTCAATAAACTTTGACACTGTTTGAGACAAGTAGTCTCATAAAGATAGGGTGCGTTACTGTCAGTCTGTTCTAAAACTCCACACTGAAAGATCATATAAAACAGAATGACACCAAATAAAACAAAATAAAGCAACCATTTACGAGGAGTCTGGCCAGTGAAAAAAAAAAAAAAAGCTTAAGAACGTTTTAACAGAATGAGATCAGCACTGCCACCCTGAACAACCGTCTGCCTCTTTCACTGCTGGGAAATGCAAGAAAGCCTTATTTTCCTAAAAGCAACATTTATTTAGTAAATAAAGTCGTTAAGCAGAGAAAATACGGCATGACTGACGTCAGTGGTGTCCTGAGGGAAAGACTTGATGAATATCATAGGGCCAGGCTTCACTTATTATAAACCCACTAAAGTATACTTCAAATTGTACACTGTACATACCTAAAAGTGAATGCTTTCATGGAAAATTACAATTTGCTTTCTACAAAGGGCACACTCCAAAACTGTACTCACTAGATAGCATATTTTTATTTACTATATAAATGTATACAAGCATTAACACACACAATATTATACTTAATTCACACTGCATATTGCAGAGTATAGTTTTCATTGGTATGTACATACTATATTATTCCTACTAAAAGTACTACATTCTAAGAGCGTACAATGCACTGCATTCTAGTAAAGTACAAAGAACAGCAAACTATTTTAGGCCACAGATGATTCACTGGAGGAGGCGGGGGCCTGGCAGAACGGGGAGACACTGGGAGCGAGGACCAACGTGGAACCGGAGGGAAGGAAGATTCCGATCCAAAGCGGAGCTGAAGGGCTGACAGGTTGAGGTGAAAAAATGGGCCTGGAGGCTTAAGGTGTAGCCAGGGTGATCCACTTCACAGAGCCGTGCTGGTGGTGAATAAGGATCTAGGAGCTACAAGACACCAGTGGTGCAGGTAAGTCTGGGGACTTAGATGGAGTCAGCTGAGAAGATGGTGACATTGGAATGGGCAGGATATTGGGTGGGATTGGGTCATCTATGATGTCGAGTGTAGTGGGCTGGAGAGGGGCGAGCTCCGTGGCTAAACTGTTGAGCCAGCGCTGCTCAATTGGCTCATCAGAGAACTATCTCTCTGAACTTGACTCATTGCTGGATCTGGAGATCGGCTCCAGGCTCGGGACGGGTGCGACGACCTGCTCTGGCTCCGGGTCTCATCGTCCCAGTGCGCCTTGTTGTAAAGTTGAAGATAGCCCTCCACATATTCCTCCGGCGTTCATCCATCTAGCATGAGACAGTCCATATTTTTGCTTCTTTTAACTGGTCGGTGATTCTATCACGTGTGGTAATACCATCGAAAACAAGAACTCAGGAATTCAGTCCAATAATACTGTAATCCACAAAATAGAGTTACGCAGAAGAACACTAATGCTTACCACATTAAATACTGACAATCACAGACAAAGAACTGAACAAAACAGGGAGAAATTATACACATAGGTATCAAGGAAACTAATGATCGACAGCTGAACATAATAAGTAACCAAAGAGACAAACTAGGAAACAATCAAGGCTAAAATGAACTGAAGCACAAATAGGAACAAAAAGATAGCTAAACTATATTATCCTGAGACTGCCAACTAAAGTGTGTGAATTGGCACCATTTTGACTCATGGTGTTCAACCTTGAAATCCCATTTAAAGACCCTGAGGTACAGGGCAAAATAGCTTCCATCTGTAAGGGTTATGAAGAGGAAATATCTGGCCTCATAATCAATGCATTGTTGAGAACATTATGACCAATGATTGATAGGCTGACAAGCGGGCTTGACAGCTGTAAGAGGTCTGGCCTTCAAACACAAGGGCAGAGTCAAATTTTAGAAATGAATCACAGTTAAGTCCGTTTGGAAGATCAATCTATCTGCCTTCAGGGCATTTAAAGGACATTTCGTCTTCCAAGGCACTCTCTGGCATTTGACTAAACAAGGTCAAAAGTAATGGAGCAGGCAGCTTTCTGTCTAATGTCAAAGTGTTTCTTTTGTAGGCTCCCTCAAATGTGAACCATTTAAGGATGCATACATTCAGCAGCGTCTACTATAGTTTGTGACGTAGTGTGAAACAGTGACCTTTCAAAAACCTCTCTTCCAGTTTAGATGAGCTCAACACTGTGTAGAGTTACAGTATAATACACGTGCACTACATTTTTCTGAGAACAAATGCGAGTGGTGCTCTAACAAGCCTTACTTTAGGTAGTAAACAACTTGTCCAAATGTTTTGTGAGGTTATTTCTGAAGGGAAAAACACACTGATGTTAATAGTATTGCGTCAGGAAGCGCATGACTCTTTTGAACAGGCGGCTGACCTGAAGGAGGAAAGTAATGGGGAGAGAGACCGGGAGGTGAATTCTGGACAGTAGATGAGGGGTAAGAAAGAGGATGACAGTGGGTAAACAAGCTGAGACAACACCTTTTGAATGAGTCAGTTGATTAAGTGCCCCCACCTTTGTGATTGTAAATCATTCAGGGTGTCACACGGCACATTAGAGGCAAATATTGCTCATAAATTAAACTGCTCTTTTCACAGGATTTTTTTTTTTTTTTTGTGTGTGTGTGTGTGTGTGTGTGTGTGTGTGTGTGTGTGTGTGTGTTTCCTTAAAGGGACAGACCGCAATTAATTGGTTATATTGCAATGATATGGCAATGCATGGATGCATTGTTCCATTTTTTATGGGTAAACTTTTTTTTTTAACTGTAAACTAATTTATAGTTTTACATTAAACTATAAACTCTCTTTGAAGGATTTGTTTTCTTTTCATTTTTATTGCAGACATTTAATCTAAAATTCTAAATGAATCATACACTATCAATCAAAAGTTTCGGATTGTTTGTTCATTCGTTCTTTCGTTTATGACACATTGACAACAATAATGTTTCTTGAGCAGCAAATCAGCATATTAGAATGATTTCTGAAGGATCATGTGACACTGAAGACTGGAGTAATGATGATAAAAATACAGCTTTGCCATTGCAGGAATAAATTCCATTTTTAAAATATATTCAATTAGAAAACAGTTATTTTGAATTGTAATAATATTTCACAATATAACTGTTTTACTGTATTTTTGATCAAATAAATGTACCATTGGCGAGCAGAAGAGACTCCTTTTAAAGACATTAAAAATCTTACCAAACCTTTAAACGGTAGTGTGAGTAATCATTTTCATTAGAAATATCAGAGAAAAAGGAGACTTAAGCAAAGTTTTCAATCTCATTACTATCTAGAAACAATTGAGATATTAATTTGATCTCGCTTTTGTTTTTCTTTTTCCAGTGGGTTTTTCCCATTTCATGTAAATGAAAATAAGTGCATAAGAGGAATGAATATGCCTGTAGTCCTCTTTTTAATACAATTCTGTGAGGTTGTGTCTTTTTTCCCAGACTCAGCGATGCACCATCCACATAAGTGTGTTCGTGTGCATAAGCATATCTGACTATGTGTGAGTGTGTGTGCGTAAGTGTGCACGCAATAAAGCAGTCGGTCTTAATCATCTCCTCTCCTCTCCTCGACACGTGAGAACTGGTTGGCGTCAGAGAGCTGTGAGTAGATAAAGCTTGATGTCACTGGGAGAACATCCCCTCCTCCTCCGCCTGTTCTGAGTCCAGACGAAGCACACTGATCCAAAGCACAGGAACTCCAGATATTCCAATATAAACTGATAAATTAACCATCTCTTCTTGACAGTCACATATTGCTGTAGATATTTATGTCTGTTTTGACCGAATAGAAGCCTATAACTGATCAGTAATGCCTCCCTCCTTTTCCCTGTGCATCTGTCACTCCCCGAAAAAGGGAATCTCCCTCTCTGCTCTGTATAAAAGGATTATTGGGACTTGAGTTAAGAGACTTACCTGTGGTAATGAGATTAATGTGGGACTCTGGCCCTTTGGCTCCAATGGTGAGAGTGTCAGCGTTAGAGGCCACACACACACACACACACACACACACACTCGAGTGTAAACAGACAGCATGCTATGCTGACGTCACATGCCAAACATGCATAAACCGATAGATAAACGAGAAGTAAAAGACCACATGTAGGCTACAGGTGATGAACATGCCTTGGTCCTCAAAATTGACCTCAAAGTAAGAAATTCTGTTTTGCATTAAAACATTTTTTATCGACATTATTTTCAATATAATTGATAGTTCGCCCAAAAATGAAACTTCAGTCAACATTTACTCACTCACATATTGTTCCAAACCTGTGTGACTGATTTTCTTCTTCTAATCACAAAAAAAAAAAAAATTGACAACCAAACATTATTGTGACCACTGACCTTCATTAAGGCCAAACAGCAAATAAACAAACAATGAAACTTTTCTCAGATTATCATATTTTATGATACACAGAAGAGAGTCAAATGGGTTTGGAACAACATGAGAGTGAGTAAATTATGACAGAATTTTCATTTTTGGGTAAACTATTGCTTTAAATATTCTAATATTCATAATCTTCTATGAATGTGTTTTAATATTTATAAATTGTAATGTTCAATCAATACATATAGATGTTATAATTATTGTTACGAATGTTAAATATTGCAGTTGAAAGAAGAAAATCAAAAGGGATAAAATGGGGATAAAATTGTGAATGCTGAAAATGCTGAAAATGTTAATGGTCTTTATTTAAAATATATAATTTGTGTTCTGTTATTTAATGGTAAAATGTGACCTGAGAATGTTAATGTCTTTCAGATTAGTAAAAAATTAAATAAAATAAAAGTCCAAACTAAGGTGTAATACATTCATATTATTCCAACCAAACAAATAGGATTGCTACACAATCACAAAGTAGAAGCAAAAGCCACTGAAACACAGGTGTGCATAAAATGTGCACAAGTGATGAGAAAGAAGACAAAAGATAACACTCAACATGCACAGAGAGTATTTGAGGAAGCAGCTGGGTGTCATTAGCAGTGCTCTATCTGGCTGTGGGCTGTGTGGGTTGCTTTGCCGTTAATGACCGCAGTGGTGTAACACACGAGAGTAATTTACACATTTCGTGGAAGTCTCACGAAATCCAGGTCAAATATTCAGGAAAGGGAAGGCTTTGTTCTTTTATTGAACTGTTAGAAGCCAGTCTTACTGAAACTCATGATTTAAAGCACAAGGAACAAGTGTTTGTAGACTGAACGCTGCCATAGCATGTGCAGAGCAGGCGGTGACTCAAGAAGACTGCATGCAAATAGAACTGAGTCCAACCCTCAACAAACAGACATGATTCATCTCTGAAGGGACGTGTCCCTCATGTCTGCATAAATGAAAACTGACAGGATTCAGACATGTCAGATTCAGTAGCTCCAGGAACCCACCGAAAGCACGACAATCTGCAGATAAATGATAAAGCACATAAGAAGTGAACAACATCCCTTTATACCAAAGCATCCCAATGAGATTAATAATTAATAAAGTGGTAAATTATGTTTTTTTTTTTACATGGTTTCAAATATGGTAATATGGTTTCAAATTACATGGATTACTTTAATGATGTCACTACTTTTCTGGGGCTTGAAAGTGGTAGTTGCTTAGGCTGTCAACGGAGGGAATAACCGTTCCCTGTTTTGGGGAATAACCGACCTCGGAATGTCACGACTGACCAATCAGAATCAAGCGTTTCGGAGAGCCGTGTAATAAGCATGCACCTCCAATGGGCAGTAATGTCAGTAATTTCATATAATATAAACAGTATCACAATATAGTTATTAAAAAAAAAAAAAAATCATGTGGTAATGTCATTTAGGTAATCCAGGAAATAAATAGGCCTACTTAAGAAATGACAGCTACTTTATTCAAATGAAAGGCACTGTAGAACTTAATGGATGCGAAACAAAATAACAAGTCTGTGCAAAGGCAGGTTTAAAATTAGTACCAGTTGACACATTTCTACAGTTGTCTGGTAAATGCCGCCCAGTCCTAATGTGAACTCCCTTTTAGAACGTCAGGAGTGAGCTTATGATGTCTTAAAACGCTACCTACGTAGGCAGATCACCCGGCTTTGGAAGAGATGAGACTGAGGACCAGCCTCTTAGGTCTCTTAAGACCTTTCATTCTGAGCTCACCACAGTAATCAAGCAAGTTAAGACTAACCTCAGTTGAACTGCAGCAGCATTTGCGATCAAGTGCCTGCTTTAAACTTGCCAAACAGTTGGTGAGGTATGAGGACGGGGCTGTGATGTAACCTGTCCTCTGCGTTTTGGTACAAGACCTGAATCTGGACGAGACATAGGCAAACACAGGCCCAAGTCGTTTTAGCAGAGCTTTGGACTCATTTGAGGATGTGGACAACTGCTCTGCCACATGTGTGAAACGCCAGTGGAATAAAGTAGTTTTTTTGGATTAGCAGCATGATTGCTAACATACCGGTCTGTTACGCTCACCGCAGAATTTCCGGTCTTTCATTCCTGCACAGAAGGAAACATCAATCTCTCCCTCATACTCAGGAAGTCTTGTGTAATGTCTCATTTTTTCCTCAACTATTTCAGCTGGATGTGCTGTTCGTGTGCTGCACACATGTGGGTTCCCTCTCTCTCTCTCTCTCTCTCTTCCTCCTTTTCTTCCTCTTATCTCAACAATGCACCTGCAAGACAAGGAGACTTTCCGTATGCAGACTGCAAAGAAAGGTTATTCCTCCCACTCTTTTTTTCTTTTTTCCTCCACCGTCTCTCTGATCCACATGCATACGTGCACACAATACGAGCACACTTTCCATCCCTCTTACTCAAAATACTATTACCATACACACCATCGCACAGATGCATTACAGTAGAGGAACTACGTCAGCGTGCAGCTTGAGCAACAAAAGACAGAGTCCATGAAGAAAAGAAATGAGAAAGAGAAACAGGAAAGGGAAACTTTGTCTGAGGTAATCTATTAAAGTAAGTCTCAAATGGTGGGTATTTTCTGAGGAAAAGATCAGCAGGGGGAAATACTAAATGCATACTAGAAGCAAATGATAAAATGCACTAGATGTGCATAGTTTGAATAACTAAATGAATAGGCTTATCAAATTTTAACAGTGAGGAAAAGTATTTTCCCATATCTTTTGTTGTTGACGTCAAAATGTTAGAATGTCGTAATCCACAAACAGTGCTGGGTAGATTAATTACAAATTATAGTCGGTTACTGATTCCAAATTACATGACAATAATTGTAGTTAGTAACGTAATCCATTATATTACACTTTTAAGGTAATTTAATCCGACTACTTTTTGATTACTTTTAGATTACTTTTGAACTAACTCGTTTATCACATTGATTTGAATAGGATAATATCGTACCATATTGATATAAAAATATGCAAACATGAAGTGCATTAAAGGTCCCATGACATGCTACTTTTTGTAGGCTTTAATTTAGGCCTTAGTGGTCCCTAGTACTGTATCTGAAATCTTTTTCCAAAAATTCAGCCTCGGTGCAGAATTATAGCCACTACAAGCCAGTCCCAGAATGAGCTTTCTTCAGACAGGCCGTTTCGGTGTCTGTAGCCTTAAATGATAATGAGGAGGAGAAAGGCGGCGCAAGGTGGAGGGTGGGTGTGGCCTATGATCTTGCGCAACTGTACCGTGCATGTTTACGTTGGATATATTGCAATTGCACGAAGACACACAGTCTTTCAAGCATTTCAGTTTGACCCAGAATCTGATCCGGATGGAGAAGCAACGGATGAAGAAGTTGCAACTCAGCGGCTCCAGCAGGACATTTCCTAATGGTTAGTTTAAAATATTATGTCTGGATACAGTACTTTATTCGGATGGTTTACAGTTATTATCATGTAGCTAACGCTAACCTACTGTTGCCTTTTCATGAGAGATCTGTAACGTCTGTAATTTATCTTATTACAATTACATCAAGCTCTGCGATCTTGAAATGCGGATATCGCGCGCGCCATATAACCAACAGGAAAACGGTTATCCAAATAACAAAGAAGTGTACAACACTCGCGTGTATTCACACACATAAACTGCATAGCTAATGTTACAGCCACATTCTACGTGTAACAATCTAGGTAACCATATAACAGTAAAGCAACACACTTATATCATTAGTTGACTTACTTGTCCGAGGTGTGTAGCTGAGCCAAAGAGAGTGATCCAGACTTTAGTTTCAGACGTTCAGCAAGCCCACACTGTTAGCAATTGATGTAATTTTTACAATAAATTTTACAACAACATGTTGTATTCATGTTTTTATTGTAAATGCAAATGCATGATGGGAAATTTATGGACAGTCCTGTAATTTTATTGTATCTACACTGTAGAAGCATTATTTTACAGCCGCCGCATAGCATTGTGGGATCGTTGCTGTTTGAATTTTGAAATTGCGCGGCCAACGGTACCAGAGAATCCAACATTTTTGAAAGAATAACACATCTCAGGTATGAAACGTTAACATGAAATCTATTTTATAAGTATATGGATAACGTTGATATGAGTGAGTGCTGCTGATTGTTTCGTTTGGTATATTTCAGTGACATTAGCTTAAGTGACGTTCGCCCCGAGTCGACTAAAAACAACGTGAACTGACCGCGGTGGAGTGGCGTCTTCTTTCTCAATCCATACGGAAAAGGAACCACATGCAGGTGCAAGGTACGAGATATTCACAATTTTTCGTTTGGTATATTTCAGTGACATTATCTAGAGTAACGTTAGATCCCTATAACGTTAGCTCAACTCGTCCCGACTCGACTCGCTCACTCCCGGTATAGCTAACTTTTTTTTTTTTGCTATAGTAGAACTATTTTTTTCAGATACCTCACAACCGCGTATAAACTTCCACTCGATATTTGAGTCTGAAGCGCAGTAATATTAACGAGCAATGAGTCCTCCAACAGAAATCTGTATTTCGCTACGCTACTTGTTTTAGAACATCAACGGACATCACTAATCACTCGGTGAATTGCACAGTTTTGAAAACGACCGTTAAAGGTTGTTTTAAGGACATGTTCACTGCAACAATTGTATAAAAAATGGGAGCAAAATGGGTTTCTTAATTTGTGATTTGTAGAATAGGATTTGTGAAACTGCAATGAAGAATTTGAGAAGGTGTAACTGTTGTGTTGTGTTTGTGGGAGAGAAAAAAAAGTCTACAAGTTTGCAACTCTTAAACCATTTCTCTCTTTGACTTCAAATTTACTGATACACATGTGTGGCTTTTCTCTACAACTACAAATCACGCTGTCACAGGTGTTCAGTTGATTTGAATCAAATATACCTCCATAAGCAACGACTTTATACATGAAGGGATCTTAAAGGGATAGTTTGCCCAAAAATGATATTTAACCCATGATTTACTCACCCTCAAGCCATTCGAGATGCATATGTCAATCTTTTTTCAGACGAACACATTTTCAGTTATTTTAGAAAATGTCTTAGATCTTTCAGTGGTTATAATGTCAAGCTATGGGGTCCACTTCGTTCAAGTCCCAAAATGTGCATGCATCCTTCACAAAAGTAATCCATTCAGCTCCAGGGGGATAAACGAAGGCCTTCTGAGGGTAATCCGTGCGGTTTTGTCGTAAAAATATACATATTTAAAACTTTATAAGTGAAAATAACTGGCTTCCGGTAGCGGTCAACGCGCGTTCACGGAGATGGATGCTGGTGTATGACGTAGGACGAAGCGTAGGAAGCGTCGTGACGTAGAACGAATGTGACAGCGCAGCCAGAGAGCAGAGCAAAACAAAACTCTACGTTTGTTCGACATCACGACGCTTCCTACGCTTCGTCCTACGTCATACACCAGCATCCATCTCCGTGAACGCGCGTCGACCGCTACCGGAAGCCAGTTATTTTCGGTTATAAAGTTTTAAATATGTATATTTTTACGACAAAACCGCATTGATTACCCTCAGAAGGCCTTTGTTTATCCCCCTGGAGCCGGATGGATTACTTTTGTGAAGGATGCATGCACATTTTGGGACTTGAAGGAGGTGGACCCCATAACTTCACATTATAACCACTGAAAGATCTAAGACATTTTCTAAAATAACTGAAAATGTGTTCATCTGAAAAAAGATTGACATATGCATCTCGAACGGCTTGAGGGTGAGTAAATCATGGGTTAAATATCAGTTTTGGGCGAACTATCCCTTTAATCAATGTTTATAACTTTTCTGTAATTTACATTTTTTGTTAGAGTTAGGGATGTCATTAAGTCACCCTGGCCCACTTAATACAAAAACATATTACTTCGCATTTTGAGTGATCAGATTTTACACATTGCTTTGCAGGTATAAGAAAAAACTCAAATTATGCTATCCAATTTAGTGAGAAAGGGATCACTCAATCTCTCACAGGCACACACTCAGGGGTTAAAGTATTCCGGCGTGACACGGTTGTGAAGAAATTTTCATCAGGATAGAAATTCGGAAAAGGTTTATCATTTTTGAGTTCCCCAAAACCTATGGCAGCTCTCACTTAAAAAAAAAAAAAAAAACGTGTTTAGCCAATCAGAAGCAGAGTAGGGTGGGACTTGTGTTTGCTAGCTATAACAACGTGCAGCTATCCAACAAGATGAAAGTTTTCTCTGTGTTGCAGATGCGTGATGTGCGAGTGCGTGGAAAAATAGAACTAATTTCTATTTTAAAGTACACATGCGCCGGGTCTGCGCTGTCCGTGTTCCTGGTGTAGCCAGAATCGCTGACATCAGTTGAATCTACGAGTGCGTAGAATTCAGCGTAATACGCGCGTGTAGAGGCCCGGTGTAGCTCGGGTGTTAGAATCACGGTTTAGAGATCTTTCTATTTGTAAACAATGCTCATGAATTTCGACCTGAAAATAGACCTACCCCTCCGCATCTAATAGTCTGCTTGTTTGGGAAATGGCTGAGATAATTATTAAAGTAAATTGAATGAAAATAATCATTTAAAAATATAAAGGCTTATATAAAATAGGAAATCAGATTTTACCGATGCAAAGCTTTAAAGGGAGATGCATCATGGTTTCAGCCCAATTTCTATTCGATGCACTCCACTCCAACCGGTGCACTCGCATCGCAGACCCTTGCATCGATCGTGCCAAGCCACAGACATATACACACAGACACACACATACTCATATAGCCTACAATGACACTCAGTCTCACACACACAAGCACTCATTCATTCATAAAGATCCCTTAATGTTTCATGTCATGGTTATGACCATGTCATATCAGTCTTAAATGTTACCTGATAAGTGTGTTTTTCCCCCTGTTTTCAGAGCCTTTTGCGGCATAAATCCCCAGACGGGCAGCAAGGCAGAGAAAAAAACGAGGGCTGAACGCACCAGTTTGCACACTTTTGAGGAATTGGTGGGCAGGGGACATTAGTGGGCAGGGGACATTAGTATGTTTGACAACTCATGTTTAACCAGTTTGGTACAGTAATAGATTGTTTGTTTGTGCATTGTGCACTCTGTTTTCTCATCAGTTTTAAGAGAAAATAAAAATATTAAAAAAAAATACTAAGTGTTTTGTTTTTCTTTGCAGAAGTCTGAAAGAGGACATTTATCGAAGTTACAACATTTAATTGTAATATTTACAATATTCTGTCCTGTGAAATTACAGGAAATCCCTAAAATTACAGGAAATTCCTGGCTACTAAGTTGCCGTAAATATAAAATTTTGCTGTAATATTTACAGTATTCTATCCTGTAAAATTACAGGAAATTCTATTAAGTACAGTACCTTGTTGTATTTATTTTACAATAACAGTCCTGTATACTGTTTACAGTAAATTTACGGCAACTATTAGCCAGGAATTTCCTGTAAAATTACAAGAAATTTCTAACAGTGCAGCTCTGTATTGACCCTTTGGTGTTCATTTGTACATCCAATTATTGAGCTATTATTATGCTTCGCTTGCTCAAAAGCCATGATATCTCTCGTGGACAAACTAAAATCGCACGCGCGCGTTCCTACTTCCTAGCGCATTTTCTCATGGGCGGAAAATATTCTCTTGGCGGGCAAAGCAGAGAAAGGGGAGGTAACATTTCCTCCTTATGACGTCATAAAGAGGAGATTCAAGATCAGCGCGTATGAGCCTCCATTTTCTCAAAGGCAGAGAAAGATAGCAAAAGCTCGATTTACACCGATTGAAATTTCTAGAAACTTGGGGACCATATACAGGCTAGGGGAACTCATATTAATGTTAAAAAACCTCAGAAAGTGAAAATTTCATGTCATGGGACCTTTAAATATTAAAATATGTCAGGGTTTAGACTAGGGCTCGAACTGTACTGTAACTGTAGTCTGAATACGAGTATTTTAAAATGTAATATAATCTAATTACAAGTAATTTTGGATTTTGAATTAATTCTGGATTTTCCAGAATACATGTAATCAGTTACAAAAAGGACAAACTACGCATGGTATTGGGAAATCTCTGAAACTGAATTGTGTCAATGGAGTTACTGGCAGAGGAAAGTCAAAGAAAAAATGATATATTATATAGGGGTGTAACGATAGCCTCATGTCACGATTTGATACTGAACTCAAGATACAATATTATTGCGATACTCCAAGACACATGAAAAAAGGTTAACAAAAAATTTACTATTGATTAAAATGCTAAATTTGATATTACATTGTGGGTGTAAATGAATATGCTTGGACTTGGTGCTGATAACCCAATGCACAGGCCAATGGTGACACCTGGATAAATATGATTCTGAAGCTGAAAATACAGAATCATTTTAGACGAATATGCTTGCACTCTGTCACTGACTAGATATATTTAAAATAATATAAGCCACTTTTTACTGGTAACATAAGACATTTGGCATTATCAGGACACACAAATATTCCCCCATTGCATTATTATACATTATATTCAACATTATATATAGTAGGTTAATGTAGTACTGGCACTGAAAACTGATTTTTTTTTCTCAGTAATTTTTTATTTTAGTAATTTAGTAAAAACTATACACAATATATATTGTATTTTTAATTGCGATGTATTGTGACACTATATATTGTTACACCCCTAATATTATATATTATGTTAATATCAAATAATATATTCATATATTGGTCTTTCAGTTACTTGAAATAACAATCAAAATAACCACAGTCAAAACTGGTATTTATGGAAATTGATATCCAGTATAACTCAAATTAATATTCCATGTCCAAATATTTATTTATCTGGCAAGTAGTAATAACTAAGCAGGATAATGTAGAGTCAGCCTGTTCTTTTCACAAATTAAACCCCTTCAGAGTGACAAGACCCCTCAGCTTATAGTTTATTTTGCGATAATGACCATTTGACTGTACATTAACCCTCATTTGTGTGAATCAAATTTGGGCAATTCAGAGTTTTCCATCTGATTTGTTTTTAAGATCTTTGTTCGTGGCAGGGTTGTAAGCAGCCATAGTGTGCTGGCAGAAATCTACAACCCAAATAAACATCTTCAAAAACAAAAACAGCCTCCCACTATTCATTACCAGAACTGCATGTGCTGAATGCAAGGCCCCAGTGTGTGTCGGCGGATGTGTGCTGCGGGTATTTTTAGAGGTGCCTCACGTATGCGCTGTGCAGTTGATGTCTGTGGCTCACTCATATGGCTAAATGTGGACAGCAGTTCGAGCTCTCGAGAACACATGAACAAACGTGCGTACTGCTTTATAGCCAAACATGTTAGGCCTCCATGTGTACCCACCCACAGCACGAGAAACCATTACACTGTACGTTAAGCATGAATGATCTGCTTTCAAATCATTTATAAATTGTCCAAAATGTGCATGTAAGTTTTTCAAGTAATCAAAACACCGTACATGCTGTGATGTAAAAAGTGTGCTGTGAGATGCTACCAGAACTGTCACACAAAAATTTTATGATTTCTGAATGATTTCACGCTGGCGGTATGAATCTAGTGCACCATGTCACAGTCTCTTTTATGCTAACATTTTAACCCTTCAAGGATTATTAGCATCTGTTAGCTGAATCGTATTAATAATACAGTAGAGGGTTATTATTATTGCATTACAGAGATTTTACCATGGGTAAGGGGTGCTTTTAGGTACAACATGAAGCAGAGGGGCAATTTGCATCAGTTATAAAAGGCTGATAAATGCACACTTTGTGACTGCACATGCTATATTAATATGTTAAAGGTATAGCGGAGGATGTTTTACTTCCTGGTGGGTAGTGTAAACTATTGGTCCTCCTAATTGTCAATCATTCTGGTGAATCAATCAAACTTTTCAAAAAGTGGAGAGGGCGGGTCTTATCTAAAATTTGGAAAGATCCTCCGCTATACCTTTAAGTTGCAACATTGTTTGGCATAATGCCAGCATATGGTCTTCATTGGCTTCTACTTTGACCCTATCTCAAACACTGTAGTGGTAGCTGAGGCCTGGAAGAGTTTGGTTCATGTTTTCGACATGTCGAGAGGATGCTGTTTTTAGCGCTTCGAATACAATGTTCATGCACTTCCAAAGGATGAGGACTTGGGCTTGAATTGAAACGATAAAAATGACGCCATTGTTTCTGTTCGTATCATTGTGTATTCAAGTGGCAAGTTTAGTGGAAGCTAAAATTCAGTTATGGAAATGGCCGTTTCGTTTCCGAAATGCGCTGTAAGCGGTAGACCAATCAAAACAGACTGGGCCATCTGACCAATCAGAGTAGAGCAGGCTCTCAGAAAGGGACTGAGTCATTGATCCAATCATTTTAGACACTGTGAGAAAAGAGGTGATTCTGCAATGTATATTATGAGAAAATGAAGGCGTATTTTTGACCTTAGATGCATGTGAATCTATTGTAGGAGACTTCCAAAATAAAAGGAACCTTTAAAATAATAATAATAATAACAACAATGTTGTTTCATTTATATAGCACCTTTCCAGAACTCAAGGATGCTTTACAATCATGTGGTACAATAATACACAGCCAATGAACAGTCACAAATGATGATGACATGACATTACAGTATCACTTTTCCAATTACACTATCATTGAGAACGACTGCATGCATCACTTAAGACATATAGCATTTGTGTTAGCAGAAAACGGTTTTTGAGTTGAAATATGAACTCTGAGATTGACATTGTTGAGTTTCAGATCTTGGGTCCTACAACAGTACAATGATTGAACTGAAATCTAGGGACAGAGAGGAACAATATTACTTGCTAAATCAAAATTTATTTTCTCTTATTGTTGTTTTTATTATTACTAAAACTTAATGTGTACATATTTGTATTAACATATAAATACTGAACATTGATGGGGCAAATCTGGGGAGATATATGGTGTGGCACTGCAAGGACGATCAGCTGTCCTTCCCGTCTCCCTGTAGCACTGTCTTAGGCATCTTACATTACAGTTTATTATTGCACTGGCCGCATCTGCAGTAGGACTATGGCATGTTCCCACAGCTGATCAGGGACCCTGGGCATCTTTCTTCTGGTGTTTTTCAGAGTCAGTAGACAGTCTCTTTTGTGTCCTAAGTTATTAGTGTCTTAAGGACTGTTGCATGTGCAAGAATTATTTATGGTTCATTGAACAAGCATGAAAAACACTGTTTTTTTAAACGCTTTCCCAAAAAGATCTGTAAAGCTTATTTGGATTTTACAAAATGATCTTATAGAATATAGTATCTTGAAAAGTGCATCAGTTGGGTGCCGAATGTAAAAATTTCATTCATTTTCTCCATAGGGGAATCAAGGCCGTAACCAGGGTTTGAAAATTAGTGAGGTCCGGGGTGAGGTGCAGGGCCGGATTAAGAATTCGGAGGCCCCTGGGCACAATGTGTTGTAGGCCCCCCTTAGGCAGGCCAAATGTATAGTTTGTCCAAGGATATTTGAATTTTGCATTAACAGTTTTAGTTTACTGACTTAAAAGGAACTTTGTTGTACTATGCTGGAGTAAATTTTATAAATGATCGTTCTTTCCCATAGGATTTAGTAAAACTATGATGGGTGGACCTCTGTCCCTCTAGGGGGGTTCGGGGGCATGCTCCCCCGTAAGAAAATTTTGTACATTTTAAGGTTAAATGCATCAATCTGGTGCTCTTTGAGAGCTCAAAATTAAGAGCTTCAACGGGCTTCAACCCATGAACTGTGCAAAAAGAAAAAACATTGACTTGTACCTGGACATTAAAGGGGGCTCAAACTTATTTTTTAGTTATGATATAGAGTTTGTCTACATTACATTATCACTGGTGTTTTAGTATGCCAAACAATTAGTGATATATAGCCTATATATATATATATATATATATATATATATATATATATATATATACATATATATATATATATATACTGTATATAAGAATATGACACATACTGATGATGAATAAAGTATAAGGCTATTAAATAGCAGTTCCAAAATAGTTTTTGTAAATACAAATAAGTTGGTATGTCAGACCACAATCATTTAGAAATATAGTGCAAAAACACAGTGAAAATAAGTGGCATTTTTGGGTTAAGGAAACAACAGTAACCATGGTAAATACACAATACTAACATGAGCTGTTAATGAACATGACCACTGATCCTGATGAATAGAATGAAAATTGAATGAACATAAACCTGCATGTAAATCATTCCAAACATGAAGTAAGTTGCGGAATTTATTGGCACTTTTTGGTAATTTCATGACTTACAAATTGACATCAACTACGATGTTGTTGCATCATGCTTGTAGTTTCTTTTGCGCTTTATTTATAATAAAGTGACATAAAGCGCTCTGCCGCATTTGCGCGTGTAATTGAAGAGGACGCGCAACGAGACTGACGGGACAGGAAAGTACGTTTTTTTTAGGTGAGAGACTTTTTATTTCGTAACAAGTTACAAATAACGTTAGAATAATGATACAGATTTGTATTATGCTATTGTTTTTGATAGTGTTGTAGCCTACATTTCTTACAGATAATCATGATCATTGCGTTTGTCTTACCGAATTTGGTATCTTCCTGTCAGCAATTACAGTTTGTCTAAGCTTCTTCTTTTTATTAATGCCACGAAAAACATTAAAAAAACAAAAAAATAATAATAATGAGAAAAAAGTTCAAAGCTTGTGTTTTGGAAAAGAAAATTAATATATCACTAGCCCTAACATTCAACTTTCCACTTTATTAACGTCCTAAAGTGTCACAATAAATGGAAAAAAGTCCAAAAAGTCCAAAAAGACGTATAATAGGTGGATCTGGCAACACAGAGGCTGCACCCGCGCCCTCACTCACAACCATAGACTGTAAGCTCACAACGCGCTCTCAAGCCCCGTTCACTGTTCCTTCTCTCAGCGACATGAATTGCAAACACACATATGACGCAGTTTAAACGGCTAATTAATCATTCAGAGAGCTTGAAATTTTATTTTTGAATATAAAAAAATGACCGAGGTCCGGACCTCGGTGACCTCATAGCTGGCTACGGCCATGAGGGGAATTGATTTTTAATGATAACTTATGAACAGTTAAAGACAGACCTTCTGTTGGCTACAAGCAGGCCCGGCGCCACGAGGGGGCAAAAGGGGGCATTGCCCCCTCAGATCTGATTTGTGCCCCCTCAGTTTCATTTTTGTATTTATGGTTACAAATTAAATGTTTAACCTTTTGAGCGGTACAGTTCCATATATGGGATTTTTTTTTTTATTTCAGTGCCCCTGAGAGTACGGTCCCACATATGGGATTTAGAATGTTCGGTTACGTGACATAACTGCCAGATTCAAACTGTGCTTTCGCGCGTTGGTTGGCGCTGAGCCAGAGTCGGACGCGCTCAGCGCTGTCATATATCACAACTATGCAGTGTTTTCAACCTCACAATCACAATGTTTATTTTAGGTTTCAGACATTTAAATACACATTAAGCACTAGTAAAACAATACATTTGGAGTTTGTAAAATACACACTGATGTCTGTGGAAGCAGCAATAACAATCTATTCAAATATAATTTTCCGACGTGTGTTATCATATCAGACAAACACAGTGGAAGTAACTATAAAGTAGTTTATTCTATTCTTCTATTCCACTTTCTTGCATGTATTTCGGGAGAAATTGATGACTCACAGGATTCTCAGAACTGCGGCGCAAAGAAACAGCCATCTCACGTTATAGATCAAGATCAAGATTATTTATAAAGGTTTTTAAATGACCAAACACACTCACATACACATTTTTGAGAATCGGAATATCGGATAGTTGATGACATGGTAAGCAAGTTTGTGAGTATTTTGAATAAAAAAGGGAAAAGGAAATAAAAGCGATATATCCGCGGTGTGTCACGTGACAAATATGACGCGTTGCCATGGAAACATTTAGGGGGAACGTTCTAAATTCTAAAATAACAGTCGCCTTGAAAAAACTCAGAGTCAGTTAGAATATTAAAATTAAGCGTGAAAGGGTTAATATATGCATAATAAATGACGCTGGCTTATCTTTTTTTTACTAAGCAAGTTATCAGTGTGTGTATTGTTCATTGATGGTATTAAGTTAAGCCCCCTTAATAATTTCGCATGCCCCCTCAGTCATTTCATTCTGCAGCCGGGCCTGGCTACAAGGTTATTAATTTATGGTATTTGCCTTTGTTGAAGCTTCATGGGATTGTAGTTCTTTACCTCATTAAAGACATTAAGTTATAAAGTATAGAGTTGGTCCCAGATCCAAGTGGGTTTGGGTCCAAGAATCCAAGTGCCAGATACGGGTTGAGTATTAGTATTAGTTTTGAGTTTTAGTGGCCTTGGGCAGTTTAAAATACATTTGCTTTTACAAAATGGATCTCTGAAGACCAGAATTCTTTTAAAATGCACTTTTAAATTATGTTTCTTATTTGTATTCTCTGATTTCGGTCTATGTCATACCCGGTCCTGCAGGCTGTGCAGACGTCGCTGCTTATTACATTACACCTACTTACATTCGGGTCAAGTCAGGATTATAAAAATAATGCCATACACTGTAAAAATAAAAGGTGCCTGGAGGAACCTTTTGGGGTTCTTCACTTTGCCACACCGGCGGAACCGTCTGTAGATCCTCTAGGCACCCTTTAAAAAGGTCCGGTTCTCTGAAGAACCACACAGGTTTCCTGAGGAACTCTAATATTAGGCACTTTGTGGAACCACTTTGGGTGCCTCCAGGAACCAAATTTCATTTTTTTTTAAATATTTAATTTCATGTTGTTACTATGGTTACCTTTGACTTCTATTATAATAAACAAATTGAACCAAATACAAAATAAGAATTGTTTATTACATATTTGATATTCATTTTTATACATACACTTCCATGCACATGGGGAAAAAAGCTAACTACAAATTAATATCAATGACTACACAAAAAAATAGTATAATACATAAGCAACATGAATAATCAACCATGTATATACAATAGATAAACAAGAAAAGACATCTCAACAAAATGCATGGAAACACATATGTTCCACTAAATAAATCAATGTAAAAAAAATTACATTTGAACTAATTAAAAATGTCCATCATACTTAACTTTAAAACATTTGTGTTTCAGTCCGATGGTTAGTCTGACATCACTGTTTCCAAGTCCAAAAGCTGATCAGATGCCAAAAACAAACAACAGTGCTAATATGCACTCATTGTGCTGTAACCTTTATCTCTATTATATACCGAAATCTCTGATGGTTAGTTATTCAACTATTTTGAATCATAAAATGTTTAAGTCTGGGATGCCGTTAGACTGGAGACTGTAATGTACACTATGGCTTTTGAAAAGCTTAAATGTGAGACTTGAATCAACAGTGTTCATAAATGGTTGTTGAGTATTCTCATGAAACAAGATAGAGGAAGTAGAAGTAGAGGCTTCGACCCGAAACAGAGTTAAGGTACAGTAAAATGATCTGTTGTTCTGTGAATGTTCACTGGTGAATTCAGTCATTTCAATATGAATTCACACGATCAGCAATTTCGTTTGTGGTCAGAAATGTCACTATGGGACCAAGTTGGTGTGAGGTACTTAATGAGTTAGAAAAGTGAAAAGGTACAGCATCGTTTTCCGTTTGTTTTTCCTCTTTTCTGGTGGATGGTCCAGGCACTTCAATGATTTTCAGGTCTACAGGAGGATTTTTATTCTTGATCAAACTTGTATTTCAGCTTACCGAGATCCCTGCAAAGTACAAAATTTACTGTTAGTAATGTTATTAAAGTGATAGTTGTGAAATTTAAATAATTTCCTCAGCCTTGTGACGTTCCAAACCTGTTTGACTTTCTGTCTGTGTAAGCCAAAAGCAGATCTCAGGCATAATGCAACCCCAGTCACCGATCGCTGACACTGCATGAAACACAAGCAGAAAACAATTGTGTAAATCATTCATGAAACCATTCTTATGCACACTTGTCTAGTTCAATTCAATGCAACAATTTATGTAAAAATGGTTAAGCTCCAAAAATGTCCCAGAAAAGATTCTAAAAATAATCAATGAGTTCACAACTCATGTGTTATGGGTTGTGTTGCAAGTCTTCTGAAGCCTAATAGCTTTTTCCTATTTATTTATTTTTTTGTCGAAAAAGACTAAACTTGAAGTTATAATTCAGAGTTAAAATGTCTATAGCATTTTTTGTGAATCAAACCTGTGATATTATTTTTCTGAGTAACATGAATGAGATTTGAGATCATGAGAAAAGATTTTCAGAGAGTAACTGATTAAAAAACACAAGTACACAGTCAAACAATACAACTTCACACAGCTAAAGTTCATAGTAATAAAGTACTTGCATGTGGTGCAGGTAACTTACTGTAATTCAATGTTGCCACTGAAATGTTCAGATTATTTTAGAAATGTAATGGTTGTTCTGGGGAAACAAAAGAACAAAGATGATTATTCACAACATAATATTTATTGACCAGTAAATGGCTTTAAAATGGTATTTGAGAGAATGAGGGCACCTGTAGTAAGTAAAGTTAACGTTAGGCTAAACAAAAACAGAGCAAACTATAACCTGTTTTTGTTATTCATAACAAACGCCAAGAATCAGAGAATTTTCTAAATTAGTTAGGCTATATCAGCAATTTGAAGACACAGTTGTACAAAATATGTTGAATTGAATAACTAAATCAATCTAAGACAATAAGTCAATCATTTCCATTTGTTCATTAGATCAACGTAGTTAGCATCGCGGCTAAAACCTTCATACCAGATACTGTGTGTGCAATAAACGAGTGGTAAACACTGTAAAAACGTAGTAATGTATAATAAATTTAGTTTATATATGTGTGTGTTTAAATATATAGTGAGTAGACTCTGTATTTATATTTATTTGGCGAGTTTACAAACCTTGTAATGGAGAGCCGAATAAACGGCGGAAGCTTTGATGAGAGGAGCCGTTACTTTCTGATGACGATCAGCTGAGCTTTGTTGCGCGCGAGCAGCGCGAGCATCACTGAAGCGACGACAGCAGAGGAATAGCAGCAGTTTCGTGACAGAATAATACTTTTCTCCTCCTGCTTCTTCTTCTTCATAATATTATTATTATTTAGTGTTGTTGTTTAAGGTTTAAATGACTTTATAAAATAGGCCTATACTAAATATATGTAAGCTACCCAAGTGAAAAAGACTATAGTTACTGTTAAATGTATTAAAAATGCATTAAAGTATATTTGTATTGTAGGTCTACTAAAAACACACTCAAGTACATTTTTAATACATTTAATAGTACATCTTTTTCACCTGGGTATGTATACTGAATCAAACTTGCCTATAATAATAATAATAATAATAATAATAAAAATGCATTAAAGTAGGCTATATTTGTATTGTAGGTCTACTAAAAACACACTCAAGTACATTTTTAATACATTTAATAGTACGTCTTTTTCACCTGGGTATGTATACTGAATCAAACTTAAGTAGCCTATAATAATAATAATAATAATAATAGGATAATAATAATAATAATAGAATAATAATCTAATTCGGGCCTCACTGAACCATTGGGGTCCTCCAGATGCTGGCTTTAATATAAGAGATCTTCCAGGAACCACTTAAATGTTAAAAGATCTTCCAATAACCCTTTTATCACATTTAAGTTCCTCTATTTTCCCCCAAAGCACTTCGAGGTCTCATGGTAATGAAAAGGTGACTCCAGAACCTCTGAAGTAAATACAAAGTGCTTAAAGGATCCCATAAGTTCCAGCAAGAACCTCAAAGATTGTCAATGCTCCTCCAGTAACCCTACTATAGGAGAAAGAGCTCTGAGGCACCAAAATTACATTTTGAAGTTCCTTGAGTATCCAACAGGATACTTGAGGCTCCTTTAGTTTTTACAGTGTAGGGTCAAATCAGACTGCCATTTTGAATGATCCATGGTAATTTTTTCCCTTGTTTTTTCTCAATACTCCCACGCAGTTACCAATGTAGCCAGAGATACTTTTCTCTGTGCATGACATGACAGAAATGGGCAAATGACATATCTATGCAGATATCCCACAAAATCTGTCCTGACAGCTCTAAAAAATAAATCATTATTATAATTTATGAGAGTGTATATGGGTAAAGATCTCATTTTATTTCAAAAAAAGTTATAGTAGTTATATGGTACATACAAACATATACACATACACTCTATAGTGCTGGTGATGAGGACTATATGAGATCCAGGTGTGCATAGTTAGGTGCCGAGGAGGATGATGGGAAATGTTGTATGTGACAAAATCAAAGTAATGTTGTGATTCACCTCGTGGCTGGTTATTATTACACCATTAAACTATTAAACGTTTCAAAAATCCCTATGGCAAAAAATGTATGGGAAAAATACTTTTGGAAACAAGGTTGCTAAAAAGTGGGCAGACACTGTTATACAACTGTTGTTACCATCATTTAATAGAGGCAAAAAAATATTCAATTGTGTATTACACCTAATAAAATGCTTATATGTATTAGTTTATTATCATCAGAATAAACAATTTTTCAGCCATCAAGCTCATCCACATCAATCAGAATTTAGTTTCAGAACTTTCTGTTTATTTAAAACAAAAAAGCATTCAGTGATATATTCAAATCAACCGGTTATCATACAATACTGTCTCTCTTACCCCCCACACATGCAAAAACAAACACAGGAACATGCAAATTACATTTACTGTGGGCAGAACATCGTCTCTATCCAAAACGCTATTTCATTCGCACGCTCTCCTCCTCTCACAAGCACACAGATCCAGCAATGCTGTGAAAAGCATTGGACTTGACGGTTTTCCTGGTTCTCTCTCCCCTGGGCAGATTGAATCTTCACAGTGAAGGCTGGTATAAATATTTAACCTGCCTCCTGATGGGGTCACCCTGTCCGGAGCTGCTGGGTTTTCACACAAGCCCACATGGTTTGTGTCTCTCTCTCTCACACACACACACACGCACGCACGCACACAAAACTAGGACAAGGACCCGACAACAACCTCAGAGACCTCACACGACAAATGAACACATGAGCGAGCTGATATATTGACCTCACACCCTCATCTCTCAAAGCATCTGGACGCTCACAGTGCGGTCACAGCGGGCTGCCCCATCTGATTTCATCCCCATTGGCTACAACTCTCTCACACACTGTGACATTTACGCAAGACAGATGAAACACACGCACATGCACAGGACCCAGCAGGGAGGCTTATCATGTGCGAAACGAACCAGTAAGTGACACCATGACGGCACAAGGCCTTTTTATTTGTACACACACCCGAGCGTCACAACCCTATAAGCCATGAATGAAGCATGAAAATAATGAGGTTTTTGTTAGACCTTCCATGTACCTCACTAACCTGACAATTACTGTCTCATCATAAGTCATGAATCACTGTTCCAAGGCATAATCCGAACCCTTACCCCAAATCTACTCTTAGTCTAATTATAACCTTATCCCTAGTCTTGACCCTCAAACAGGCCTTTAAAGGGCTCTCACAAAGTCAGGACCAGCCAAAATATCCTTACTTTACTCTCTTTGTCCATGTACACTGAAAACCTATGAATGGTTTAGTATCACATTATATGTCATTTTAATGTAAAATACTGGCTGAAAATACAAATCTGCATTTATTTTGTAAAAACTATGAATTACTATCTAAATTCCAGTGAAAAGCAGTAAAGTAAGTCTCAGAAGTTCTCAGTTTTAACTCTAGTTTTGTTTATTCTTATTTTTGTTATCAGTAATGTACATTAGGGTGTTTTGTGTTACATTTTGTACTATGTAATAAATGTATATTATATATATTTTTTTGTGTCGTATGTTACCCTGATGATGTTTTGTCTTTGCGTCTACGTCCCTGTGTGAGTATTTGGAAATGTGTGGCCCGTCTTTCTACCCTACGGTCTGTATTATGGTGGTTATCAGTACATTTTAAGGTAAAACAAAAAACAAACAAATAGATTTCTGAACTGAACTGAACTGAGGTAGTTCAGTTAGGCTAGATTTTTAATATTATATCTCTTAAAAAATACACGGTTATAAGTTATCAAACGTACAGGCCAAATATGCCATCCCTGCAATACAGGAAACATTGACCTCATTTTTTTATGGTGAATTTCTGGCAACCACTGCTGCTGTTTTTTGTACTATACATTTTTTACAGGATATTATATTTATAACAGGCTAACTCTAACCCTACCTGTTTATGCATTTTTGGAATAAAAACCCTTATTATCCTGCAATTTTTATGTAATTATTTACACCATCAATGGAAGAATTAATCTGCAGCAGTCGCTACAAATGGTACAACGGTCACACATGGTAAAAGTCGGTGCCCTCCAAAAATTCTGAGTTTACAAGTTGTAATAATAAGTACTACGAGGGCGTGAACGCTTTTTACGTCGGGATCTCGTAATTGCGGTAAGTCCAACATGGACGTGAATGCACCTTTAATGTGGAAAAACTTGTAGGTTGTAGAAAGTTTAATAATCTAAATTGATAATTTAATTAATTTAGTTATTGCATTAGGTATAATGAACTAGCAACATTTATTAATACATTAATACAAGTTGTAAGCATCATGGCTGGACTGGCCATTGGGCATACCGGGCATTTTCTTGGTGGGCGACGTGCTTTTTGGGCTGATACATCGCATACTCATACATACTTTTTATTATTATTATTATTTTTTTTTTTAACGGCCCATAAAATTTGTTCATCGGCGGCCCATTCGTTTTGTTTTGTTTTGCTTAATTGGCGGCGCTGGGTTTGTGCCGGTGTAATGCATTGGTCAAAAAAAGTCAGTGTTAGTTTTTTTTTTCTGACAGACCAGCCCATGAAACACGTAGATCAGCGGCCCATTGGCTCTTTTCTTGATTGACACTGGGCTGGCCCAATCACAACTTTAAATGAGTGAGCGAGCGTGCAGCAGTGTCAGTGTGTATCTGTCAAAATAAAACCAGGCCCTTAAAGCAGACACTGTAAACTGTGTCAAAATATATGTTTTCTGACCTTGATCAGCTCCTGTGATGATGATGATAGTGAGGAAGATCAGGAGAGAGATGAGAGAGTGTAGAGCCTGCGGTAAGCAGAACTACTTTCAAAATGTCATGAGTGTAGGAACCCATAACCCAGTTACAGATTATTTCCACATCTGCATAGTTGACGATTACCACAATTCACTAGAAATTTAATGAGAGGCGTTTGTAAACCATGTTTTCCGCCAAAATAAAAGCTTGATGCAGTTTGCGTCAAAATAAAAGATCATGTGTTTATCTCTTTCAAGTATAGAAATTGGTACAAAACTAATTATGAAAGTTTGCTTTATTTTTTAGTGCATTTGTTTTACAAAATATGGCTATTACTGTCACTGTCAGTTTTAACAAAAATCCTGTAAGAAACACTTGTATTGCTATGCCAGAGCCACTTAAAGCTTGTTTCAGGATTCATCACTGTGGAGTATAGATCAACTGTATTAATAAATGTCAAATTTTTACTTATTTCATCTGTTAACTCTCACTCGTTCCTATACTCACTAATTACATGGCATTAGTGGTTTTAATGAATAGGAGTTGATATGCATATAATTAAGGGTGTGCAAAGATGGGTGGTGTTTATGATCATATAGTGGGCCGGTCTGGGCCAAAATGCCCGGGCCGATTTTTTGTCCCAGTCCAGCCCTGGTATGCATTAACATTTGATAATAATATTAATGAATGGATGAACAATAGTATATTTATAAATTACCGTTAATATTTATTAAATGCAAAATGCTGTAAACGTATTATTGCTAGTTCATGATACCTAATGCGTTAACTAATTGAACTTATCTGTTAAGTGTGTGTATGAATCTTTTTGTCAAATGACGACATCACTAAATATTCCCAAAGAAGGGTTGTCACATTTATCTCACTGTAGGGTGCAGATTTGCCAGCAAACTAGTGAAGTACACACACAGAGACACACACACACATTCAAAACATAATTAACTGATGAAAGGTCAAATCTCAGTTCCACACATACTTTTCAAACCCGACTGGAAGCTGAACACCTTGAGTTCTATTTTAACCTCTAAAGACGTGGAGACATATAGACCAGCGTCTGCATTATTGTCACAACTCTGCGTCATCGCCTTTCATCATCCCTGCGCGCACAGACCTGACTCATGGATCACAAAAAAAAAATTCGCATTGAGGCTAGACACACACTTAGCTCTGCTCTTTATTTTGAACAGACATTAGGAGGTGAACCATCACCACTCTGTGTCAAGGCATTTGTATTGATTGCTCTGTTGTGTCACCGTAGGACTGGGTCATTTCTGACGCACCTGCAATGACGCCCCCCACCCCCATGGTCAGTCTGACCGACCTAGACAAACAGAGACAGGGTAGGAGGGAGTGCTAAAAACAGTTCGAGGTTTACCAACTGATAGCGTACGAAGCTACATTCCTCTGGTTGAGATAACAGCAGAGCTCTGGAAAGCAGACTGGGATCAGAGCCAAGCAGACGGGAACAGGAAATATATTGCAATCAGAAAGTATTCACACTGAATACTATTTTATGTTGCAGCCTTATGCTAAAATGCTTGAGAGTGCTGAGAAAGAGGTTCAAAGACAGATGTTGTCACGGTCTTGTGACCAAAGATAGCCGGTGATAATCTCGCAGTGTGTGTGCTGCTACGATTTACCGACTAGCCAATAAAAATGTAACATGAAATGGCGTATTGATCAACGCTACATGGCACTGAAACTTAAAACTACCTCAAGCTCCATTTGCAAAATTTGCATGCCAAGCTGGCCTCTTTTCCCTAGCCATGACCACATCCATATTCTCCTCTTACGTTTCCTCCGCTTTTTTTCAGCACATATAAAAATGAATCTTGCTCTATTTGTTTACCACTAGCGATTTATTCTTCTAGACTAACTTGAGTTGTACAATGAAGTTGTATCATCATACAGTCTACATATATGTCATACCCAAGTTTATTAGATCCATTTCGTACAGTGTGTGTTTTATAATGATCTTATAGGATTGCTGAAATCGAACAGTCTTTAGCAGACATTAAAAAAAGCAATAATTAAAAAAAATCTCTTATGAGTAGGTAAGTAGCTGTTGCCACTGTTGTTTTGACCTGTTGAAAATAATGTTAAAATTTGCCAATGCTGACATTAGACAATGGAGGAAATTATAACTTGCCAATAATATTTATAGGCAAACAGACCAAAGCAGTACATGGTTTAGAGATTGTTACCAACATAAACATTGTTTTGTGAACCTAAAGTCAATGCACAGCAAATGTGATCATATGCAAATTATGTTGATTCGTGTTTCATAATGGTTACTTTCACTTTCCCTTTTTTTGCTAGTAAACTCATTTTGTTTTGAGATTCAGTTGCTTCAATCAAATCTGTCCAGATAGCTCTAAAATCTAAATAATTATTAGGCTTCCCATAGTGGTTTTACATAGGGAAGGCAAAAACAGGGTTTGGAAGATTGTTTTATGATGCACTTGATGTGCCTTTTTAAATCATGTCCAATCAAGTGAATTTGCAGAAGGACACCAATCAAAGTGTAAAATATCTTAAAGGCCCCCTGAAATCTTTTAGTACGAACATGTTAGGCTTAAGGTTATTAATAAGCTGGTGTGTTCCAAAACAATGACAAAATTTGCATTTAGGAGATTTAAGCATTCAAAACTTACAGTCTCTCACTTCCACTAAAATGGATCACGGATTTTTATGACATCACTGCGGACTTCACATCTTCTGTCCAATCAAATGCTCTCTAGAATCTAAAGCATCCCACCCCCTATGCTATGAATACCACCTGGCCAAAGCGACCGTTGACAGGTCGCGGAGCCATAAGGGTTTTTGCCAGGGTTGATATTGTCCCCATCACTTTTTGAAATAACTCGCGGCACGGATGTACCTAATACAGATAAATAAAACATCTCCAGTTAACTAGCAGGGTATTAATTTCGTTCGTTTGTCGAATAAAAGGCGTTCTAGCGCTGAAATGTGTTGTTTTTTAAAGGGATAGTTCACTTTGAAATTAAATTTTGGTATGTTTTAGCTTACCTCAAGGGCATCCAAGATGTAGGTGTCTTTTTTTCCGCAGTAGTTTAAATTTTGATATTTTTAGGTCAAACCGTTCTTGTCTGTCAGTCATATAATGCAGGTCTATGGTCACTGTCTCAAAGAGCATGCACAGAGTCCAAATTAAAACAATTCCCCATCGTCCAAATTAGCTAAACAATTCCCCATCGTAAGTACACATTGATGGCCTAAGACACGAAACGAGCGGTTTGGACTCTGTGCATGCTCTTTGAGACCGTGACCACAGACCTGCATTATATGACTGACAGACAAGAACGGTTTGACCTAAAAATATCAAAATTTAAACTACTGCGGAAAAAAAGACACCTACATCTTGGATGCCCTTGAGGTAAGCTAAAACATACCATAAATTAATTTCAAAGTGAACTATCCCTTTAAATCAAGCTGCTGAGCACTCGTGGCTATCAGTGGCGCGGATACAGTGTCTTCACTCGGATGTGCGATTCAATCTATCACCATTGTGGAGACTCTCTATATCACAAAACAAACTGCACACAAACGTGTCCCTGCTTGATATACAACCACTGATAAACAAATTTGGTTTCGATGAGGAAAAAAAAAACCACAAGAGTGCGGATTAGAACCCGGAACCTCTGACGCACTTGGCAACAGTTCTGCCACTAGACCATGAAAGTACACAAGCTATATTCGCGGATCTATGGATTTATTCATGTGAAAATTATCGGCACTAACAATATATATTAGTAGATCTCATTATATGACAAATTAAACCCAATGTACTATTGAAATTAATTTCTGGACATCGTAATGTTATTTTTTCCACAAAAAATTATTGTACACATACTGTACATAATATCTTAGCATTGTATAGCAACCTCCTCCCCCCACACCTGTCTCACCTACTTTTTAAAACAAAATTTTGCCACTGGGTGGAGATGTGTGTTCGGTTGCTCGAGTTTTGTTCCGTTTTCCAACTGTACGTTGGTTAGGAATAAAATGGCTAGACTTTATTTACACATCTACTATTGAATCCAACGTATCTTCAGCGCTCGGATTCGCTTCCATGGTGCTGTCAAGTACGACTTGCAGTCTGTGAGGTAAACTAAATGCTATTGGCTATTTGAAAAGGGGGAGGAGCCATTCAATGTGTCCCGCCTTAGCTTCCTGTTTCAGTGGAAATTACGTCAACGCATCAAAGATGCATGTTTCAAGGCACTTCAGTGGGCCTTTAAAGATGGGACGCAAATGAGGTACATTTTTAGTGCCATTGCAAAGATTGATAAAATTTGCAAAGTTATCGTACGTTTGGTGTTTTCTTTTCATTATGGATAAAATGATGTGAAAAAAGGTAATTAAAAGTATTCAAGCAATGTTCAAGTCTGAAACTGCACTGTAAATTGATCAAAAGAGCATTTTCATCTTTCTTTCATCTTCTCGGTCACTATACTCTCATTGTTCTGCCAGCTAGAAGACAACAAAATTAACACATCACACACTGCTAATCTGCACTTTGAAGATGCTCTCACATGACTGCCGTGGTTAACAAGACAGGATATGAGAGAAGATTATGAAATGATAATTAAAAACAGTGTACAATAGCTTCACCGCTGAAGGAAACAAAAAGAGGAGAACTCAGACAAGGGAAAGAGCACATTCAAAGGTGAGTGAAAAGGGAGTCTGACCAGAGATTTGAAGCGATGGCGAACAGCTGGATAATAACAGTGGTCTTCCTCCTAAGCATCTTTGGACCAGGAAGCCACACACGAGGTGAGTTTAAATTTGTAATATGGTTACAATTACATACAATAAATGGTTCAGCCTTCGTATTATAACATAAAATGTTTGCAGATGCCACTTATATTTTACTGATATTTTATGGAATGAGATTCACACATTTCTATGTGTGGCTAAAGTGCCCAAACACTGTTTGTTTCATGGTGAAAATCATGGCCTTGTTTAAATCTGTCACAAAAACAGTGTCAAATAAATTGTTGTGGATAAATTTTGTGGATAAAAGAGTGTAACGGACAGTAACTGTTGATCAGGGAAAATCTGCTTTATATTCCACTTTCTTTGATTTAATGGAGCTCAAAATGGTTGTGCAGAAGAATGAGGAATCTGTTATTTCATGTGCATGTGATGGATTTGTGTTTGAAATATGACAAATGTATGTAATAAAAGTTTCTTCTTAACCTTTAACATCCCACATTTAAATTTGTGTAACAGGAATACTTACTTGAGTGAATGATTCTGTTTCCAGCGCTCACATTAACCGGTTACTAACATGCTGTGCACTAACTGTCCTAGGAGAACAAGACTTATCAAAACAGAATCAGCAGAATCAAGATGCTGTGATTGAAAAAAAACTGACAGGTCAGACAATATACACTTTTATTTATTTAAAGCTGTATTGTCCATGAATGGATACAAGTTAGAAAATAAAAGGAAAAACCAAAAACAGAATGGTCAGTGAAGGGAGGAGATTGGCCTCGCAAAAAACATTTAAAACCAGTCTGGCTTGGCAGGGAAATATAGGTTTTGTGTTAAAAAAAAAAAAAAAAAAAAGGCAAAATACATTGTAATACCCATTTTTTTATATTTGAAATATATTTTAATAATTTACCTCAACGTGTCAAAAGCAGATCACATTTATTTATATATTTATTTATTTTAGTTTGATTAAACAAACAATTTACTTTAGTCCAATATTTAATCTAATTTAAATACAATTTATAGTATTTTCTTTCTTTCAGATTTCAAAGAGCAGATCTTTATGGAGGGCAGCGATGTGACTTTATGGTGCGCCAGTAATGTCACTGATGTCAACTGGAATGAATTCATTTATATTGTGTGGAACATCAGCATGCGGGGCAGAAAATGTTATCTTTGTTTGTCACCCAAACTGGACGACACTTGTAATGATGGAAAGAGGCTGTACAACACTTCAAATGGAGTTTCATTATTCATTCCCAAGATTTCAATGGAAGATGAAGGATTTTACTCTTGTGATTTATCAATGAAAGGAGAAAGCAGAGCTATAAATGTCTCTGTAAGCGGTGAGTTCAATTTCAAATTATTGTAACACTATTGTAAAAACTTGTGGGTGTAATTCCACTAACTGATCACTAACAACTGATGTTATTAACTTTCATTCAGTGATAGACTACATCTCTCTGTTTCCTCATCATGAACCAGTGAAGAATTCAATTTGTTGTAGAAAAAAAAAAAAAGTATTTAGAGTTAGCAATGAAGACAACAATATATAATGATGATATCATAACGATATTCAAATTAAATTAAAGTTCTATGTTTTAAAGTGACCCGGCTGCAAACTTATCTGGACAGAGAAAATGGTCAGAGGATTGCTGTCTGTAAGGCCACATATAAAAAGACGGCACCCACTCTTCACTGGGAACCTGCTTTGAACTTTTCCTTCAAAAACACTTCTGGCAAGAAGGCTGACACATATTATATTGAGAATCGAGTAAATCTTCCTGATGATGTGACCATCAGTGACCTCAGCTGTGTGGCCTCGTACCCCTCTGTGTCCGGCTCTCTGCAACAGAAGAGCACACTGCATATCATAACACCAGGTGAACACACTTTATTTGAAAAGGAATTTACAATCGTTCTGCTACAAGCACATTTACAGTGCATGTAGAAAGTATTCACACCACTTAATACTGTTATCATTTTGTTATGTTGCAGCCTTATGTTAAAATGCTTTTTTTTTTTATCACAATCTACACTCCAAGCCCCATAATTACAAAGCAAAAACGATCCTCGGACCGTCGGTAGACAGACATTTTCAGTTCTTGCTTTGCCAATATGAAGTGTGGAGTGTAGATTGTTGTAGAAAATAATTTTAATTGAAAATATTTAGCATAAGGCAGCAACATAAAATGTCTGCATACTTTCTAAATGCACTGTAGCACTATCTAGGGTTACTGCATTAAAGCTTAAGGTCTCCAGGCTGATTAGCCGCCAGTGAGAGGAAACCACTGAATGACAGGAGAGGGAATGAATGTCCTTATCAAGCAGTGGCACTGGGCAGCTCCAAGACCATAAAAAGTCAAAATCATGTTGATTAACTGCTTGTCACCATAAGTGGAGACAGCGCTCTAACGGCTTCTCATTCTTCGTCTCTGGTTTCACTGTATACACGGGCTCTCACACACACATACAATATACACACCCCGCGTAACAGCATGCCAGGATATTCTTCATCTAAAGTTTATCAACAAGAGTGAATCTGAATAAGGAACTGTATGGCTGTATCACTGACAAATGTCTGATCACATGGTGCGTACAAGTAGTCACTGTTTCTCTACACTGTAAAAAATTTGCTGTAGTTTTGCAGCTGTTTGCCAGTAACTTACTGTAGATTTAAATTTATGTTATTTACCGGCAACAGTTTGTTCAAAGTTAAATGAACATTAAACATTAACAAGTCTTTGTCTTTAAAGAATAAAATTATAAAATAACAATCTAATGCAAAGCATTCTGGGAACCAGAAATCTTCATCAACCTTTTTCTGTTTTTTTCCTTCAGATTTTGGTTCCCAGAATGCTTTGCATGAGGATGTTATTTTAGTTTTATTCTGTAAAGATAAAGATTTGTTAATGTTTAATGTTCATTTAATTTTGAACAAATTGTTGCCAGTAAATAACATCAATTTAAATCTACAGTAAGTTACTGACAAGTAGCTGCCAGTAATACTGTATTTTCTACAGATTTTTCTAACAGTGTATGCAATCTAGTTACATAAATAGTCTGAATGCTTATGTGTTGTACATTGACTAGTAGGAACATGTGGAGAGGGAGAGCCTCTTCATGTTTGTCGGCCATGTCTGCTATGGCAAACAAGGATACATTCAAGAGTTACATAAGTGTGACTGCACAGTTATTCACCCATTAATTAATTGGTTAATAGAAATCTTAAGTTTTGTACAGGGAGTTTTTCCACATCTAAATTGTGTTCTCTTTTTCCAACAACTTCTGGGGTCGTACAGGAATACAATTTTGTCTAAGAATGAAGGAAGAAACACCAACAAAAGGAGAGATGAAGAAACACGGAGGATAAACAGGAAGTGGGTGGCAAAAGCAGACACGATAAGAAAGTGAATTGGAGGGAGGTGTTTATCTGAGACCCGCTGACTTTACATTTTAATATAAAGCATCTGAAAAAGTACAGCGGAAGCACCAAAGAGGGCATTAAAAAATGTCATTTATGGTCTTAGTTTTTATGTTTATTTTTGTCTTGAATAAAGATGCAATTAAATTGTTATTTGGCCTTTGAGTCAACAGTATTTATTAGTAATATAGTCCAACATTTTGCTTGTGCTGTCATTCTGCAATATAAATGCCATGCCATTTGATATTTTGTTATATAATGTCAAGACATGTAAGTGTAGTTTAAGAGTCCAAATGCTTTTGGGTCAATTGTAAAGCTAGCAGTAATTTGAAGTCTCACAAATGTCCACAAATCCTTTTTTAAAGAAATTAAAGTAACTGAGATGCATAAAACACAATGTTCCACAAAAAGAAAGAAAGAAAAAAAGGAAATCTGGGTCTCCTATTTCCCTTTATTTATGGTAATCTGAAGTGATTTAATTATTTACACTTAAGCAATAAATTCCAGAGCCATTATGTCTGCGTGTTTGAGAGAGAGAGAGAGAGAGAGAGAGAGAGAGAGAGAGAGAGAGAGAGAGAGAGAGAGAGAGAGAGAGAGAGAGAGAGAGAGAGAGAGAGAGAGAGAGAGAGAGAGAGAGAGAGAGAGAGAGAGAGAGAGAGAGAGAGAGAGTGTTTGGAGAGGAGTTAGGCTCAGCACCATCGGCACTTATTTGACTTGTATTGATGAACTTATTGATGAAGTCATTCACCGTTCCTAACCTTTCTAACCACCACCCATTACCAAATACCTGAAAACCAATTCAGATGACTCTAAACCATGAGCCTAATTACATATTACCCAACAGAACTGAACTGACTGTGGAATTATACTTAAAGTGAGCTACAGGTAACTGTAATCTAAGACATTGTGACTCTATGAAGGGCCATGAGATTAATCAAAGACAAGCCTAGGTTTGTTTATACTGAAAGGGCCTGAACAATGAGTTTACGTCATGGGAAATCTGGAGTCGTTAATTCTCGGCAGCTTCCTCAAGAAAATAAATAGACAGGAGCAAACATTCTGAAATCCTTTTACAGCATGTTATATGGTAAATATTAAGATTTAACAAAGATATTACAAATAATTAAGATTAAGAGCTTGCACAATAAGATAAAGTACTGAACTATAATAAGTGGGGAATTTATTCAATTGAAATGCAGCAAAGTTGTGAATTGACTATATGTATCAGGAAATGTATGCTGATTCGTGGGATCTGATCATAAAAACTAAATCTAAGAATACTAATGAAATTGTAAGAGCATTAATTAAAAAGTGAAAAGTATGACTATTCATAAAAAACAACAACAAAATATTACCATCAGAGAGTCTGTAAATCCACGCAAAAAAACAAACGTGGTTACAAAGACATACGGCCTTGCCTGAGACTTCCGCAGAAGATCTATGCACATTAGACCACTTCTACTGATTGCTATCACCATGTGAATAGTGAGAGTTTCAACCAGTATAACAAAAAATGTTTATTAAAAAAACCTTACCTTACCCTACTTTTAACTGGGGTTGGAATCCATGTATTTTACCTTAAAGACCTAAAAACTAATTAATTTATACTTTTTTTGTCACCCTGTTGACAACACATTTCAAAACATTTCCCCTGATTTTACCGCACCGCCATCTAAATGAGGGAAAAGCCTTCAAAAGAATGTGTTCTTTATATGTAGGTGTTTAAATGGTCATTATCCCTAGCTTGCGAGCGTCTTCTCAACACCCTGATTCTTGACATTAAGTTAATGTGGAAAGTAACCTAATTTGGTCCAAACTCTGAATCCTCCATTGACACTGAAATGCGTAAGAGGTGATTTTTTTACAACACCACTCGGGTCAGAGTCTGTAAGACTAGAAGACAGCTGTGCTGGCCTCTGGAGAACTTTATACACATTTTCCCCTCTCACCATGACATTTCAGTCATCTGACATTCTTACCGCTAATAATACAGATGTACAAAGACCTACTCTTACAGTTTTTAAAGGTCATTCTCACCACGGTAAAAAATGTAGGATAACTGTTTTGGATTTCTCTTCAGGGTTGTAACGGAAACAAGGATACGCTCAAGAGAAAATAATATCTAGATGATGTTCCAGTAAACAACAGAGTTGAGGACAAACAACATTTCAGAGTCTCATTGCCTTAACATAAGTGACCCCTGCAGGGCATTCATGGTGTTATAAGAATGCAACTACCCTTTTAACCTTTCAGCACAAGATTTAAATGATCCAAGTATCTAAAGAATATTTAGAAAGGACAAAATTCAAGATGTCTGAGTGAGATATTAAAATAATGCATGAAAAACTACAGGCATTCACAGGTGTTTAGATTGACTGACAGTACTCTGAATGTAATAGGCTATTCTGTAATGATATTACATATCTTACAAACTTGATAATGAAGCTAAAATATCAGAATAACAAGAAGGGAGAAACACACACACATGTTGGTATATGTGGTTTACAAGGACTCTCAATAAGCCGAATGGATTTTATACACATACTATATTTTCTACACTAACCCAAACCCTACCCATCACAGTAAACTTTATAGTTTAAGAGACACTTAATACTAATGCAGTTATTTTCAAATAAAGGTTGGATAAAAGCACTTAATTAATGACATTTTCCCATTTTCTGTGACCTAATCAAGTGAGAACTATTTACGGTTAATTGTTAACAAATATGATCTAACTCTTTACACATGAGCTAGGCCTAATTAAACAATAATAATAATTTGGTTATTTACAATGACAATGAAGTCCTCAGTATTTGTGTACTATAATAGCTTATTAATATATTAACAATGTAGAGACTTCAATATATTAACTATGAATTAACTATTAACTAATAATTTGCAAGTAATTTATTACTGTATACTTACAGTATTACTGATTTTCTTTTTATTTTAATTCACGTTTTTATTTATTCATTTGTACATTTGTTGTAAATCTTTTTTTTTTTTTTTTTTTCTCTAGACTTTTTTACAGTTCCCAGTTCAAAATCAAACTCAACTAAAACCAAGCCTAAAACTAATATAGACATGTCGGTCACTCATCTAACATTACCGTTGCGTCGAAGTCTTGATATTAAACGCCACCAAGCGTCGTCACGCGCAACTACCGTTATTCTGCGTTAAAGGTTTTGCTCATGAATATTAATTAGACTCCATGCCTAGACACCCCTTTGGAAGGTTACGGAGTAACGTCAGCGTAAGGTAATTTATATTCATGATCTCAGTCTCCGCCATAGAAGCGTCACTGGTCCTGCACAAATCAATACAACACGTATATGAGTAACTTTTCTCAGCTTCCCAGACTTTTGATTCTTAAGACTAGGATAAAATAATTATTAAAAACGTATTTCTATTGCTCTACCAACCTCTTAAATGCGTGTGAAAAGATGCTGAACCCTTCTTCAAACGGCGAGTCGTCTCATGTTGTGGTGAAATATGTTGAGGAGTATCTGGAGCTGGTCGAGTCTTTGCCGCTGGACCTACAGAGATGTGTGTCCCTCATGAAGGAAATAGACGCCAGATATCAAGGTGAGACTATACACTCGCACTCGTGTAAGAAGAAAATACTGCATTGTTTGAGCAACGGGTGTTAGATGTCACACTTACTAGCTGGCTAGCAGCTAACTGTTAGCACGTGAAACTCGCAGTTTCCCCCCCCCCTGATTGAGAGGTTAAATCTACAAAGTTGGTTAAATATGTATGGTTAATGTATTTGTCATTTATAACTCAATTTTGTTGCGACTTCTATGAAATCGCTACCTATCCTGTTCGGATGCAGTGTGAAGTCGAGGGGTCTGGCAGATTCAAGAGCGCCACTAAACTTCCTGTCTAAATTTAGGTAGCTTGAAATCACAGTTGTGTGCTAGTGTTGCGTAAATACTATATAGTCTTTGAAATATCATAAAGACTGCACATATACGCATGAATGGTCAGCGGCTGTGTCAACCGAATGTAAAATGTCGACGCTACAGGGGGGGGGGGGTTGCACTGGTCAATTTGAATATTTTGGGCTACATTTCAATGTTTATTTTACTACACTTAATTTATTTGCATCTGTTAATTTCAATTACAATACAAATTGTTAAAGGCCGTTTTCTAAAAATGCCGAACTTCACAGTTTTATTCCTATTTATATTATGTTTTTATAGAGGGCTTTGCTCATTTATTATTTATATAACATTTTATTCCTAAACCATGATGGCAAAGATACTAAATAAATTAAATCCCTCCTGTTAACAATCTTTGTATCTATATGTCAAAAAAAAAAAAAAAAAAAAAAACACGGTTAACCTGACTTTAAAGAAAGCTCAGATGCCAAATGAGTGCATATTTAATTAAATAACTCTGCATTTGCCTGGCAATTACTCATTACGCTCTCAATCAAGTTATAATCTTTTCTCCTGGTTAAATAAAGGTTAAAAAAAAGTGCATAGATTGACATACAGTATCAGTAAACATTGTGCCAGTATTATATTTTTTTTACACGGATCCTTGGTTATTTCTCTTGCAGAGATCCTCAATGAATTGGACGAGGCTTATGAAAAGCACAGACATGAATCAGACCCTGTGCAGAGGCGGCGTCTCCTTCACTGCATCCAGCGCTCTTTGATCCGCACAGAAGAACTCGGTGACGAAAAGATCCAGATCGCAGGCCAAATGGTGGAAATGGTGGAGAATCGCAGCCGGCAGCTTGAGTGGCAGGGTGAGATTTTCCAGGCCTCCCAGGACTCTCCGGAGAGCACCGTGTCGGTGGGCAGCACCCCCAGTGCCGTAGCAACCGTTACTATGACACCACTTTCTGCTGCGATGCTGTCGGCCAGTAAGCCGTCTGTGGACCGGAGACGAGACGAGACCCCGACTTCAGTTGACAAATCCGGCGGAAAGCGTTCACGCAGGCAGAAAAACGGTTCCGAGAACCGGGAAAACTCCAGTTACACCATGGAGCAAAGCGAGGAGGTTGCTTCAGGCACGCCGAAAGAGAAGAAGGCCAAGACGTCATCCACGTCTTCGAAGAAGAAGAAGAGGTCCAAAAGCAAGCAGGACAGGGAGCCGTCGCCGACAGACCTGCCGATCGATCCCAATGAACCCACTTACTGCCTGTGCGAGCAAGTGTCTTTTGGAGAGATGATAGGGTGTGATAATGAAGAATGCACTATTGAATGGTTTCACTTCTCATGCGTTGGCCTGTACCACAAGCCCAAAGGAAAATGGTACTGTCCGAAGTGCAGAGGAGACAACGAGAAGACAATGGACAAAGCGTTAGAAAGGTCGAAAAAAGACCGATCGTACAACAGGTAGTGACACGTGAACCTGGTTGCCATGTGATGTTTTTCTATTCAGGAGTTTAGTACCCAGTTTTGAGATGTTACAAACTAGAGTTGGTCAACAGTTAGTAAATGTATATCTTTTAGGGATATATTTGAGATGGGGTTCACTTGTCAGTTACTTAGTTATCAACGTTATACAGTATTGGAAGTATCCTCTTCATCCAGCCACACGTATAGTGCATTTTTGTAAAAATCATTTTCAACTATCGGTTTTGTATTTATGCTTTGCATAACTGTACATATGTTCATTAAAAAAATAATAAACCATGCTTCTAGTAGTGTTGTTTTATGGCTTATTAAAAAAAAAAAAGTAAACATTTAGACGGGGCCTTAAAGTACATTGCAAATGAGGGCCAAAAAATGTGTCTTTAGCTCTTCTGTGTTGCATGATCCACTTTGCATTATCTCGGTTTCTTACAGTCTATGGTTTCAACTAATTTGAATCTAAAATTGTCTGTTATTAAATGAAAAGATGAAAGACTTTTTAGTAAATAGAAAAGACTACAGCTATTTTGACAGACTAAAGTACAATAACTAACGACAATGATGATATAGTTCCAAAAATCTTTCTAAATATGAAAGAATAGCACAGTCCTCAGCACAACTATAATCGCCACAGAGAAACTATCACTTTCAGATTTTTTTTCTCCTTTTGATGAATGTTAAAGGCTTAGAACAAACAAAATAATGTCGTCTGCTGGTGTAAACACTAATAAAGTTATTGTAAAGTTATCTTTTGTAGTCAGCATTCTCGGTGTGAACACTGAACAGGCCTTGAGAAATTATGCATTACTCACAAAGGTAGTTTCACCTTTTATTTAAGTAGCCTATTTACAAGTGCTGGAAAATGAGACTGCCAACCAGTGCAAAATCTGTACACAAAACTTTGTATATACAAGAGATTAGTAGAGGAAAGGACACACTCGGCCATTCATGCATGTAACAGGGAATACATCTGCAGAGATTAAGGGCTTGGAAAAAGACCTGAAGACATTATTTGACTTGATTGATTGGACTTGTGTGATGCAAGCCGTGAACAGTAAATAACTGCAGTTAACCTATATCTCAATAGTATTTTAAAGGATATTCGTGACATTTTTGAGTAATTCCAGCAAAATCTCTTTTTTCAACTAGTAAATATATATTTTATACTCCACACATATTGCCATTTTCTGTCAACATATTTTGACCATTTATATAAACCCTCACATCTGTCTACCAACATCATATGTGTTTTCAGTGCGTACTAGAGATTCTTACCACTCCTGTGGTAACATGCCAACCCACCTCTGGCAGAGCCAAGAAGAGTCGTGACTAAATCAGCATAACCAATCCAGAAAGAAATGGAAGCAAAACAGAAATTAAAAGGACACTTTTAACGGCATGATATTAAAATTGACAATGAAGCACCAAGAACATTTTCATCAACACTACTATGACTTAGATTTATGTGTATCCAGATTAGAACGCCTTGATTGAATCATCCATAATGTGTTTTTCTTTAGAGATGCAAATGCATTTTGCAAAAATGGACAATTACTGCATGTTTCATGCCGGATGCAAAATTAGTCGAGCCTTATACACCAGGGGTGAATTACACCCCTTTCGGTGATCCTAATGTGGGCTGAAAATCAGTCCAGGCCAAAATGTGGGAGAGAAATAAAACGAAACAAAAGAAAAATCACAATCTTGCATGAGTAAAGTGCATAAAAACTTAAAAACGGAGATTAGAAAAACTATCCTCCAACAACAGAGCCAAACAAAAGGAAAACAAAGTTTCAGTGAGAACATGGGTTTGTGAATGTGGTCAACTGTCCCTCCAGCTCTGCTCTACAATCGCTGACACCCGTTTCTCATATTCTCGTTTATTTTCTTGATACAGTTGTGCTGCCTGGCTGTTGGCGGGGCTGTTGGGATTGGGCTCATCTAGAAGCGACTGTAAAGAAAGAGAAATCAAGTTTTAGGCCTCAAAGGTATAACCTTTTCACATACTGTGATGACACGTTTCCAGTTATCAACATCCCAAGTCTAGTAAAGCTTTTTATATTTTCACTAAAACATTTTTTTATACAGATGTATAACTATATATTGTTTAAAATAATAAATGAAAAATAAATAAATAAATAAATAAACGCTTTTAAAGGGTGTTTCTAATAGAACTAATAGAAGGAGTGACAGCAAATTTGACATCTTTCTCTCTTCTGACCAACATAATCAATCTCTATATTTTTTTACTCTTTTGGAAAGTCGTGGAAACTATCACAGATTTTTTGGAGCAAATGGAAATACAAAAATTATATTTGCAGTCATCTCCCGTTCCCCGCTATAGAAGTTTACCCAACTGTGAAAATGTGAAAAGGGTCCATTGGAAATTTAAAGTTGCAATTGCAAGCAAAACTTCACTCTCTAAACCACAAATCAAAACTAGCAAACTAATTAGACAATTCTCAGATTTAATAATGCCCAAATGCAACAGAAAGCTGTTTTTTTTTTTTTTTTTTTTTTTTTTTTATAAAAGGAAGTTAATTAACACACCTGAATTGATGTCAGAATAGAAGAAACATCGTAAGTTGGACTCCAACGATTCTGAAGAATATCTAGGCAGATACTGCCATCGGCATACACTGAGAAAGACAGCAAGAGAAAGGTTAGAGCAACATATTCCCTACATTCACAGTCAATAAATAAATAAAGTAGAAAATTCATGCATGAACTTTTTTTTTTAAAAATGCTTCCAAAACATATTAACAACACTTCCTAATACTGTACAGAAAATATGACCGCAGTAACTGATAATGGCTTTGAAAATATTGAAAGTGTAAATACTAGGGCTGGGTATTGACAAATTTCACAATTCAGTTCAGTGTCACTTCACAAGCTTGCAATTTGATTCCGATTCAATTAGAATCAATATTGATTATTGTCAAATTTTCTCAAGAAAAAAAAAAAACCTCAACTAATGCTGTGTGAACTATACGGTGAGTCAGTTGGTACAAAATACAGTAGGCATGTCAGTAAGTTGTACTGTATCTTTTAACATACCTTCTGATGTCCATATATGTTTATTTTGCGCTGTAACTAGTAGTAAAGAGGAAGAGATGATCAGTTCACTGCTGCTTCAGCGATCCGTCACGCCACATTAAAGAGCGCCAAAACGGTATTAATTAGGGCTGCCCCTGACTAAAGATTTTTCTAGTCTACTATTAGTTGTACAATTAAGCCATTAATCGACTAATCACTCATTTATATTAATTAAGGCCCACTGACTGAAATATTTTCACAGCATTATTTAATGTGTTGACGTATTCTCCACTAAAACAGGAAGACAGGGCGGGACATATCGTACAGCTCCTCCCCTTTTTAAAAACAGCCAATACGCTGATTTCACGCAGCCACCATTTTGAAATCGAAAGTGAGGCTCCGGTGGGAAGAACCCCGGAAGTAAAGATAAACAACAATGCCTTGGACTACCAACCTGAAGCTGCTGCTGCCGCGATTTACACTATTGGATGTTAATATCCAATATAGGATATGTATATAGGCTAGTTCATTCCTGCTTCTTTTTTTACTTTCTGAACTATATATAAAAAAAAAATATTTTATTTATAAATGAATTTCACTGTATATAGTCTGAAGTATGAAAGAAATGTATGTACAGTTTTAGAATTGACAACATCATTAAACACAACAATACGCCATCGCATTCACGACTCTCCTGTGATTAAAGGCGACACTTCTGGTTTTCTTCCCACCGGAGCCTCGCTTTCGATTTCAAAATAACGGCTGCGTGAAATCAGCGTATAGCGTTTCATTTATATCACAGCTCGGCCAGAGCCGTTGAGCTCAGTAAAGCCGCATTTGACAGCCACTGTCTAATAGATTCCCCTTTTAGATTTAATATGAAACTGTTACTAAAGCAAAACAGTGAACATGCTGAGGATGTGTAGTTTGTGTTGGTGAATGGCACCAGTTTTTTTTCCTCTTTTACTCGTCAGTGCTGTTTGAAATGCTGAATCTGTCTAACCGTTTCTCCTCCTAATCTCCTCCATATCGCTTAAATGGGACGTTTTGTGGTCTGCGCAGACTCACGCATGAGATCCGCTCTGTGCTTTTGAGTCTCTGAACTGAAGCAGTGTGCGTGCTGTGGAGGATCACGTGACCCTAACGTGAAACCAGACTTCATTTGCCCCAATGGAAATCATATTTACACTGTCTGAATCGTTTCCTGTCCCCTATATAGTGCACTATGTGGCATTCACCATGTAGAAAACAGTAATTGTGAGAACAAGTGACTAATTTCAGCTTATAGATATTAGTAAGGCTAACATATTCCCTATAACATAAAAAATTACAAATAAAAATATATTTAAAAACAAAACAAATTTTGATTTCATGGAGACTTCAAATATATACTGAGAGGGGGATAAACCATAATGAGCTATATTCTATATATTATATAGCCTATTCCGTGCTGAAGCGCCTATACACTGGGTTTCGGTTCATTTCAATTTGAAATCTGAGACGTTGTTTCATATAGACTTGTGATTTAAGAATCCATATCGGTTCATAAAAACGAGAATAGATTAAAATAGTGAAATCGATACTTTTTTTACCCAGCCCTAGTAAATACAGTCATAAATGTATATTATTGACCAAGAAATGCATATGCATTAATACACTTATTAAATATTTTTGTTGAATTGGTTTATTAATAAAATAATTTATCAAAACATTTTATTATTATATATGTTATGTGCAGAACTTTGTAAATGAGGGACTAAATAAAACCTACAGGAGCAGATTCTGTTGATTCTGGGAATGTACTTAATCTCGAGTAGACTTTAGAGAGCGCTGGGGCTTAGATTGTCTTTGACAAGGCTTCTAATTTGAGACAAACGGGAAGCACCACTCACCATTAGGATGAAACATCTTTGAGACAAACCGCACAGTTGGGGGCTTGTTTGGATATTCCTCTGTGAACTCAACTGTGAGTTTGAAGGTACCTTGTGTGCAGAGCAGAAACAATATTGTATCTTTAATCAGTGAAAGACAAATACAGCTAATTGTCTTTATACATGCAATTGACCACACGTGATTGTGTCCAGGTCAGCAGACAGACACTTACCATCTTCAAAAGGTGTTCCCTCTGGACTGCATGTAAAAAAAAATGAAACACAATAATCAGGTCAAAGGCAGGAGGAAACTGACATGAAACATCTGTGTCGCTAAAAGTACAGCATGTTGACCACGATATCAAATAACAACAATGCACACATGAACCAGATTTACTCTTGTCAAGCCCTCAAACTCAAAGGAGTAATATGCACACAATAAAATATTGTAGAAAAAAAGACAACAATAATAAAAAAAAGTGTTTATTTTCACGAACTAATTTTCAAAAGTTTGGGGTCGGTAAGATTTTTTTCTCTTACGCTCACTAAGGCTCCATATTATTTGATTAAAAAAAAAATACAATAAAGACAGTAATATTGTAAATACTACAATTTATGCAACTGTTTGCTGCTTTGATATATTTTTAAATAATTAAAAATCATTCTAACATGCTGATTAGGGATGTCAACGCTTAATCGACGATCGATTAATTGTCGACAATACTCCGCGCCGGAGTTATGTTTGGGACCATTTTACACCTTCATCATGACTATAAGTTTGCGTGTGTATTCGCAGCCTTTTGTTTTGTGCAAATGTAAGTTGTAATACTGTTTATTTTGTGTATGCCTATCTATATCTGATTTATCTCACATTGGATGCGTTTGGTTAAGAATTAACTCTGTAGTAAAGCGTCAGCTTCAGCGCGTGCAGCTCAAACGGCAGTGCACGACTAATAATGACTATTGGGACTGTAATATTACATAACATTATAAAGAGAACAATACTGTAATAAAACGTGAATTATTTGGGTTTAGTTGCCGTGTCGCGTTGCTCCAGGAAGAGCGCGTCCACAACACGAGTAGTTCTGAATGAATGGCACATAACTTAGTTCAAGTTCACAGTTTGTGCATTGAATTTGAGTCATTTTGTGCAGATATAATTTGTAATATTATGTTTATTTTGAATATATCTGATTAATCTCATATAGGATGCGTTTCTTTTAGATAAATAATGTGCTAGCAAAGTGCTCCAGTTTAACGGTAGCAGATTCATTCAGTGCGTGCAGTTGTTCCAGGAAGAGCGCGTCCACAACAGTCACACATTCTAAGCGCATACGAGGCGGCGTTGGTGACACGTTGTATTAGTAGTTAATTATATTTGATTATTAAATAATTAATTTAATTATCAAACATTTTACAATCCTACTAGCCCTTTATTTATATTTAAAACCATTCTCATTGATTTGGTGAGGAACATAGCGTTTTGAGCAGCATTTGCAGATGCTGTTGGCCATAGCCACTGCAGTAGACGCATATCGCAGTATTACGGCTAACGATTAATCGATTAATTGATCGTTAATTTAAATGACGATCGATCATGGGAATTTGTGAAAATTGACATCCCTAATGCTGATATTTCTCAGTATTATCAATGTTGAAAACAGTTGTGCTGATTCAGATTTTGCAGAATTCTGTGTTGCATTTTTTTCCCCAGGATTCTTTTAGGCCAACAGACACTTCGTCAGGTCAGTGTGTGACACCTGTAGGAGCTTGTTTTTGCCAATTGCACATGCTGAATTAGCATGTCTGAGAAGGGATGTGCAGTAAGTAATCTGGTGACTGTCTGCATCAGTCGGTCCAGTCTGAATTGACCTTTTGATGAATAGGAAGTTCAAAATAACAATTTCTTTAACAGAAATCTTTTTTTTTAACATTATAAATATCTTAATGTCCACTTTTGATCAATTCATCTAGTCTTTCCTAAATGAAAGTATTCCTTCTTTCAAAAAAACATTCTCACTGACCCCAAGCTTTATTTAACAGGGAGTTGATCCATTTTTTAACATAACATTTAACTTACAGGCCTGAAAATTAAGGCCATTTTAAAATTCTCTCATATTCTCCATGATCGTGGGAAGCCTTTTAGCCTGTTTGGCTCAGCCTCCACTCGATCAGCTTGATTTGCTCTCTTCTTACCCGAATATAACTGCATTCCACACCATGATGTTGTTCTCGGATGGAGCTCCACTAACGCCGGCTGGCGGATCCTCCTGGAGCCTGTGCGGAACCAACATAGATTTCAGTGCCTCAATCACGTTAATTTATTAAAAACGTGTGATATTACATGACAAAGTGAGGCTTGTTTACTTTATAAACATTACTAGTTTAAAAATATTACTAGTCTAAAAAATATAATCACATTCAGACAAGTCAAGCTTGAATAACTTCTCTAACCGGCTTACACTAGCTAGCTAATAAAGCTAAGATAAACGTGGAGTTTCTGTGAACCCTCACAATGTAAACAGGCAATGTGATACTACCGACAGACTCACATCAATAAGAACAACATTAAATGTCGTGTTTTTAATCGTTTATTTTACGTTTAATAATCGCCTACCGAGCGTTATGAAGCTAACTAGCTAGCCAGCTAATCCAAACAGATTTATCATTTCACAGCTACTCACCGCTTAAAATCTCGCATGAGTCGCCTTCTAGCTGGAGTAGACATCTTTAACTACACTAAAAGCGTCAGGGATTATTTTTAGAGCCCTACTAACAAATCCTAAAGTTACAGTTTATATGTCACAACAACAGTGATGATTAATATTCCTCTCTGAGTACAAGACGTCTTTTCACGAGACACGATTATACCACCTGTTCAACACAGGGGGGTATTTGCGACTGAAAATATAGAATCATCATACAGTATGTATGTTAATCAATTTTGTGTTTTGTTTTTAGAGACGCAATGATTGAAATATCACTAATAGTTTGAAGTATTTATGGGTTAAGAGAAGCAATAAGATAATCTGCCTGAAATGTTCATCTCAGACTACGTAAATGGCAGAGTTCCCCCTATTTTTCTAATAGTTGGTACGGTCTTAGTCGGAGGAACAGCCTCGATGACGTTTCCGTAGGAGGAATGAGGTCAATGTCCTCCTAGCGGTTAAGGGCGGGAAATGCAACATACGACGATCACTGTACTCTGTCTCTGACGTGAATGATATTTCACAACAGGTAAACGATTACTGTTCGTTTGTTGTTCACATTTGCAGTTATATATCTGATAATAAGTAGGAGGGAGGGCCGTTTGAGTTTAGAAGTGTGTGTGAACTATAGTATAAAAATAACCTAAATTGTACAGGTCAATAAAACCAGTGAACACCAACGTATTATCTTACCACAAGTTCTACATACATACTAACGTTACAAGAGGTGACAAATGTAAAAATGGTCGAGGGTGGAAATCGATTCATGATTCAGTCAATTCATCAACCATTTTATTCATACAGTATACAGCTACTATGTAAGAAAAGGCTGGCAGTAAACAATTACATTTTATATGTAGGCACAATTAATACAATAAATGCTATTAAAAACAATGCATAAAAATGAACAGCTTCTGGGATTCTCCAACTGAATTAAATGGCCAAAATTAGAAAATAATAATAAAAAACAAACATTTTTTTTACAACATAAATACAAATCAAGTGACCCTGTCAAAGTACATGGACTTATAGCAATTCAGCACATTCTCTATGGATATATAAAGGCATATGAGTACGGATGGGACATCCTAACAACCATGATAGAGGTGCATGGTGTTGAAGGTGATGTGGTCATACTGCTCCTCAACACTGACTGACTTGCGGTGCTCTATCTGACTGCTTTCGTCCTCCATGTTCTCAGCTGTATCTCCATTTTGATGCCCAAAGGGAAGGCCTTTGTCAAAGTAACCAAGATGTAAAGAAACACCCACATTCCCAATATGATCACAGTTCTCAACCTCGGTTGAATTCCCATTTACGTTCCCACGCGTCAGGTCACCACCATTGAGGTGCTGCACAGGATGGCAGCGCCCATTTAAAGGAAGTCCTGCTGTCAAAGAGAACACATGAATTATAATCTCATTAATATTAAAATTTGAACTGAATGTTTTTGTTTTGCACAACAATTTCCAACAGGATTCGTCTTTGATCCAAACTGAATTCTGCATCGTCAATGTTATTTAGTGGCCATTTCAGGGGTACTCTGTAGATTGTTCAGTTTAGGGTTTTCAAAATCACATCCAGTTTGGTTGACATAACATGATTACATCTGAACATTTGAACCCGAGATTAAAGTCCTGAATCCTTAAACATTTTGCTGAATGAATATTTATTCAATATTAAATAACAGGGATTGAATCTTAATCTCATTTATGTTAAGTGTGGAAGCAGCAAAGTTGGAAAGTGCAAACCAATGGATTATAATCTACAAAAAAGGGTATCAAATGACCATGCACGTGGCTTCTATTTTAATAAGTTCTAATAAACAATTCATAAGTACAAACCCAAGAGTCAATGATGATTGTTAAATGACAGAACATTTAATGAATATAGAAATTACATTTTCATCAATCTTAGGCATCCACACATGAACAATATTTTCCATCTCAATCTCATGTTTAAATGAGCACTTGAACACAGTCAGACGTCCCTTTGTAATTCAGAATAGTTTCAGTAGGAAATCATGCGTTAGTCTATAATGCAGTTCTACATTTCTGCCATTTGTTCTGTGTGAAATATGACAATTTTTATATGAATTTATATAAAGTACAATGTAATCAAATAACCAACTTTTTCTCAATTAATAGCTACTATCATACGAAATCAGTTTAGCAAATATTTTCTACACTGAAATTCTATGCAAAACATTAGCTGGGGAAAAAAAAGCCTCGTACAGTAACCTGACTGATACACACTTGAGACTGAATAAATCTAATGAGAAAGACCCTCTTCGACAGATTTTGCAATAACAGCAACAGAAAGAAAGAACAACAATCTAATAGAGTAAAATAGTCTAAGGTTTAAGAAGTGACTGAATAGCACCTTAACTTCCAAACAAGAACACACGCATGAAAGCTGCACAGCGAAGGTCCATGGATGTTCTCTATACATTCATGAAGAGATATGCTTTGGCATAACAAGATAATTAAAAGTTCAAGAAAAAAAAAATTGATTGAAAATAAAATGCACAATATTTCATGTTTCAAACATTGAAAAAAATGCATTCACCAGGAATTAAGTTTTTTTTTTCTTGCTACTTTACAGGAAAATAATATGGGCCACTCATATCAAAAGTATTACCCAACAGCCTGAACCAAAATCCAACAACATTACAAAACTCAAGGGCAGGAACTTGGCAGGGAAAATAAAAATTCACAGCAAAAGCTGTCAATCAGTATCGTACTAAGACTGAAGAGAAAATAACATTGACAAACTTTCCAAGTATCGATTTCAGGGCATAAAAAAGCCTCATAACAAAATGAAACCACTTTAGAGAGAAGGACAAGTATCTGAATATTTTAATTGTTCTTGGAACGTTTTGGATTCAAAATTAAAATGGCATTCAAGGAAGTCATTGTGCAAAACAAAACTCAATTTGCTCCTACTCAGCAAAATAATTTCTCCATTTTAGTTTAAAACAAAGTGCATACCACCAAAAGTTAAAAGGACGGGGTGGTTGCGAGTAACTTATGATCAAATGTTTTATACATGTGATGTGTGCCAAATTAAATTATTTTCCCTCCCAGACACACATCACTAAAAGAGTTTAAATGACGCAAGGCAAATGCCCCTACAAATAGGCATAGGAATTAGTGCAACGACATGGTATCTGCATGGAGGTCACGGTGAAGACCTCCAACTCTTTGTGGATTGAAGGTCCACTTGAGGATGAGCTCTCCATGTGGACCCCCCTGTCTTGCTCTGGACTCATGTAGCCATTGGACGCCAAAGGCAAGGATCCATTTAAGAGTCGGTTCCCACCTGTGGTACTCAGTGGTGGGCCAAACTCCATGTGCATGCTCTCCATCTGGTCCTTTCCGCTGGATCCGTTTATTGGCTGATAACCGAGATCTGCAATGACACATGTTGAGGTATTAACGTGTGGTGATGACAGTCCAATGATTTTGCTTTAGGACCAAATGCAGGGTTTCCAGAGAATAATTTTACTGTACAGACTCGATTGGGTTTTTACCTGCCCTGTCTAAAAAGTAGTTATTGTTTTCGACCCATGTAACCTTGTATTCTAATAAGCTTATGACACCAAAATTTCACAATTCTCGATTCCAATTTCAACAACAACCGCAACATGGAGGGGTTTGCAAAAGAGATGTCTTATTTAAATTTTACAACATGGAAATGTGTAGCCGCTGCGCTGGACTATGCATCATCTGAGGCCATGGTAGACCCGGAGGAGGCTGGTATGCACTGCTTTTTTCCGCGATGTCATCTCTGCCGGTTTCAAAATATGTCTGTTATATTGTCATTTTCAGCTCATCCGGCACTTTGCAACAACACAAACTTGTTTCGGCAGCGATTTTCAACATGTTTCCTATAACAACGTCTGACGGTTACGTTTTATGCGGCGTGAGAAAGTCACATAAACCATGTGAAATCCTATCAGAGCAGTCAGACTGAAACGCATTTCGAGAAATGCAATTTGAATAGGATTTTAAACCGCATATTGACGTAGCTTACGGAACTCTTGCTGATATGATATTGTAGGCCTATGATAACAACATAATATGATATAAATATAAGGCAAAAACTTTTTTGGGAACAACTGACATTTTACCAACTTGCTTCTTCTCTCCTCCTGTTTCGCGTGCAGGAGACGGAAGTAATGCTGCCGCGAATGTGACGCGAAATGTCACGTGAACAAGCAAATCCACAAAGAAAGAATAATAAATAAAGTACGGCAATTAGATGGTTCTAATTTGGAAAACATTTAGATATGTCTAAGTCAAATTGCCATCGAAAATTTAAGACCTTTCATAAGTAAAAATAAGACTTAAGACTTTTTATGGCCTTAAATTTGAAAAATCTAATTTAAGACTTTTTAAGGATCCGCGGACATCCTGAACATTAGTCTGGGGAGTCTGCTCTGTATTTTCTACTGCACAAGAGGCGTGATCAACGGGCATAGTTCAAATGACTCTGTATGCAATTGGATAGTCCTTCAACCAATCAGACCAACTATCCGGGTGATGTACTTTGCAGCGTAAACTCCAGGTAGGAAACATGTCAACAAACGTGTTGGTTTGTAGCATTGATCTGCAGTTTGCAGCAATGGCATAGAGCGATTTTTGCAGGTTGTGAAAAAAAAAAAAAAAAAAAAAAACATTAAAGTGAGTGATATTTACACCCACTTGAGCGATTTGTTTGCTAAACCTAAAGAAGCCATTGAGCATCGTCGAGAGGTTAAAAGGAATTGGATTGGATTAAACCCGCAAATAGCGCGCCAGGAGGATAAGCCTGTTTGTGATTGGTCCCCGCAAATTTGTAACAGAAGCAGGATAGAAGAATGTACAGGTTTCCAGCCTGAGCTGCAGGGCGAAATCAAATCGCCGGCTGATTGGGCTGGGTTTACCCAGTCTAGCATCTCCTTACACTTGAATGGTAAATTCGCTTGAATTTATAATCTTTGAAATATTCAGTCAATACTTACCATCTGTTCTGGCCTTTTTAATGTGATTGGACTCCATGCAATCAAGAGACCTCTTTCGGCTGGGAACCCCATTAAGGGTGCTCCGCTCTTGGCTTAGCTTGCGGTCCCCAAAGCACACAGAGCCATTGGTTGAGAACCCGTTAAGCTGACTGAGCTGCTGGTTCTGGGCATTGGAAAGCAGCTGGGCACACTCTTGAAAGCCCTGGGCATGGGCTAGGTCAGCTGCGGTCAGTCCACTAGCGTTCCTCATGCTGCGCAATGATAAAATTAGCGTGTTAACACTGCTGCACTATGGCAAATGTTTGTAAACCACTCATACACACTCATACACACACACAGTCCCTTTCTGCATTTAATATCCTATTTTATTTCTGACATATATGTTCTTTAATCAAGGTAAAAAAAAGGAAAAAAAAAAGTGACAAATCATTGAAAATGTATATAATTTAAAGACATTTATAATGTTGTGACTTCTCAACTGCAATAGAAAATGAAAAACCATTGAAGCAAACACAAGTAGACAAGAACATGAAAATAAAAATAAAAATACAAATAGCCATAATTCAATTACACCAGTCAATGGTAAATATCTGTCAATGGCAAATTTGCACAAGTTGAGAGATTATTTCCACAAGATTGACTGGCAAGGGGAGTTTGGCACTGCTAAATTAATTTTTCCAAGAATTCTCTTCAATGCAAGAGATGAACAGGGCAGATGATTCATTTAAAAGTAGTGAAAAGGAAATAATGCTATTGTTTATTAATGCAATTAATAAACATAGTAAAGAAGTTGCAATTAAGATGACAATAACTGTAGATAGAAATGTAGACGTACAAAGTCAGAACAAGTCTTCTTGAATCTGTAATAAGTGGCCTGGAAAGCTGAATAAAAATATCATGGCAATCCATCTTCTGATAATAAAAAAAGAGAGAGCGACTTGTCCCTTAAAGAGATTTTAATGGTGGTTGAATCTTCATTTGCATGGCTGAAAAAGGACGGCTTGGAAGCGACATGGGGAATAAGACCTGGTCAGGAAATTCTTCTTTAAACACTCAAAGACACATCAAGTTAAATAGAAAAGCATCCTGGCTTCATCAAGAGGAAGATTTGATCAAATGGTGAACGCTGATACCGTAAAGCATTACAAGGGTAATGTGAGATGCAATCCCATTTAAAATTAGACATGACAACAAGAAAGGATTAAGAGTGTGCATTTGGCATCAACACAGTCATTTTCTATTGCAGTGAAGAACCAGAATACATGAATGAACAAAATCAAGGGCAAAATAACAGTGTTCACACTTACCCCTGGGGCTCCAGTTAACACTTCTATCCTGAATGCAGTGAGAATACAGTAATGTCACTCTTGGTAGCGCAGAACACTGTATACACACAGACTAGCCTCAGACAATCCAAACCAATTTATATCAGACACCGATAATTTGTTTAATGTCACTAATTTGTGTGTTGTTCTCTCTTATAAGCAAATGTGAGTTTCTGTTTGGGGTTTGAGTGACTGCCAGCTTTTGCTGCACTCTTTATTCATATTACTTGTAACATCGAAGCTAGGACTAGACGCAAGATTTGTTACCAACTACATTTAAATTGACTGGGGATAAGATCAATTTATACCTACATCATTCCACATTGCATTAAGGACCCATTAAGAACATTTTACTGAATCTATTGCAGAAAAGCATAACCTAAATCAATGTTTTCCAACCCTTTTCCTATAGGTACACAAACAGAACACATTATGGATATCTCCCTTACCATCCATTTCAGGAGCGACTTGGGAGGAGCCTCCAAGGTTAGGAAAAAAATTGGATGAATGAAGTCCGGACATACTATATCTGCACAGTTCTTTTACGTTGCTTCACTTCCATTCACAACACCTATCTTGTGGTCTCATGGGACATTAAAGTGTCCATCAGATGTGCACTTCAGAACCTTGGTAGCAGGTAATCTGGGTACTTTACACTTACCGTTTTATGAAAAATATTAATTCAGAGATACTACTCTTTTTATGTACTGTTATTTCCCAACTGTACAGTAGGGAATTAGGCTAGGCATATTCAAATAAAGGGCATCTCTGTTTTAAGTCTCTACCAACAAGCTTATGAGCTGAATTGTGTTTTCCAAAACGGTCCAAGATCTTTTAGCACATCAATAGCAATGTACCGTGGGGAAACAAAAAGTCTGAAGGACAAGCAAATCACTGTGAGTGAGGAGGACATGATGCTTAGGTGCCAAGACCTTAGTATTTGATTGGAAAGAGGAAGGAAAATGCTGGCAGTCTCCTAAACCCTATATATAATTTTCATGAATCTGAACCTGTGTGGAATTTGTGCAAAAGAAAGCATTTCATAAATATTTTAAACTAAGCATTGTTACATTGTCATATATTTAATATTAAATGTTAGATTGAGCAAATAATCATTAGGTAACAATTAAACTCACTTTATCCATTTTAACCGATGTCCTGTATGCGCTACCACTGAGTTACATACATGAAGTAAGGGGTTTGCTTGTGGCTTTAAGAAAAAGTTTTGTTCATTCATGGATTCATTATAAAACAATCATCATAATATTCATTAGAACATGTTTTGTTTTTAAATATCTAACTATATCACATTCCACACACCCACATTCATTCCAACACATAAAACATCTTCAAATCATACATCTAAAAATAAAATACAGTTTCCAGCAAATAAAGTAAAAATAAAACAATTTCCATTGAACAGACCCTCCCCAATTATTCCTACCCAAATCTGAAGAAAAATATGAATGCTTCTCGGAAGTTCTGATGTCAAAAAGACATTTGTAACAAATACTTCAGAAGGTGTGTGGCCATCCTGGCAGGTCTCAATTGGAAATGAACCTCTTAGGTGCAAGAAATCTGAAATAATTACCAACACAAACACACTGATCATGTGGACAACAGCTTAATAGTTCAAATTTATCCACTGCTGTTTATTGGCCCAAATCTGTAACTTGAACATAAAATACAACTCAGATTAATTTGTTCCTTAGGGTTAGTTTCTTTTGCTGCTTTTATGACCTCAATAGTTATTTATATTTTACATTCATATTACCAATATATGACAAATCCCATTGTTAAACATCACTTCAACAAATGAGAAATGAGAAACGTATCATGTAATCTGAAATAGTAGGCTACATTTTACTTTGATGGTTGCAAGGTGTCTACCCTTGCTACGGCGGTGAAAGGTTTTTGAGCTATTGCTGCAGCAAACAACTCAATAATTGTAGATCACAGATAATATATTGTTACTAAAAAAAAATGGGTGTAATTTTCTTGCGTAAAGTCCCCCGAATTAGATCCCGGAACCTAAGTGCCAGTTCAGTTTAGAAAGCCAGATTTTCTGAAAACGGTTTGGTGTTTTGTTTACATATTGTCCACAATGTTGACAGAGTTACATCAGATTTCTGGTACCTTTAATTAGAGGTCATTTCAGTTAATGTAAATGTAAAAGATACATGAACAGAAAACCTGTTATTCATTTGCTCTGATTTTCATTTAGTTTCCTCACTGCTGCTTGAGTTCTTATTATTTGGAATTGAAATAAATGTAATTAGAAGTGTGGCAGTTAATACAATAAGTTATGTATATTTATTTTCCATTTTAGTGTTTGGGCCAAACTTTACAGTAATTTGATTACACTATGGTTTTCAGAATCCCCTCTCATTCTGTGTGTACAGAATATAAGATTCAGTCTCGAAATGGCCAAGTTAGGTAATTCAAAAAAAAATAATTTAAAATTTTAAATTTGAATACATTTCTTTAATTTAAAAAAAATAAAATAATTTAATACAATTTTTTTGTAAACTGCTGTTAACGTTTTGTTTATGCTCGTTATGCTGTTGCATTAAACTATGCACTTGCAAATACGTAACCATTTTTTCTCTACTCGATTCAGGTGAATTCAAAGTTCACCCAAAAATAAAACTCTGCCATCATTTACTCATTCTCAAGTTGTTCTAAACCAGTATTCATTTCTTTCTTTTGCTGAACACAAAAGAAGATATTTTGAAGAATATGGGTAACCAAGCAGTTGATGGACCCCCATTGACTTCCATAGTATTTTTTTTCCTCCATACTAAGGAAGTCAATGGGGTCCATCAACTGCTTGGTTACCAACATTCTTCTAAATACCTTCTTTTGCATTCAGCAGAAGAACGAAATGAATACCGGTTTGGATCAACTTGAGGATTGAGTAAATTACATAATTTTCATTTTTGGGTGAGCAATCACTTTAAAGGGGTGGTTCAGGATTTTGGACATCGGACCTCATTTCCAAGTTAGCCTGGGTGTTATTTATCAGTGGAGACAGTTTTAAACATTTTTCATCCAGTTGCATAGTTCGCCGGTGCTAGGCTAGCGCGAGTCAACGGTATCTGCTAGCCTGCCATTAAAAACAGTTTTACCCACTCCACAGTACACCAAAATCAAATAAATTATAACGCCAGACTATCGATGTAAATGTCTGTTGAGAGAATAATGTTAGAAATCTAACTACCTTTTCATCGCATTGCAATAGTTATACTTTGTTCCCTGTATTTATTAGCACAGTCTACAGCAGTGGCGGAGTGATATTAAGTTACCTAGGCAACCGAGAGAGCTGGTCCACATGACAATCACGCAAGTGTATTTACCTGACATTCATCACTACGAATATTTAACGAAGAAATCAACAAGACATAGGACTATGGCCACGTTTGAAAGCCATGCCAATGTTTCCGACTTTGGAGACGATGAAGACGAGGAATGTGTGTTATTCAACGAACCGTACATGTGTGAGCCGGAATACACAGACGAAGAACTAATCGAGATGGATGCTAAAAGGGCAGAAAGAGAAATAATGTCTGCAGAGACAACAGCAGCTGGAGATTACGCAGAGAACCGGGACAGAACATCGAGGAGTTCAAGGTTACTACTAGCTAGCTAGACGTCCCGACTGTAGTGCGCTTCTGTTCTGTGTTTACTTTTCGGCGCAGTACTAACCGGAGCAAAGTAAAATTCCGCCGCAGCTGAGAAACTAGTTCCTGTAAATGTAATGCGATCATTTAGATGCAAGAGTAGTTAGATTTCTAACATTATTCTCTCAACAGACATTTACATTGATAGTCTGGCGTTATCATTTATTTGCTTTTGGTGTACTGTGGAGTGGGTAAAACTGTTTTAATGGCAGGCTAACAGATACCGTTGACTCGCGCTAGCCTAGCACCGGCAAACTATGCAACTGGAAGGACTGGATGAAAAATGCTGAAAACTGTCTCCACTGATAAATAACACCCAGGCTAACTTGGAAATGAGGTCCGATGTCCAAAATCCTGAACCACCCCTTTAACGGCTATTTTAACCAACAATATAGAACCTCTCTGACAATATCAAACACTAATTTACAAAGACTATCCGAAGACTGTGTTTAGATACATGCATATATTCATAAATAGACACGCAGATACGTCAAACATTCTTGAGGTTTTAAAGGAACACTCCACCGTTTTTTCATATTAAACTGTGTTATTCCCTTAACTAAGACAAGTTGATTAGAGCTTAGATCGGGCCCAACAAATCAAGCCCGACCCTACCCGAGCCCGAGCACGTTGTGTCCGAGCCCGGCCCGGCCCGACACATTCACTGTAATTATGAGCCCGAGCCCGATTTAAACCCGACCATATGTGGGCCGTTATAACCAGGGGCGGCGCCAGAATATTTTTTAACGCAGGTGCTGCTGTGCTAGATCATTTAAGCTACAGGGGGAGCTGCGCAGTTATATATATTATATAAATACTATTAATAAATGAGCAAAAATTGCCCACTCAATATTAAATATTCAGTTATTTTAATTATCACAATTAAAGTTTTAATTTTATTAAATTGAACAAACACAACATTCAGCATTCAATCAAATATTCTTAAAGATAAATAATGTTACTGTTATTTCAACATAATATGTGTGTGAGCAACAAGCAAGATTTGTAAATTCGGTGACAGCGTGTGTTACGAGTTTCAAATGGTGTACTGTAGGCTAAGTGACCGCGACGCGCCGGCGATTGCATGTCATGATTATATTGTCTGCTATAGGCCTATTGCTTTTTATGTATTAAATCCAGGCAATTGGAATGTATTAAAATTAAGATACAATTTATACAAAACGAAATTCACTTTAAAGAAAAGCTTTCTTCAAAACGAAACTTAACAAACTTGAAACTAAATGTGCTTATTTAATAGCTAAAACACGTAGGTTACTACAGACACTCTTTTTGTACAAATTGCAGCACATTCATTTAATTCTGAATTTTGCACATGTAAAGGAAAGGCATTTGTTTGTGCATAGTAAACATATCTGTAACATTTATCAAGTTCATGTGCGTGCATTTATTAATTATCGTATGAATAATGCGACAAGGAAGAAGCATGTAAACATTGTTTATTCAGAAATAATTGAATGGATCGGAAAAGTAACAAAAGAGGACATTGAGGCCTGAGGCTGACTACTATCATAATTTCTGCCATGGCAAGACTGCTTCATGTGTCTGTTCATCGTCGAAGTCCCCGTTTTTTTTGCTGTCATAGGCGAGCAGCGTGCCGCATTTAATGCACGAGACAAAGCCAACACATATTGTCACTCCGCACGACTAGTTTAAAATGTTTCCATACCTCCGATTTTCCTCCAAACTTGCTCAAAGTTATTTCTTCTGTTTAATTTTTTTTCTTTGCTTCTTCAAGCTCCATGTTGCACTTAAGCAGCAGAATAGTAGCCTACAGCACGCACAGCAGGTGTGATGCGTCACGCGTGCGAGACTACGTTTTCCCTGTTTAAATACAGTTACACAAGTAGTTACACGACCAAGTATGGTGACACAAAATAAAACGTGGCACTTTTTCTAAGCAGGATATAGAAATAGCTTTTTCTAAGCTTGGGAGCACTTCGACTCGGCGCAGTAAAAAGTCACGCCTGAAAAATCCTCTCCCCCTCTCACTTCTGTCATTAGAACCAACGTGACTTTTTACTGCGCCGAGTCGAAGTGCTCCCAAGTGCTATTCCGCCACACATTATAGTTATCATTTTTACCCACTTAGAAAAGCAGCACGTTTTATTTTGTGTCACCATACTTGGTCGTGTAACTACTTGTGTAACTGTATTTAAACAGGGAAAACGTGGAGGTGTTTAGTCGCTTCTAACTTCATCTCTGTTTGGTCCCTAATGAATGAACTGGGCTAAGCTAAGTGCTATCAAAGTGTCACCGCGCACCAGAGTGATTGAGTGCACGCACTGAGACGAGAGAGGTATGTATCAACACGTCTTAGTTAAGGGAATAACACAGTTTAATATGAAAAAACGGTGGCGTGTTCCTTTAAATAATAATCAATATATTGGATTACTCTAAATCTAACCTATTGCTCATAATTTTGTCGTAGTTCACAAATTGCTTGTATTAGCCTCTTAAATATGTAACTAAGATGGTTTATTGCCACAGATGTATTCTGGTGGCCTTCTCATTCAATTTAGTACCTCAAATGGCGTTTTGCTAAATGTCTGGATTGGATTCACAAATACCTTCCAAATTTTTCATGATTTTCAGTAGGGATGTGCAAGACTTGTCGACTAAACGATTATGCTGCCAAGTCGACATTGGAAATACTAGTAGTATACATTAAATCCTTTTTTTGCACATTTATGTTTTGCTTTATGTTGTTACAAAGCCCATGTTCAAATTACTGTCATGGTAATGTTACATTTTAAAATGATACATTATTTATTGCATATCTAGAGTGGGGAAAAAATCAGTACTGTCCACTCGAAAGACGAGAATGGTGAAGAAGTATTTTGGCATAACAATTAGACTCGCTTATTGGATTGTTATACTACCGGTTATGAGGGAAAATAGCCTACTGAAATACACTGCCCCGGCCAAAAAATAGTCGCTGATTGGATTTGAATAGGCAAATATTTTATATAGTCTATGACTTGATCCTTATTGCTGTGATCTTAAATTCAGACCTTAAATTCATTGAAAGTCTTTGGGTTGTGCTAGAGTAGACTTTATAGAGTGCAAGACTCAAGTCGATACAAGATCTTGACCAAAAATTGGTGCACATCTTGATGTAAATTAATGTTGTCATCCCAAAGACTTTCAATGAATTTAAGGTCTGGACTCAAAGGTGCCAATTCATGTGTGAAAATAATTCTTCTTGCTCCTCCCAATTACTCTTTCACAATTTGAGCCTGGTGAATCTTGACATTGTCATCCTGGAATATGGCCATGATGTGTCTTCCTATATGGTTGTTTAAGAAATAAAAAGCTACACTCTCCATCAATTAGGGTTAGAAGACCTGTTGCCAAACATATAACATGCTAGAAACATAATAATCTCTGCAATAATGATCCAGTCATAAACTCTTAAGCTTTTGCCTATTTAAATCCAAGGAGCGACTTTTTCCCCTGGGCAGTGTATTTTATACCGGTTTAAAGGAAACCCATTTTGAATTAAACTTTACAATAACAAATAGAATACCCTTAAATAATGTATAGTTGCAGATGCATGTCAAGCTTTTCTTGCAATTTTGCCACCGGTCATGTGTACAGGTACTTTTCACACAAGACATGTTAAAACCTGGACATGGAAGCGGTGGTAATGAACAGCAAAACCTTGACATACTGATTTACTTATGCTGGCTAACTTTTAGAGACAGGGTCGTAATGGGCATGCTGAAAGGTAAACAATGCTACAACAGAAACTAACCCCTAAACTTACCCCACACCCTAACAGCTTAAACAACCAATTGAAAAGACCTTTCGGCACGCCCATTACTCCAACCTGCATATGCCCACACTTGAACTTTTAATAAGGGAATTATCTTTATGATATGCTATTGAGATGGTACTTACTGGTCCCTGCACTGCTTATTGATTCAGTTGATTTTAATGCATGTATAATTATTATTTTTTTAATTAAAACTAAGGAGTTGCAAATTACGGGTTTGTTCACCCAGAAATTAAAGTTCTGTTATAATTTACACACCCTCATATCGTTACAAACCTTTCATTTATCTTCGAAGCACAAAATTAAGAAATTTTAATTAAACCTAAGATTTCTGTCACTCCATTGAAAGTCCATTACACCAAAACTTTGACGCTCAACCAACAAACAAAGAGTTCATCAAGTGGTATGGCAAACAGAAGCTCAAACGTGCTTGCTTGAGGCATAAGAACCAACAAGATTTATTCTCATGAATCAAACAAGTTCGGTTGAGCTTCGGTTTACCATGTTTGATGTGCTCTATGTATGTGCATTGTTCAATGTTTATATGTGAATAAAAGCCTACATTAAATCTGTTCATTGCATAATGCAATCATGTCTCTTCAGAAGACTTCTAAGTCATATGGATTGCTTTTCCAATCTCTTAAGAACCCTTTGAATTGTTGGTGGAATAAACTTTCAATGGAGGGATATAAATCATTCAGTTTTCATTAAATGTCGTTTCGAAGATTAACAAAAGTCAAATAGGTTTGGAATAACATGAGTGGGTAATTGATGACAATTTAAATTTTTGGGCAAACAATTCCTTGAACTTTAAGCAATTTTCTTACATAAAAAGTCAAATAGGTTTATATACACATTAGTCCTGCCAGGACTGCCATTTCATGTTTCCTGGTCATTTCAATGTTCAATACAGTATGAATAACTGTATCACTTTGGCAAATTGCAATTTCACTTTGGTGAATTAAAGTTTTATTTCAGTAATGAAACAGAAGCATTCATTTTGTTTCTTCATTCCTGATATGCTTTGCTACTCTCTATTTCAACTTCATAAATTCTCTTCCATAGCCCTACCACATATCTTCCTGAGCATCAGACCATGCTTACTCTGGACGTGACTAAGGGACTGATTAGACCTGTCCTATATACGTCCTATGGTTAGTCTATAAAAAAAGAGGAAATAAATAAACATCAACTGCATTGATTTAAGGGCACAATTAAGCAAAGCATGCAGGTCAAAAACAAAAACTAGATCTAAAAAAAACAACAAAAAACTTTGTCTTTTGAAAGTTCTAGGTACAAAATGTCCTATCAGTAAAACCAATCACCGCATGAAATACCTCAACAGTTTGCCAGTGTGTTGATACTGAAGGGAGCGATAGTGAGAACACTCCTAATGCCACAACAGTGTAGTTTCGTTGAGGGAACTTGGAGTGAGTCAGCAGTGTCTATTTGGAATGCTCTCCCCCTTTTCTAGGATTACTTGAAAAAGTCAAGTCATTTCGAATTCAATAGCTGCAAAACATTGAGATGTGTAGATGTTCTCTAGAATTTTGCCGTAACAGTTAACAAAATGCAATCTCCATTTCTTTTGTCATCATGCCACTTTCATAAGGACAAAGGTGACAGATGATTCATAAAAGAACATGTTTTATTATAAGGTAATCATATCATAGGTTAAATTCTGCAGGCGACATTGTAAATACAAACAGTTTCTCTCTATGAACAAAGTCTCAGAATAATAGATGCAGACAGGTTAAAACAAAATAGTAATGCTATTAATACTATTAAGGTCTAGTAATGCAAACCCTCTGATATTTAAGCCTGTGCTTTACCCTGCTCTCCTTTACTATTATAGTACCTGAACCACACTTTCTCCTGTCAGACTTTTGGATCGAGGGCTTTGGGAAAAAAATAAATAAATAAAATAATTCAAAAATACTATATTCATGGCAGAAGGACATCTACTGTATGTTTTAAAATGGTTTAGGACTAACCAGAAGTGTTGTTTTTCCCATATGACTTACTTTAGTGAAGGGACAGGAAGTGATAAAGAGAAATTGTACATGTTCCAATCAGACTTGTGCCATCCGCAAATCAGATTTACATATTTAAGCCTCAAAAATATAGTGTGCCTTAAAAAGAATAGGTTAAATTTACATGGAGTTATATTATATTTATAAGGATATTAGGCCAAACTCTGTAATTTCAACTGGGCATTTTATCTGAAATACCTCCTTTGCAGAATTTAAATAAAACAAGGCAATAAAGAAGGATAATTGTCCAAATGTACACTAGACGCCTTGTACGTCACTGGTAAAGAACATAAGAAGCTGAACAAAGTGAATTTAAACCAACATGAGAACCATGAGGCTTTAAAAGAGAAGGGAGTCGAGTGCAAATCTTTCTGTATCACAGAAAGGGAGAAAAGAAAGAAAGAAAATGTGACAAAGCACTTGTTTTTTCCCCAAAGGACTTGGCCTTCTGAACTTATAGATGTTTGATAAAGACAGAATTATTGAAGACATCTGAGTGAAGAAAGAACCAAGATTTCAATGACGAGACGGGAGATGTATGAAATGTGTCAATCCATCAAACATAGTTAAAGCGTGGATGTCTTTTCAGTAGGCCATGAACAACTGGAGACGTTTCATGACTGATTCCAGTGCATTTAAGATAAGCTTTCCTGTAGCTCAGTGGTAAGAGCATTGCATTAACAACGCAAGGTTGTGGGTTCGATCCCAGGGGATTGCACATACCTATGTATAAATGTATAGGATAATGCAATGTAAGTCGCTTTGTATAAAAGCGTCTGCCAAATGCATAAATGTAAATGTAAGATTCAAGCAGAATTTGGAGGGAATCCATTCTCACTAGGGTTGGGCGATGTCCCCTAAATTGGCAGTTGACGATGTTAACAGTAAAACATCGATATGATATGATATGATAGGGTTATGATACCGTCCATCGGCACAACCCTAATTCTCAGTGTCTTTGAGAAAAAAAAAAAAAAATCGGGAATTTTTTCAGAGGACATTAAGGACATTTTTATTTTATTTTTTTATTTAAATCTGCTGGGATCTGGTGAAACAGTTCCAGCAATAAGGCAATAAATGAATGTTTGTTTCCTGTAAGCTCCTTTGTCTTCTCTTCACCATTTATGTTGTTTAGGGTTCAGTTTCAGTCCAAGAGTCCAAGGAATATGATCAATTTGATCAGAATGAAATGGTGCTCTTTAGCCAGCTTTTAAGGTAGGAATATGGTGGTCTGTTCAAGTGTCCAGAATATTTTCACTGGTGGCTGACATGTTTTCTCCAGAAAAGTAAAGCATCATCTGTATTCGGGTCTCAAGAAAGCAATTCAAATAAAAGCTAGAAATAGATAGTGAGGAATCAGATAAAACATCCAGTTTTGCATTTTTTTAGGTCATGTATATTTAGAAAAAAATCATATTACTCTGTCTGTACTAAGAATAACTCCAAGTTTCCATATATTACACTGATAATATGGTGAACAGGACAATTCTGACGTTTGTGTCCTATGTGTTTGAACTTACAAATCGAATGAAAATTATGTAAACGATTTCAGAATAGACAACAAAATGCAAGTGAGTGTTAAGACAAGACCTCACTATTGACGAGAAGGAGCGAACTAACTCAACTTAAAACTAGTTAGTTGAAGTTTCCAGATTTAGCAATCTGAAAAAAAGTAGCTTTAATTTTGTTAAAAAAAAATAAGAGAGGGAGAATTATATTTTGTCTAGGATTCAAGGCAAATGTTTAAATATATTTTTTTAAATAAAAACCCAAAACCCTCGTTCCTTTCAATCTCCTACCTAGGCCTATATATTATAAAACCCTTTTATTTAAAACCTTCCCTTCTGCTTTGAATTGGGTAAATCTGACACACTATAGCTGTCATCAGAATTAATGTTGCCTGGGGCTTCAGTGCCACTACCACTGCAAGACTTTTGAAACATTGCTTATACTGCCATAATAAAAATCCTATTTGTGTGGCTGCTAAATGCACATTTCATCATTATCTCAAAAGCATTTCCAAAAGGGCAATAAACATGCACTAATATAAATTGAACACTTAAAAACAAACCCTAGTTCCAAGATGTTTCTCCTCTGTTTTTTGAATGCCACGTACTCAGGGAAAGTAAGGGATATTCCACGGCTAGCTATGGATTAAATAATTCTAATGCACGATGCCGAGGCAAAGAACCACCCAACGTGAATCGAAGTGCATTCAAATTGTTTAATGCACAGCTAGCTGTGGATTATCCTGCTTATACCATGGTCATTTGCCAGCATATGATGTTATTGATGTTTGCAGTACAATATTTGACCGAAAGGGTAAAAATTACGGTTATTTTCATCAGTTATGGCTCGTTAGATCTAGCCCTCTGACCACTTTGAATCAGACACAGAGATAAAATTTATTTGAATTAATGAATTGTAGCACTTATTTGAATTAATTATCGAGCAAGAGAGAGAGCGAGATAGAAAGCGAGAGGGAGAGAGAGAGAGTGAGAGATGCATGTGTGAATTACCTGCATCTGTGCAGCATCTCTCTCTCTCTCTCTTTCTCTCTCTCTCTCTCTCTCTATTAAAAACAAAGCTGTGAGTTTAATTACTTAAAAACCAGCGATGTCACCCCTGTTGCTGAGAAATATAATGTAGTGATTCAGTAGTGAAATCATTTTACTAAAAGTCGTGGGGTAGCGTTGATAAGTTTCTGTGCTCCTGAAAGTTTCGGTGTGCGTCTGTGCGAGTGACGTATGTGTGAGTTTGCTTCAATGAAAACAGCGCATTAATATAGAACAGTTATTAAACTGATTTGGAACAGCCTGTGCATTAAACAGTTTTATTGCACACCTTTCAGCCAATCAAAATCGAGTACTCAGACAGACGCAATATAACCTTAAGTAATCAGACTACTTCTAAAACTGATATGTAAAAAAAAAAAAAAAAAAAGGTTATCAATTAAAATATACGAAGGTCTAATTTAGATAGTAGGTATGGTACCACTGGGCAGGATATAAACAGTTTAATCAAGACTTTTGATGCAAATATGTCTGTCTCTGGTGCCTGTTTGTCTTCCTAGACAACGGTCTAAACTATTCAATCTAAAGAAAAAAGTTAAAAGCTTCTTATAGTTAGAATATTCTCTGTTATGAATCACAAACAGATTTGCCATGTCAATTTAGAATGAAAATATCGTATTTAGAATAATTTCAATTGACAAAATGCTACCCCTGAATTGAAGAATGTTTGAAGTGGTTTTAATTACACGGCATTGTTTTTCAATATTTCATATTGACCGGAAGTGGATTAAATGCTGCGAAGTCCACAATTTAGCCAAACAGTTGCTATATTTTAATACAAATTCTAGTTTACTGCTAATTTAAATAAATGTACCATGTGACAATAACAGAATGCAGCCTTCTAGTCATTTCTATACTGTACATTTTTAACAAATGTAATTGATTTCTTTTCTTTTTCTTTCAATGTAGCAACTATCTTAGTTTTATTGCAAAACTTTACTATAAGATTCAATTTGTTAACATCAGTTAATTCATTAGGTATCCTGAACTAACAATGAACAATATGAGAATAGCATTGATTCATTTATGTATATGGTAATCAATAAACTATACTATAATATACTTTCAGCTTTTCAAGTTGTATATATTAATGAGTTTCAGATCGTTTCATGCACAGCTATCTGAGGATTATCCCGCTTATACCATGGCCTTTTGCCAGCATTGACAACTCGTAATTAATGTTTTCAGTGCAATATTTTACTGGAAGGATAAAAATTGCATTATTTTCATCAGTTATGGCTCGTTAGATCTAGCATTGACCGCTTTGAATCAGACAAAAAGATAAAGTAGTGCGGTAACATTACATTTATTTGAATGGATGAATTATAGCACTTATTTGAATTCATTATCTAGAGAGAAAGAGAGAGAGAGATGTGTGTGTGTGAATTACCTGCATCTGTGCAGCGTCTCTCTCTCTCTAGTGTGATTGAAGTGTAATTACTTCAAAACCGATGTTACCCCCATTGCTGAGAAATATAATGTAGCCATTCAGTAATGAAGCTACATTATTAATAAAAGTCGCGGGGCAGCGTTCATCAGTTTCTGTGCTCCTGAACGTTTCTGTGTGCAGCGTGATCTGTGCGTGTGAGTGCGCTTTATTAAAAAACAGAACATTAATATAGAACGCTGAATAAACTGACTTGGAACTACCTGTACATTAAAAGGTTTTATTGCACACATTCCAGCCAATCAGAATCGAGTAGTCAGACAGACCATGGTATAAACATGAATTAACAATGGTACATTTACAAATTATCCTTAACATAGATTAATAAATTAATTATTTTAGTTCATGATACAAAATGCAACTGTTAACAAATTAAAGGTAATAGTAAAGTGTCACCAGTTTTAATGAAATGGCATAGACTATTGTTATAAATGATATTAATGTATGTTCACACTTTGCTGACCACAACCATATGGCATTCAAAAGAGGAGCACAACATCTGCAGGTGGAATTAGCTGTTGTAGTGCTTTCAGCAGACTTGTGTTCTTTAGACCAAACGCCTGCAAGAAACACTACTAAGATGAGCGCTGTTCCACAAAACACATCATACTTTGTTTTACACAATAGGACTTTGTTTGAGTCAACTAATGTTAGTTTGAGCATAGAAAACACATATATTACGAACCAATCAAGCACAATAGATTTTAGACTATTTTGCAATTTCATGATCTGGTAGTGTCAAATGACAATGAACAGATTTTAACAAGTTTAACAGATACAAGTTGAGCCAAACTGTATTAAAATGTTTCAGTCAATAATAGAAAGGTTGTTTTGAAGTATAGATGTGCTTCTGTGGAAGAACAGATCATTTCCAGTTATTCATTATGTCCACTATCATCATTAAAGTATGCCTTACACCCCCAAGTGGCATTTTTCATTGTCAAGAGATATGAAATGGCGAGAGTCTGTTAAGATTCAACCGTTGCATTTCTCCAGAATGAGCAACAAGGACACTCCTGCACCATTGAATGTGTGCGATGCAGTTTTTTCAAGTGACAGTTCTTAATATACAGGAGGTTATACTTCCAAAACCATCTTAGTACGAGAGCCTTGTTGCAAAACTCTGGAGATCTGTAGACAAACATTCAAGATCATGAATGAGCTTTCCATCAAAGCAAAGTCAACTGCACGTATTATAACAAATGCTGTATCAGCAGGGCCATATACTAACATGAATCTAAATGCTGAACAAGGTGTTGGTTAAGAGAATGTGAAGTAGATCTACACGTTTATGGCATATGACTGTCAGTGGTGTCCAATACTGCTCCATGACTTTTCTGCTTAGTTTAGCTCCAACCCTAATAAAACACACCAGAACCAGCTTATCAAGGATATCAGGATAACTAGAAACTTTCAAACAGGTGTGTTGCAGAAGGTTGGAAATAAACTCTTCAGGATTGGATGATGAACACTATCGGCATAGATTTGTAGCTGCCATTTCTTTAGTTTTTCTGTTTAAAAAAAGTTGTTATTTTCACATGTGTGTTCTAACATTATTTTCGTACAATTTCTAATTTATTTTCTTTTAAAACAGAATACAGTTTTTTCTCTAAAAGGGGATAGTTCACCCAAAAATAAATTCTGTCATCATTTACTCATCCTCAAATTGTTCCAAACCTGTATGAGTTTCTTTCTTCTGTTGAACACAAGAGAAGATATTTTGAAGAATGTCGGTAACCAAACAGTTGATGGGCCACATTGACTTCCATAGCATTTTTTTTTATTCTATACTACTCCAACCGTTTGGTTACTGACATTCCTAAAAATATCTTCTTTTGTGTTCAGAACAGGTTTGGAATAACATAAGGGTGAGTAAATGATGGCAGTTTTCATTTTTGGGTAAACTATCCCTTTTTAGAGCTATAAAAAGACTGTCTTCTATTTGAAAAGAAAATATTTTAAATAACGATAAAGATATAGTTCAAAAAGTGTCTTAAAAATAATAGTCCGCACAACAACTATAACGATAACAGATTAGAAAAAAATAATAATTATATATATATATATATATATATATATATATATATATATATATATATGTATGTATGTATGTGTGTGTATGTATCATTCTAATCACTTTCAGAACAATTTTCCAGCTGATGAATGATAAAAACATTGACAGCCAATCAGAATCCATCCTGTTTTAAAGAGGTCGAGCATTTTAAGTAGCAGACAACAAAACTGCAGCACGTGCTTATAGTAAACAGGACGTTATCGTACGTTGGTGTGGACGTTAATATAGTTATCGTTATAGGTGTGAACAGGCCTTTAGAAATCTAGGAAAAAATAAGAAAATATCAAATGTAATAAAATGCATTTATTAGCCAAATAATGACAGTGCAGAGACATTGCGACTGGAGCTCAATTCATCCTTGATACTAGGGGCTCTCACACTTCATTTCAACTCATCTCCCAACAAGGAAAAATAAATAAAATCCTTCTCAACAAAGGACAATTTAAAATAGCAACAGTTGTTGTTCGCTTTTGAGCTATGAGGAAATGTGCAACCGTTTGCAACCTTGTAATGACAACACATTTAAAATCAAAAAGTGAAGGAAACAAAAAGGATATTACTGTACCTCAGCACTTCACAGGGGATTATAGAAGACATGATAGAGATCATCAAATTACTAAATTCAGAATACATTTCACATTTAGGCAAATCAAGCCAATAACACCAAATCTGGTCAAATATTTCAGAAGAGCTCCATCAAAATACATTTCAAAATGGATTGAGTGTATTTAGGTCACTTTTCAAAATCACATTTTCAGCTTTAATGACAAAAACAATACGCATTCAACATTGAATCTTGATTTAGAGTCCAATCCTGTTCCTGGAGGTCCACCTGCAGAGTTCAGTTCCAACACACCCGTCTTGCTCCTGAAGATCTTAATGAGCTTCTTCAGTTGTGTCTGATCAGGGTTGGAGCTGAACTTTGCAGGAAGATCTCCAGGAACAGGATTGGGCAACCCTGGTCAAGCACAATGGACAAAAGCTGTCCTATACTGTGTATAGTGATACATAACAGTAGGGTTCAATTTGTCATGAACTAACAAGAACAGCATGTATTAATCTTGGATAAATGTTAATACATTTTTGTATTATCCATAATATATTATGAACAAACATCAATAAACAAAAATATATTTATCAATTCAATTAAATGTTGTAAAAATTGTTAGTTCATGGTATCTAATTCATTAAAGGGTTAGTTCACCCAAAACTTTGTCAATTCTGTGAATAATCACTCATTCTCATGTCGTTCCAAACCCGTTTTCAGAACACAAATGAAGATCTTTTTAATAAAATCTGAGAGGTTTCTATTCCTCCATTGACAGCCTAAGCAACTACTAATTACTACTAATTAAAGTAATCCATGTGACTGCAGTGGTTTAACCTCAATTTTACGAAATTGTTTATGAGTGCTTTGTTTGCGCAAAAAGACAATTTACCAACACGCATTCACAAGAGCACCACGACGCATTCATGTTGTGTTGACACGAGAGCAGACGTTGTTGCGTTGAACGTGCGTCGGAGATTAATAGTTTGTAAATAAAGTGGCAAATTATGTTTTTTTTTTGCGCAAATAAAGCATGTACATCTCTTCATAAAATTGAGGTTAAACCACTGGAGTCACATGGATTACTTTAATGATGTCTTCAATACATTTCTGGGGCTTGTAAGTGGTAGTTGTGTAGGGTGTCAATGGACAGAGAGCTCTCAATTTCATTAAACATATTTTTATTTTTGTGTTCCGAATAAACACTCGTCATCCAAAAACACTTTTTTTTTAATAGTATCAATATACCGACATGTATTGTCCAAGAATGTACCATTTTGCATAAACTTAAAATTAATTTCCTTCACATATTAAAAAGCTTTCAAATCATTATAAAATATAAAATAATCAGCAGAAAAATCTGACTAACAGATCTGACCGGATTACAATGTTGTTCAATATTTCTGTCTTTCAATATTGGTTGCAAGTCATGCGACGCCGCATGACATTTTTAGGTACAAATTGTAACAGCCTCACTTCTATGGCGTAAATCTTTAACAGTTAACAGCATAATAAAGAGAATATAAACATAGTTCAAATTCTTTTATTTATAACTCATGCATGCAAGTTTTAAAATCAAGTGAAAATGTGAGATTGAAAACCAGTAAGTTTTCTACCACTCAGGACAATGGGGCTCATTTGCCTTTACAGAAAAGGGTTAAGAAAATCTTACTTCAAGATGGTCTCACTATAATTCACTAGTGTCTTGAGCCTGTGTTGTCATGCAGCAGAAGAAATGACATGTAGAGCCTTACATTCAAGATAATCCACATTTCAGTTTTGATGGAGCCCTTCTTAAATGAGGCACCAGTGGGGCATTTGAATGGATGCAAGGGACAGAGAGAGAGAGAGAGAGAGATACACAGTTACTCTGCGCAGCAGTTAGAGATGACTTACTCTGCCTTGGCTCCCTGGACCAGGAGGGTGGTAATGCAGTCAATGCTGCCTGCACGGGCCGCTTTGTGGAGGGGGGTTTCACCAACATAGTCCTACAAGAAAGAAAGAAAGAAAGAAAGAAAGAAAGAAAGAAAGAAAGAAAGAAAGAAAGAAAGAAAGAAAGAAAGAAAGAAAGAAAGAAAGAAAGAAAGAGAGCAAGAAAGAGAGAAAGAAAGAGAGAAAGAAAGAGAGAAAGAAAGAGAGAGAGCAAGAAAGAGAGAAAGAAAGAAAGAAAGAAAGAAAGAGAGAAAGAAAGAGAGAAAGAAAGAGAGAAAGAAAGAAAGAGAGCAAGAAAGAAAGAAAGAAAGAAAGAAAGAAAGAGAGAAAGAGAAAGAAAGAAAGAGAAAAAGAGAAAGAAAGAAAGAAAGAAAGAAAGAAAGAAAGAAAGAAAGAAAGAAAGAAAGAAAGAGAGAGAAAGAAAGAAAGAGAGAGAGAGAAAGAGAGAGAGAGAGAGAGAGAGAGAGAGAGAAAGAAAGAGAGCAAGAAAGAGAGAAAGAAAGAGAGAGAGCAAGAAAGAGAGCAAGAAAGAGAGAAAGAAAGAGAGAAAGAAAGAGAGAAAGAAAGAGAGAAAGAAAGAAAGAGAGCAAGAAAGAAAGAAAGAAAGAAAGAAAGAGAGAAAGAGAAAGAAAGAAAGAGAAAAAGAGAAAGAAAGAAAGAAAGAAAGAAAGAAAGAAAGAAAGAGAGAGAAAGAAAGAAAGAAAGAAAGAAAGAGAGAGAAAGAAAGAAAGAAAGAAAGAGAGAGAGAGAGAGAGAGAAAGAAAGAAAGAAAGAAAGAAAGAGAGAAGAGAGAGAGAGAGAGAGAGAGAGAGAGAGAGAGAGAGAGAGAGAGAGAGAGAGATCTAAAGCACCAGCTGGGATCATTTGTCACACAAATTATTTTAATTGTTTTGCAACTGCAATATCTTTCCATTTCAAATTCTTCACTTTTTAAATCGTCTTCTTCATGTCTGATAACCAAAACAGCAAAAATAACCAGTAATATCAAAACTTACATTATGTGTACCTTAAAATAAAGTGAGAGGAGAACTAATTGCAATCATGCAATAATCTGACAGGCTGAGCTGATCTATTAGATAAAGCAAATATCTGCAATGTGTTATTTTAGCATTATTTATTATCACCATTATAGTGTTTATTAATAAAAGGAGCTAATTCACTTTAATTTGAGTTAGTTTTAGACATTTTTTAGCTTTTCAGTTTTAGTAATTTTAGTACTTCAACTATACTTCAAACTGTCTTCCTCTTAGCTAGTTGCTAAGGCAACATCAACATTCTTTTTTTATCTAATATTTGTATGTAATTTTACTTCAGCTGTCAATTTTGGTTACACTTTATTGTAAGGTGATGTAGATGCATTGTACTTAATGAAGTACTGCGTATTAATTAACAACATGTACTTACTATACAGTTAAGGTTAGGTTTAGGGTTAGTTACTTGTAATCATGCATAATTTACTGTTATTACTATAGTAAGAACATGTAGTAACATGTAACTATGCCACCTTAAAATAAGTGTGTAGACTACCCAGAGTGCTGAATATGGCAGCATTCATCATCTTGCTGGAAGTGAAAGTGCAATGTCTCCGTCACAACCCAGCATCATCATTTATTTAGAAGCTGGTGGATCATCCTGGCAGAGCAGCAAAGGCGCTCCCAGCAGGAGCAATACACTTTTCACTTTGACCAAAAGCTACAGTGAACACTTAAATGAGCGGCTGAGATTCACCCAGCCCTTTCAGCAAAATCAGCGATTCACTGGAAAAGAATGTGTGCAAAATTCACTGAAGTATCAAACCGTGAGAGAGAGATCAGTCGATGGGAAGGGTCATGCCCTTAAATGAATAATGCTGAACTGTCTGAGCCAACGGGGATGTGAAACTAGCCTATATTTGGAGAACACATCACTGGTTATGTAACAATGGCCTAGTAATCTCATTTCTCTGCTGTAACACACCAATGAATGGTAGGGGTGGAGAACACATGAACAATCGGAAATGTGCTCATATGCCGATGGGGATTACCACATTCTGCACATATGGAAAGCATAATAGTGATGCAGTGCATAAGCACAGTCGTGAAGGGCCCAGGGCCTCAGAAAACTGAGTAAACCCAGGCTGATTGGGTCAAAAATAAGCACAAGTATATATATTTCATAAACACCTCTACTTTCAAATGGGGAAACTGTAGGGGTTGACGGTATGACTACAATCTTAAATCAAGCTGGAACTTCATATCTTGTTAAATTTACAGTAGCGGTTGCAAGAAATTCACCTTAAAAACTACAGTGACAATGTTTCAGGTTTTACAGGATGGCATATAGGTACCTTTATATTTTATAACTCATAACCAAATAATTTCATGAAGTGATATAATGTTTAGGCCCCCCTATAAATAAAGCAAAATCGAAGAACGAACGTGAACATTTCAAACAAAATCAGGCCAAAATGAAGTTCGTTTGGAGTTTGAACAAGCTTGCCAAAGCGAACTATCCAAAAAAGGTCGAGGTCAGGTCAGACATCCGCCCGTAAAAACACAAACATACTGTAGAGCCACTTTATAGTAGAAATTGAAAAGTTGTGATGAGAAGTTATTAAAAGTATGTTTTTTTTTTTTTCATGTTTAATACTGTAAAGCTGCTTGCTTTTAAACAAAGGTGTATAAATAAATATGATCAAATGCCTTTTTAACTGCTGTTTTCTCACAGCTGTCATTAAAGTTGCGCGTTTATTTTGTTATTGAGATGAAAGCGTACAGGACATATTTTCATATTTATCTAAATGCGCTCTCAGCAGTGCGGGTGGCTCTGGATGTTTGCTAACAGTAACATACCTTGCTCAGGCATTTCAAACTTCAAAAGTGAAAAATGAAAGAACTTCGTCGTGAGTTTTTAATATACCAATCTACCAAAATTACGAACAACCAAAATGTGCTTTTTTTACCTTAAATGTACTGTTAACCACCATGATAATAATGATAAAACATGGTCAAAACTCTTATATAGACAGAGGGTCATACACACAAACACAACACAAAACTAAAATAATGCAATAAACATTAAACAAATAACACTAAACTCCCTAATGTACATTACTGATAACAAACGAGAAGAAACCAAATGTATAAAATAACATCATTCCAGTTTTTCACAGAAAATTATATGACAGTTCATAGTTTTTACTATGACACTACATACTAATTTTAATGTATTTTATTGTAAAATTACAATTATTTTTTTTAAATAGCCTTAGAACACTAATGCATCTCATATATCACAGTGATGTCTTACCTGTCTGTTTATATCAGCTCCAGCTTGCAGCAGCCAGAGCAAGCACTGAGGATGACCCCCGAAGGCAGCAATGTGAGCAGGCGTCTGGGCAAACCGAGAGGTCACCGAGTTCACACCACATCCCACCTGCACCAGACGCATTACACACTCCAGCTGGGTTATGGGAGAGGACAAAGAAAAAGTGCATTTACTGATATGGGCTTTTCAATAGCTGATGGTAATCGATACCGATAGAGCAAGATAGCAGATGTAATGCCGAAATTGAAAATACAATACATAAATGCATATTTAAAATACAACTTAATGATAACAAATGAGATGTAGACAAACTGCTGAAATTCCTGTAGACAATCAGTTTCTTTTTTTGTAAATGGATCCTTCACATTTCCGAGGTTCTGAGTAGTGGAAGTCGTCATAGTTGGGTAAACTTGTATACTGGTGAACGGACACTACAACAAATATAATTTACATTCCCATTTGCTCCAATAGCAAAAGAAAAAATCCACAATGACATTTCTATGACTTTACAAAAGTGGAAACAGATATCTAGCTAGAGATTGATTACGTTGGTCAGAAGAGAAAAATATGTCAAATTTGCCGTCACTCCCTTTAGGCCACATAAAATCTAAACAATCATCGTTTTGACCAGTCGAATGAGGAAAGACAGCTGTCCGTCACTGCATTCACTACTACAGGTAAGAAGATAGCTGAGAAGATAACTTATCTGATAAGAAACTTTGTTTAGCACACCGTTACTTGTGTCCCTGCAGCATCTGTGTTGTTTTCTCTGCAGCCTCTCTGGCCTTCTGAGGAGCCAGCTTTCACCCGAGCATGAGGATATTCTAGTTTTTCTCAACATGAACATGTGAAACAATATAAAAACACGATAACCATATGCCAGTCTGTGAAATGGGTCCATTATTCTCCAGGAGGGTTAACAACACCTCTGTTAAACATCTAAATCAGACATAATAATTGGTCTTGCTGTAACGCACATGGCTAAGAAAACAACTGCATTTGACAAAGGAGCCATTTAGTACATTTGATAAATGGTTACTGTTGTGTTTTCAACATTCCCTGATCCTCATTCCTGCAAGATCTCAAATTTCACCCTGACTCTTCCTGTTATTCATCTAATCAACAGTGCATTGCCTTAAAAACGATTCTACTCTAGACACTCCCCTGCTTAGAAGACATTACACCCATCCAGATGAAGCAAACACAGAGAAAGTGGGAGTGGCACCAGAACAGAGGGGTTTATAGCTTCCTCATTCTCTCTTTTATAAGTCATAAATCAGATTTGGCATCACTTTCATTCAACTGGAATCTAGTCTGATATAACACCCTTTTGATCAAGCTCATACACACTGACACTGCCTTGAAAGGTTGCGGTGCAAGTTCATGCATGCATCCTGTGGAACTTTAAACTGTGCAGAAAATGTTTGCCCTTTTCAGTAACACATTTCTAAAAATAAGCCGATGGGTTGGTGTTTATATCAGCCTGCTGTCTCGAGTACTTCATCTGGTTGTGTAACTTTGAGACATCTGAGAACACAACACATCAAGCATCAGTTACATTAATAATGTAGCTCTTGAGAAAGTGAGGGGAACCTGAAGTTCAGCATCATTACCTGAGGAAAGACTACACCCACAGGTATCAATCGAAAAATACACTTGTATGAAGACTGAAATGTTTGACCACGTGAATCAAAAGCACTTATTCATAAAGGTTAATTGACCCAAAAATGTAAATTCTGTCTTTATTTACCTCAGTGTTCCAAACCTATATGAGTTTCTTCTGTTGAAGACAAAAAAAGATATTTTGAAGAATGTTGTTAACCAGACAGTTGACAAGCCATTGACTTCCATTGTATTTTTTTTCCTACTATGAATGTAAATGGGTACCGTCCACTGTCTGGTTCACAACATTATTTAAAACATCTTCTTTTGTGTTCAATAGAAGAAACTCATGCAGGTTTGGAACAACTTGGGTAAGTTAATTTTTGGGGTGAACTATACCTTTAAAGCAGTGGAACCGTATTACTTTCATCGTGTCCAAACGATTATTCACAGGCCGGTTATTCATATGGCAACGTAAATAAAAGTGTTATTTATTTGTCACAAGTCATAAAATGAATGAATAAATCAATGCAACTTTTGTTCGTGTGATATTTTATTTTATATGGAATGCGATAGTGTTACAATGTCAGTAAAAACTGTTCATTAGCTGCATTTCTGGTGCGTTATATCTGCTATTTTTAATGTCATCATCAGTAACAACTGCATTTCTTCTCTACGTCTTCGAAATACGAAAAGGATCGGTAACGGTTTTAACGGCAGCGTTAAAAAAACATTCGTCTTCGGATCGTTCTTGCTCTTTTATATTCACTAATGGTTTATAATCACTTGACAAGCCTGTAAAAATCACGACACATTCGTAAAATGGAAAAACAAATGAAAAGGAAAGATCAAGCCAAACGGCGGCACGCACTGAATGAATGCGCCTTTTCAAATAGATCGTCAGCGCGCGTCAGAGAGATCCAGCACGATGACATTTGCAAGGATTAATGTCTGATGCGGTTTGAGTAGCATCGCGATTAACTTAACATCTTTAAGGGAAGTAACAAACACATTTGAGCACATTGTGGCTGGGTGATAATTTAACTGTGCATGACGATGATGTACCTTGCCGAAGTGCGCAGCCCAGTGTAGAGGCGTCCACCCGTAGAAAGAGTCCTCCACCGAGAGCTGGTCTGCGCTGCACTGGAGGAGCGAGCACAGCGCGCCCACATCTCCATCTCTGCACGCCCGGTGAAGAGGGAAGCGAATACTCAGCACCTCCTCGCTAGAAAACCCAGACTCCAGTCCCACCGACATTACTGAACACTCGCTTTTACAAATGCGTGCAAACAGGAATTGTCTCAAAAATGGTGGACTGTACACGATGTCTGCTCTTATTAAGTGCACCGCCCAAACAAAGAGCTTACAAGGGGGAGGCGACGCGAGACTAGACGCACAGCGTGCTCACATACACACATCACACACTGCGCGCTCGCTGAAGGAACGAAACTTCACATTGGGAATCTCTCAAAACCTAAAACGGATCATTTAAGATTCAGGACTGGAGCTATGCCCACTACATGACCGTACACCAAAACCCGAAACGGATCACGTGAGACTCCGTACCGAGGCTTCGCGCATGCCCACTACAAGATAAACCTTTCAGACCCGGACTGAGCCTGCGCGTGCCCACTAAACGACCCTCAAAACCAGAAACGGATCCCTTGAGACTTCGAACTGACACTGCGCATGCTCACTACAAAATAAACGTACCACAAAACCAGAAAAGGAGATCTCGACAATCCGGAGGATGGAGTCACGCATGCGCTTTGCAATCTGAACGTGGTGTGGCGAAGAGCACGGTGGCAACAATGTAGCAGAACCGTCCGTCACATAAAAATATATATTTTGAAAATACTAAAATCACATGCTTATCTCCTATAAGAAAATACGGTAACACTTTACTTTATAGTTTCATTGTTACAAATGTGTTGCATGTAGTTACTTCAGTATTAACTATACATTATGCATAATTAGGCTACATGCAACTAAACCAAACCTACCTAACCCTATAGGAAGTACTCGAAGTTACTTGATATTACCCCGTTCTTAAATGTATAACAGTGTAACAAAGACACCTTAGAATAAAGTGTAAACTAAAATATATGTTACCCCGTTAAATGCTTTGTAAGATTAAAATGAATAGATTTTTGTTGGATAAAGTTAGAAACCGCACCTTTTCTCAGGTGTTGTCATGTTGACTTACAATTTACAAATTGTTTGGTGACTAATTTAACACAAAAGGGTACTTGAATGCATTTTTTTTTAAACAAGTGTATTGCAAATGAGACATAAAATAGGTATGAATTTACCTAACAAAAGCCCCATACTCTATGGTTCTCAAGATATTGTAAACCATACAGAAACTATCAGAGTGAGTGAGTACAAACAGGAATGCTATTAAAACTGAACACTTTTTGTACAGTTTTTCCTCATTTGATTTTTGTTTCAACTATCATGATCATACCAACCAAAATCATGTCCAGACACATTCATTATCCACACAGAGGGAATAATACAAAAGATAAACAGTTATAAGTAAAACTTTCATGTTAGTTTAATATGTAGAATAACAAACTATATCTAAAAGTGACAGCCACTTTCAATTATTTGTAATTTGACCCACACATTAAATGAGGATTGTGAGTTACTGACAGAAAACGAGGTGTTAAACAGCTTATTGTAAGGAGAATATCCACTATAAAGGTATTTTTCTGAATACTTGAAAGTGAGCATTTTTCAAGCAGACCAACAAATAAATTGCAGCTGGTAGTAAGACAGCAATTCATTCATAGAGGGACAGTGTTAAAACTCTCTCTTGGTGGGTTATCATATACAAATCTAAACACTCGCAGACATAACACACACATCTATAGACATACATTAAAAAAAACAAAAACAAAAAACAGTGTTTGGACGTTTATAGAGGGCCACCACACATATATGGATGTGGAGAAGTAGTTGATACTATATTGCAGAACTACAAGAGGCACTTTAAAATAAAAGGGAAAAGAAAAAAAGAACATAGATGCTCAACAATGTACTTCATGTTTATTTAACAAGTAGCGTTAAGATGCAGACCTTTAGTCTTTATAATGACCATAAAAAGAGAATGGATACACACGCAGTTTAGCTTTCAAACAACTTCTTGAAAGCGCTGCTTATCTCCTGGATCATGTCAGAGGTGGTGGTTGATCTGCTGTGTTTGTGGAAGGCCTGGCGATTACATTGCCTTGTCAGAGACGTAGCACCGAATGCAGCAACCAGCGAGGGATTCATGCTGAAAAAAAGAAAAAAGAAACATTTACAATTAAAGTGGCCATATTCTCTTTTACAAACTCTCCATTTTCCAGGTCTACTAGAATAGGTTAAATGCTTAAATGTTATTTTTGTTCACATATTTGACATGATTGCAGCACCTCTCTTCCCAGTCTGTCAGTAACACTGTTTAGTTCCTGTCTCTATGAAGCCCCGCCTTCTGGACAGTGCATTGTGTTCTGATTGGTCAACCGCATCATGTGTGTTTTGGAAGTATCATGTCCTATACCACAACCGTGAGTTTCAACACACTACTAACGCAAGTCAACTAAGTTTTTTTGGGTGGGAATTATTTAAAAGAAGAATATGGTCACGTTTACGTTTACGGTCAGAAACCAAAGACTACAATGGAGGCGTTTCAGGGAGTTCAGAAATGGTGTTTACTGATATTAGAGAATAGCTCCCTTTGGATTGACTTTGTACTAGGGCTGCACGATTTGGGGAAAATGTCATATTGCGATAATTGAGGTCAATATTGCGATTGCGATATAATAAACAAATGGTTTCATGAGTCAACTTGCTTGGTTCTCAAGGAAAATAAATGCACACACAGATTAGTGATAATCTGCCTAAAGAAAAAAGTTCTTTAGTCAAGAGCAGTGAGTGTTTTTCTCTGTTCCCTTTGTTCTTTGATTAACTTTAGCGACAGATATAATTAGTGCCTACTGTGTACTGTCCCTTTAAGACCAGCCGCTGCTGACAGAGATGCGGATCTCACACGCGCCTCATTCTCTCACGAGTCACAACTCTTCACGTTCATCATAAGACTACTCTTATGTTATGAAGATACTCGACAAAAACACATTTTGGCATAATTGTGTGTGTTATTGTTCGTTCAAGCTCGAAAGAGAGCTGTATTCTGGCATGTTTTGTGCACACACACGATATCATCGCGAGTCTTTCTGTGTGTCACAGTCAGGACATTCACAGGCAGCGAGCTTTTTTGTCTTGTCGTGCATGAATGGTTTAAAAGCATTTGCATGAATAAGAGTGGGCTCATGTAACACTAGCCAAAGGATGGCAAAAATTAACAGATGCTGCATTAATTGCGTTAACAGCGCTAATTTGTTTATTTAATATAAAATCACAGCATTTTGCGTCATATAATCGCGTAGGCTTGACATCGCGATTGCAATATGATTAATCGTGCAGCACTAGTTTGTACCTTTGCAGACCTTTTTCATGCTCAAACAGCAGCATTACACACTAAAGGAAGTTTAAAATGTAACAAAGCATAATTGGTCGTCTTTAAACTCAGTGATATTCAATGACGCATCAAATAACTACTGAAGATGGAGCACTCTACCCTTTAGTGGCATCTGGAGGTGAGTTGAACGCCCAATGAGCGAAAACTCCTAAGGAACCAGAGAGCAGATCTCCCTGTCCTCCGCAGCGTCGCCCACTGCCCTCTTGGCTACAGGTCAGCACTGAAAGAATGTAGAAACACAACACATTAGAGAAAGAAAATGGTGCATTGGAACCTTATAAAGTCTAAATATTTCAAGCCACTTACTGTTCTTTCCATCAGTAATAATGTCCTCTTCCCCCTTTAAAACCATGGTCAGATTGCCCAAGGCGATAGACAGTTGCTGAGCACTTCTCTTGTGGTCGGTGCTGTCCAGAGGTTCATGATGCTGAAATCAAAGTTTAATAATTTAGCACGTACACTGCAACTGTATGCACAAGGTGTCTGTAAAAGCCCCGTGTCTGTGATAGCCCCAGACCAATGGTAGTTCAAAGGCGTTTACCAGCAAGAGCGAACCTTCCCGGAAGATTCGCTTTGGCAAACGGTTTCAAACTCCAAAAAAACCCGATAACATATTTAATTTTGGCCTGATTTTGTTTGAAATGACATCATTGCATTTCGCTTTAAGTATATCTGGGCCTTTATGATTTTCTATTTCTGTGTTCTAGGACAGGTTCCAATCGTTTTTGGATTCACCCTTTATCCAAGACAATATTCAAAGGCCTTCCGTATATTGTTATTTTTGGTTTCTTTTAGTATTTTAATTAGGATTGTGTTAATGCAACTACATTTAAATAATTTTAAGTCCCAACCATATGAGTTTCCAGATTCAAACACAGCTTTAGATATTACGTAGAAATATAACTTGTGCAGCTACATAGAATGTTTTAGCACATCCAAAACTCTCACCATGGCCTCATACAGACGAGTAAACTCCATAAAGTTGGGTGTGAGGATTCCTCTCTGATATCCTTGAATGACTGATGGTTCTTTTGCCACTAACCAAAGGCCATCCTGTAAAAAAAAAAAAAAAACACACTTTAGTTTACACAATTGACTATTTTATTCACAATTTAGATTTAGATCATGCAATATGCATCAATACTGTAATGTTTAAAAGCCGTTGGCTTTTGTCAACATGCCAAGTATGAAAGCGTATTGATTAGTGAAGTGACGTGAAGGCCAATTATGGTAACCCATGCAAGTTAGTGCACACACATAAGAGCAGCGAGTAGTGAACACACACACTGCAAACCATGATTAACCCGTGCCATTTGCTGCGGCACTCGGGGAGCGATTGGGGGTGTGGTGCCTTGCTCAAGGACACCTCAGTCATTTCCTGCTGGCATTGAGAGTCGTACTACCCGACTCTCTAACCATTAGGCCACGACTGCCAGTGTCAGTGAAAACAGTACTCACAGCATCAATGATGATTGGTATTCCTCTGAGTTTTGACCTCTCAATTATCTCCTAAAAAGAAACATGAGCCAAACATAAATTAAACCAACATAAACACAAATGTGAAAATACATAAGCTATTATGTAGCTATTATGAGCAAGCTCTCTAGAAATACACTTTTCAAAATCTTAATTTACACAAGCTGTTAAAAGTGTGCACACTCCTGGTCCGTGCATTGTCGATCATTCAGTTAATCCATTAAATCTGAAAAATGAAATGCTGGTGTTCCGTGGAGGAATACGTGATAAATGGAAAAATGGCTTGTTTTTTTCATTATGTTAAACAAACGGAAAGCAAGATTTTGGCTTGATATCTTTTTTTGTTTGTGTTTTATAAATATGTTCAATTTTTTATTTGCACATGTGGGCGGCACCGAAATGACCCTTTTATCTGATTGGTCAAATCGCCTCATCTTTGGTACGGCATTAATTCATAAAGAAGTTTTTCTAATTTAATAAAATATTGTTGCGCACTGTTAACTGCGCTTGCCATTTTAAGCAGAAATATGTTGCTGGGCACATAATTAGAACTGCTGTGGTCTACATAGCCTATTGTATATTAACTGTTCAGCCTATTATTTTTATATTTAATAACATGTTGTGATATTAGCGCAAGATCCATTAATGAATACAATTAAAATAGTTCTGTGACTGGACATTTTTGGTTTGCGTGTTACTGTATGGGCATTTGGGCAACAATTCTACATTGCTACATTATCACGATAACACGTCCCTGTGTGTGTGTGTGTGTGTGTGTCTGATGAATAAATCATTGTGAATATGATGTCCCACAATTACCCCACTGCACTGATTAGTTTTTCACTGATCAGGCTACTAAATAGATCTACTCTGCATTTAAGCATTTCAAATTAATATTGAATTTACTATTCCACAATTATATTATTGCCTATTGCTGTAATGTTGTTTTTGCATTTATTGCTACTGTCAGTGATTCGTTAGAATTAGGTTCTGGACCCCGGCTTGGTTCCATCATAATTGTGCCATTTTACCATTTCTACATTTTAAAGTGAGCAGCAAGTCAAAACAACATGGCGGTTTACATCATAGGTGCTCAGGGCTGCTCATGGTAATGATCTTTTGCGCCATCTATCTTTGATTTTTAATGGCGAGGCTGTGAGGGAAAGACACACACCTCTTCAGTGGGTTCGTACTGTTATGTAATGTTTTTGAATTGTTCTACTGACAAAACACTGCATCTTTCATTTCAGACAATTCAGTAGACAAAATATATGAACTGTGGAAGTTATAAGTGTCCTAGGAGCTTTATACAGCTTTTTACAGCTGATGCCATTGAAAACACAGCCTGGCTTTCATACCCGTCATAGCGCTGCTATGAATAAGGTCTATACTTCTTTTTCCACTCCTTTGGGCATGAGCGCGGAAAGACGCGTTCAGCTTGTGCGCATTGTCTAGTGGATTTTTTCAAGCACTCAAGTAACTCACACTTGTGTGCGGACCGTTGCGGAACATGGACGGCCGAAGTATACTTTGGGCTTAAGAGCTACAGATGACGTGGTTATTTTAATAACAGTAGCAGAAACAAGCTGAGCAGAAAAATAGATACTTTTGATAAAATACTGCAAAAAACGAGAATGCTGCAAATAGGCTTACAATTATTTTTCTGACATAAAAGATGACTCAGACCATTTCACTAAACTAGGTTTGTGTGAAAAGTTACCGCATTGTGCCTTTAGACTTTTTTCTCCATACATGTATCATTTTTAATCAGCATATTAAGAGCATTTCATAAACAATGTTATAATTTGGAAAATTATTTAGGGATGGCAAGGGAAGACAAAAAAAAAAAAAACGAATTAACTTTGTTTTGTGTTCATGATGAGAGTTTTGATTATTAGATTATGTATGTTGTTTGTTTTTAGCAGTTTATTACTTTGAGTAGAATATAAAAATTAGCAGTTTATTACTTGGCCCATACTTTTCTTAAGAGGTAAACCCTGCACCCCCTGTATGTTTTTTCAGTCCTAAGGCATTCTATGTGCCATTCATGTTGATGAAAATTGTAAAACTAGGGCTGTCGCGGTGAAGGATTTTCCCTTGCAGTAATTTTGAGTGGCTCAATAGCGCGATATGCGGTATAATCACCATTTATTTAATTTGATTTATTAATATTTATTTGTTGCTATATAAATAAGTGTTACGATGTGGTCAGCATGCACAAAAAACGAGTACATTTTCAGTAACCAATGTAACCGAAACTAAACAGCATCTCTGCGCATTGAAAGGCTTTCACTCATTGTTACGACAACAGACTGTCTTTGAGTGAGTCATTAAACCGTTCATTCAACGAACACGTTCAAAAACGCTGATTCATTAAAAGATAGCAATGAAACAAGGTGTTAATTATTTTTTAACTTTGAGCTACACTTTTCAAGGCTCAGCTTAATAGAGACCAATGGCATTGATTCAATGCGTGACTCTTTTTTTCGTTTCCCGGCTTCCTCCCGCTGTCGCTGATGCCATTCATGGTAAATACTCTTAAACGTTAAAAGGATGACACAACAAATATCCAGCTGGGAGAAATATTTACTTTTTTGGTAAATATTGGTACAAATTCTTAGATATCACTCCTTTGGCTTTTGAGACCCACGACAATTGTTTTCTTTAAATTTCTCATTTTCGACTTCTAATTTGTGACCGGTGTTGTGTTTATCCTCTGCGTTTCCGCGTTCATCAACATATCATGTGTCGGGTCAGAGGTCACTCTTCTGCCGGAACTAGATTCACATACAGCCATTATAAAGTTATAAATACGGATGTTTTTATTATAAAAACGCATTGCTTCGCTTCAGAAGGTCTTTATTAACCCCTGGAGCACTATAGACTACTTTTGGATGGATACACTTTTTTGGGCTTCAAATAAAATGGTACCATTCACTCCCATTATAAAGCTTGGAAGATACAGGATATTTTTTAATATAACTCTGTGTTTGCTTGAATGCGAGTAAATTTTCATTTTTGGGTGAACTAACCCTTTAACTATGTCTAAATTTGTGGTCGATACTATATAATAGATTCCGAAAGAAATTCACCTTTTGTTTTTAGTATTGACTACATTACCACAGAAGACATGTTCGTAAAGCATCATTTCTCTTGCCTTTGCATTCTTCAGAAGCATATCCTCCCTCCCCAGACCTGGACCCACGACCAGACTGTGAAGCCTGGGCAGCCATTTCTCAATCTCCTCCACAGCATTGGGACTGTCTCTGGAGGAACACACAGCCAGGAGCGAAACAGCACCACGTAAGAACCATCACACTCAATTTTCTCTCGATATGACAATAAATAAAAAATGTTTAAGCTGGCATGATACACAAAATATTGAGATATTGAATAAAAGCCAATGGTAATCAAAGTTCCTGCTCACAGCACTGGATGGACGATGAGTTCAGGACTGTAGGACTTGATGACTGGAGCTGCTTCTTTGGTGCAAAACACATGAGACAGATCGGCTCCCTGGAAAACAGGCAGGAAGAGTAGAAAGTTAGTGACTGGTGATTTATTTGATAAATATGAGTCGATCTGGAAATGCTATCACTTAAGGATTTTGAAGACAATTTACTGCGTATCTCCCTAAACCAGAGGTGTCCAAACTCGGTCATGCAGAGTTTAGCTCCAACTTGCCTCAACACACCTGCCTGAAGTCTCTAGTATGCCTAGTAAGACCTTGCCTAGCTGCTTCAGTTGTGTTTAATTGGGCTTGGAGGTAAACTCTGCACGACAGTGGCCCTCCAGGAGCAGAATTGGACACCTGCCCTAAAGAATAAAAAGACAAAATGCAGTGGATTTTGAACAGAATACTTACTACTTTCAAAGCCGAAATAGCTGCAAAGAAAGGTGCTCCTGTGTACCTAACAAGAAAAATTCAAATATGTAAGTTTCACCAAGCAAATAATACATACAGAGAGTTAAAACAGCCTGCTAAGAACTATAACACTCCCATCACAGCACATAGCACCTTATAATACTGTCTGCGGAAGAAAATGACTTGATGGTATGTGGTTGAAAGTGAAAAAGTGAGTTAGGTGCAAGCTCTAGAAATTAGACAGTCTAAACATACCAACTTTGGGAAAAGAGGAAATGTACGATGGGATGAAATTGTAGCAATAGGTATCATTTTTTATATATCTCCCCCAAATATGTGATTATTTAGTTAGCCATGAATTAATATAAACCATTGAAGCTCCATTACAGCTGCTTACCTAGTAATTTGGTTAGTGTATAGCCCTGAGAAAGATCTGTGTGTCACTTACTCTTGACATCCTCCGATGATTCCAATGCGTCCATCCTGACCCTTGTGTTTTTTGGATGTCAGTGGAGGAATTGTCTTTCTAAAAAGAGGAATGACACTGTCCATTCCTGCCGTGCCCAGAGAGAAAGAGCGCTCTATGACTGAGGGAGGAACACAGTAACAATTAATCGTTAGTTTTAAATAACAATCTTTGGTTTCATCACTAACCAGAGCAGCTATGTTCAGTTCCATGCATTGGGACTATAATAGTTGACAGAGATACAGCCATTTTAGCTGGTTTGTTAAAATTACTGTTAAAAACAACTTGTTTGCCCAAAATGAAAATCATTTGCTCATCTCATTTTAAACCATGTTGTTTTTCAATGAAACACAAAAAATAATATTAAGAATGATAAAACCAGTCCATACAGCTTGAACACTTTATCAGAGTCTTCTGAAGCCACTTGAGCTCAAAATTTAGGATTTTATTCACTGAAAATATTCTCTTCTGTTGTAGCTCATAATTCTGTATTTTACTTACTCAACCCACAGGTTCGCTTATGTTACACTCAAGAACCAATGCCGTTTTAGCATCAATGACATCAAACCTACCACAATTTTTAAATCTTGAGCTTGAACCCAAATTATGTTTCAATGTTTCTTGTGTGGTGAGGAGGATTATTAGTGAGCAATGACTAAAATACTGGTATGTTCCACATAAAGCTTTAACATTGCTTTAGACGACATGGAATATAGCTGCATGGACCACTTTTATGTTTTTTAAGCCTTTTCAGTCACAACGTAGCATCATCGATGTATGGAAAATACGTCCATGTCCATTGTGTTCAAAAAGAAAAGCCTAGCCGAATTCTTGTTGTTGTTGTTTTGGACTCTTTTTGAAAAATGAAACATTTCTAACTATTATGCTTTTAATATTAAAATAGGGGGAAAAGACGCTTGAACACAATGCGAAAACACTAAAAAACAACAACAGACTTTCCATCTTTGGATGAATTCTCCTTTTCATTGATTTTAACAGTAAAGCATTGGATAAATTGACGGTTTTTGATTTCATAATTGGCAATTGAAAGTAAATGGCAACTCTAGACGAACATTTAGCGTCACCCTCTTCCATGAGCAGACCTGGGCCAGCTGGTTGGCTGTGGCTGGCAAACTCGTTCAAGGCAGACGGATGGTTACGATTCCCAAAAGAGGGACGCATGAGTGGTACGGTGGGGTTAGTCTGGGGTATACAAGAGGGCTGCGGAGTGGCAGGAGAGGATGTGCTGATGCCAGCGAAAATCTGGCCCAACATCTGCAGCATCTGCAACTCTCTGGAATGTTCCTCCTCCCTGCGCTTATCCTCAGCCTGAAGACGCTGCTCCTCAAGCCGGTAGAAGTTGTCTTCTGCTTCCATGCTCTGCTCCAAGAACTTCTCCATCAGCTTCTCCAGCGACATGTTGGCGAATCGCTTCTTGCTTCTCCGTGGCCTGCTGGACGAGGATGCGGGCGGGTTGGTCTTTGTTAGGCTGCTCTGTTTGGTTGGAAATGAACCTTGGAAAGAAGAAGATACAGATATTAACACGCACGCACATAAAGGAAACCAGGCCGATTGGGCTAAAGATGGCAGATCATTTGCTCTCTGACTGATCAGAATAAGTTGACATACTCATGCCTCCTACTGTCACCGGAATGGGGCAGGATGGATACTCAGTTTTGACTGTGTGCTCCATAAAAGAGCATTCACCACTGCCATCCATGTGAGCCTCCTGCAAGAGTTCAGTACTCTCAGCATCTTCATCCATCGTTTCATCTCCCCCAACGGCAACACTATCAATATCCTGCCTCTCTACTAACGGTCTATTGCTCAATATCCTCTCCATCTCGTCGTAGAACTTGCACATCTTGTGGTACTGCCCATTTTTCCTGGATCCCTCCTTCGCTTGGAAATACTGCCTCTTTAAGCTCTTAACCCGTATTCTGCATTGGTCTGGTGTCCTATCGAAGCCCAGTTCGCACAAACGGTTCGCGACGTCTCGGTAAACGTGGCTATTCCTAAAGTTCCCGTCCAGCGCCGTCTGCACGTCGTGCTCACCCCAGATATTCAACAGCGCTCTGGTCTCCATGTCCGACCACAGGAAACCGCGCGTTGCATTCACTAGCATGATGGTCGAAGCAACCGAGCACGGATGCAACTCGGTTTCGCATCGAACAGGCGGCGGCGATATCTAGGCCTTGTTTTGACGACGTCTCATGCAGTTTCCGAGCGCATAGTGATAAAGGCCTCGCCGAGATTAACTGAGCTGGTTCATGCAAAGCTGCTTAGAACTTCGCCAGTGTTTACCGCGCCAACAACAGTAAGAACGTCACCACAACGTGTGTACCACGTCATCCCAGTCGTGCGCTCCACGCCACGGCTCAGTGGCGAAAACCGTAAAATAGCTTTGAGAATGTTTCCAAGAATACTTTTAGGAAAACACTTTCACTCTGCGTGTTCAGCTTATCGTGTTCGGTGTTTGAAAAGTGAGTTAAGCTTAATAATAATAAAAAATAATAATCAAATGTGGTTCAAAACTTACAGGGTGAGGATATGCGATTCAGTTTAAACCGGACAATAAGCTGAAGAATCTTAAATGAATAAAACATTAATGAAAAAAACATTTGTGACATGTGAACTCCTTCGAACATACTCAAATCGTACATAAATCACCAGGCTTTACATAAACTCGTGGTCACTCAAAACGTTGCTGCTTTCATTTATAATGAAAATGCATTCAATCACAAATAGATCGGAAGCATTTGGACTCCACTACTACAATGTGGCACTTTCCTTTGGCATTTACCTTTATCATACAGCAACACTGCTACAATCGCAATGGTTACAGTTATCACGCCGAGAAGTGAGCATTTACGTCCATGCATTCCGTCCTCCTCCTCAACCTACTCATAGTTTGGGAAACCAACCAACGATAAACTCCGATCTTACCAATTGCCAGAATTAGTGGCTGTTCAGAGAAAATGAAGGTGGCACGTTTGAGCAGATTCATCAAGTTCACGGGTAAACAAACACTGTTCAGGTAGAGAGTGGGCGCTGTGGAGCTTTGTACAGGGATTAGGTGCAGTATCCAGTCAGATAACAGGAACAAAGTTCAATATTTATTCTAATTAATGAATCTGTGACACAGGACTTCTCTCGATCAGATAGACACAGAAGAATTGTCCTCCCTCTACAATCGTCAGACTTCCGCTGACGCTCTTGCTTTTGCTGCTTATGCGTGATGACATAAGCGAAATTCAGTCCACATGTGACATGACATACACCCAAAATAATGCCACTCACTGTAGCGACGACTGTTTACAATGATATTAAAACAGCAAAAACAGCAATATTTATTTAGCGCCGCCTTTACTGTTTTACTTCCTGTGACGTCGGCACTGAAGTTGCATTTGCCCCGCCCGCCACTGTTAAGCTTGAAAGAACTCTGACTCATTTAGGCGAATCGGTTCTTTTGAACAGCGATTTTCAAAGAACCGGCTACAAAAGTGATTCAGTGGATTTATTTAAACGGGATAGTTCACTCAAAAATTAAAATAATGTCATTTATTAGAATTACTCACCCTCATGACGACTTTCGCTCATCTTCAGAACACAAATGAAGATCATTTTGAAGAAATCTGAGAATTCTGTCCCATACAGCAACATAACTACCACTTTGATGCTTCAAAAAGTTCATAAAGAGATTGCAAAACTAATCAATATGAATTGCACGGTTTAGTCAATTAACCAATGAGGTTCATTCTCGTGTGTTATGCAGCACGTTTGAGCTTCAGCAAGAACTAATGAGGTTAATTTTCGTGTTACGCAGCAGGTTTGAGCTTCCACAAGAGGTATGTTCTTGTTCGTCATGCAGGTTTGGCTTCTATTTATGTTCCCTGACCCTGATCAATGTTTATGTGAATAAAAGCCCTTAATTAAATCTGTTCATTATATAAAGCGATTGAGTCTCTTCAGAAAATTTGGATTAACCGCTCAATTGAAATGGATTAGTTTTACGTCAAAGTGGTAGTTGCGTAGGCTGTCAACGGAGGGACAGAAATCTGCATCAAAAATATCTGCATTTGTGTTCAGAAGATGAACGAAAGTCTTACAGGTGGACGACATGAGTGTGAGTAATTAATGACAGAATTTTCATTTTCGGATGAATAATCCCTTTAAAGCAACACTAAGGAACTTTTCCTCTTCGGTCGCCCTACAGGTTGGAAGCGGAATTGTCCATTACCGCTGTTGTAAATAATTTCGCCGCCCGCAGCCTACTGTCGCACACACGCTCGCTGTTTATCCAGCACCGGCTTTGGAATGAACGATGTCCACAGACAAGGTAGAGTATGTTGCATGATTTCATGAAAGTATGATGTATTGCGACATCAGAATCAGAAAACTAAATAATGACTATTGTAACGCTTGACGTAAAGCAAGTCAAATTTGTAGTTTTCTCATGTCTCATTCGAACTACAGAAACGCGACCCGGTTTGGTAAACTTGCATAGTGTGGTTATAGCAGATATAGGGCTGCAAAGCAAATCCAGAAGTGCCTTTCACCCTGTTACGACTTGATGAACCACTGAAAAAAATTTGGAAACATTATTTTAAGGTAAAAAAATGTTACTTAGTGTTGCTTTAAGCCAGGATGTTATCACATGGTCCCTTGATCCAAGCATGCTCTAAAATGTTAGGAATATCATTTGATTATTTTGTTCTTTGTATATATTTATTTTATTTTGTTATATTTCGTATTTATATACCACCTGGCTGTTGTTGTAAAAAATGCTCAAAAATGTATAAATAAAGCTAATGTAGACATTAGATTTGATTATGTTTAATTAATTAGCATTGTATTTTCATGTGTCCCAGTTTATGTTACAGGCATCGTTACAATTATAAAAACACAATAAGCATTTACATCAAACAATAATAAAAAAATCATTTAAATAGGGAGCTAGTTTTTGGCACGAGAAGCACTCGGACTGATTCAATCAGATTCTTGAACGAATCTTGACTCACAAGAATGATTCGTTGACGAATCGGACAGCACAGCATTACCGCTGAACCCAACTTGAAAGTTCTTTAGTTAGAAAATCGGCGTCGCTACTAATCCTTTTTTTTTTCTTTTTCTTTTTTTTTTTTTTGGACTTAACCCACACAAATGGGAATTATTTCGCCAAGCTTTATACGGAGGACGTAATAAGATCATGCACTTTAAAACGCATGGTGCGAAACCCGTCCTCTGAATTGTTTATGTTGAGGTTTTTACCTGTAAGAGTTGAGTGTGCATGAGTGGCATGTGTTTGGAGACATGCCTCAAGCCTCAAGGACCAAGAAACCCGACGTGAAAGTCGTCATTCTGGGGGACATGAACGTAGGAAAGACTTCTCTCCTCCACAGATACACGGAGAGGAAATTTAAGGACACTATAAGCACCGTCGGAGGGGCGTTCTTCCTCAAACAGTGGGGACCCTACAACATATCCATATGGGACACCGCAGGTTGGCTACTTCTACTTTTTACTTAGTAAACCAGAGCTCAAAATACATAAACACGTTATCACAGTGTGTTTCGTAAAAGCTGTGTGTCTTTTAAAAGAATACCAACCGTCAGCTGAACTTTTAACTAAATAAACACACTCCTATAATGTCAGGTGAGAATTATTTCAATCATATCTTTTTTTGTCACTATTTATTTTATGTGTGTGAGTTTCTGCTTTATTTGTTGCCATTTGTTAAATCCTGATTTAAGAGCTCAGAAAGGCTTTCTCACAGTGATGGTAATGGCCTTTTTTTCGTAAATGTCAGCACTTTTTGTTCCTCATTCAGATATTTAACAACTGGCCCTGTCATGCGTGAAGTTCATAGAACTTGACCTACTTCAAAAGGAAAAAAAAATATATTCTTGCCCATTTTATTTATATTTAGAATGTAATATGGAGACCGTGATTTTTTACTTCTGCATATTTCACCTGATTTAAGTATGTAAATGAGTAAATGCCTAAATGCCTTGGTCAATGTTTGAAAAGTTCACCCATTATAGGCACTTTTTTAACTAGTCTTTTGTATAGTGTAAATTAATAACATTCTTAAGGTCTAAACAGACGACATATTATCATTGTATATGGATGGAATCTATCTATCTATCTATCTATCTATCTATCTATCTATCTATCTATCTATCTATCTATCTATCTATCTATCTATCTATCTATCTATCTATCTATCTCTAATGTAGAAAGTAGCCTATGTCATTTCCTGTGGAATTTTATTCTGTTCAGATGACAGATGACCCCGTGTACTGTTGTTTGCGATCTGGCAATAAGTCACATGCTTGTGTGCTAGTCAGATGAGGTTGTGTGTGTGTGGAAACTGAAGGTTTCTCTGGTCACACAGTTGTTTCTCAGGGGTGGGAGTGTAGGAGGGAGGGACAAAAGACATTCACCATGAAGCTGTACATTTCTCAGTTTTTCTAAATGTAGGAGTGTGGCTCTATTTATGTTTAATGGAAAAAAATAACCTGGATTTCCAGGAATGTAAAGCATGCAGTTCATGGGTTTGAATTCAGGGAAGGTATGGAGTAATACATTTTACATCATGAAAATACTATTAAATCCCAATGTTAAATGTATTCATCTTTATGACATCTCGATGTTGCGCAAGCTTAGTTTCACTGGGGAGGGAGTTTTGAGTTGTTAAAGTTACAGTATGCAAAATTTGTATGTATAATGTACAAAATTTGTATGTACAAGGATGCTCCAATCGATCGGTCGCAGATCATTATCAGCCAATAACCACATTTGATGGCTGCATCTAAAATCGCATACTCTCTTGAGTAGGTACTTACTTTCAATAAGTAGGTAATTACTTCATAACTACTAAAAAAAGTATGTTACATAAGGTATGAACATGAATGTAATCTGGACGTACTACATTCACCATGTTGTCATTATGACGTGACAGTACCAGCCTCAGTTATGTCGCTTTACTGCCAGTCATAAATCCTCTCCCGTGGCATCATGGGATGGTAAGCTGTCCATCATATGCACACTTCAGAATCTCACTGAAAGAAATGGGTCATCCTGGTACTTTTAGCTTACTCTTTTATGAGTACTGTGAATTTGGACATAGGCTACTTGTTTTTCCACACACTGTTTTCTGCCTACTATATTGTAGGGAAGTATGCGATTTTGGATGCAGCCTATGATTCTATCGGCATGACATAGTCACTAAATTTGGCCAATCTCCTATACCAATTTGATAATGTAAAACACTTGATGACATCAAACTTTTTTTTTTTATAACATTTCAAGAAATATACAAAAAACATTTAACAACCAACAGACATGGGGGATATATAACAGAGCTTTCATACACATTTTCAGAAGAAAATCTTTTGGTCATCTGCTCTCGGTGGCTGAGGAAGCGCCTCCACGCACTCTTTCTTACACACACACTCACACACACAGAGCAGACAGCGTGCTGTGCGATTACCTTCAGTTGTCAGAAGATGAAAAGCGATATCTTTGTCGAAGTGTCCTTTTACGTTTAAGGGGATTTTCCATCCGTCAACGCGGTTCAATGCATTGAATCAATGTGAAGCTTCAGCGTTATGGTGACGCGTTACACAACGACTGAGCCTTGTAAAGTGGTGCTCAAAGTTAAAATAATTTCAACACCTTGTTTCATTGATGAATGAATCGGCGTTTTTAAGTGTATTATTGAATGAACTCCATCACTTTCTTTGTGCTGTCTAGATAGGGAGCCAGGGGGTATGATTTTAACTTTGAACTTGATTTGGTGGCATGCAAGTATTTTAAAAATTAAAATGAGCCATGCTTATAAATATTCGATGCTTAATTTGCATTAGAGGTCTATTATTTTACACATTTTTGCTGCACGAAATGCATAAGAATAAGGAACAAAGCTCTCTCACATCCCTCAGACACAGTAGAAGCCAAGTTAGTGTAAGACCACTACATATTTTTACAACAATAAGCTCTTGTATTTCTGCTGTTACAGTATCATGACTGACAACATTTTTCTTTCTTTTTTTAAAGGAGAAAGTGAAAAGAGAAAGTGATCATTTTACCCCCAGTCTGTAACGTTTTACTTCTTTAACTAAGTAGATTTGGCCCCTCAGAACTATTCAGGGTACTTGTTTAATTCTGTTGACCTTTGTACCGTTGAATCCTCGTCAGTAGGGTTGTAAAACGTATCAGTAATGCACAAACTTTGTATTCAGCAGGTTTTATTTAATGTTTAATATGTTTTACTTTGCAAGTCTCAAATATACACCATATTTAGTTAAACTCAAACCAATGTTCGGAAAACTGTTACCTTTGTGTTGTTGTGACTGATGAAACATTTCCATTTTTGTGGACAAATGACTTGGTTGTGGCCAAATACATTTTACACTCATTGTCCACACAAATCTCATCCAAACCATGTCTTTATAGACCCTGGTTTGTGCACTAGGGCACTGTCATGCTGGAATAGAAAAGGGCCTTTCCAAAACTGTCCCCACAAAGTTGTTAAGCATAGCATTGTCCAATAAATCTTGGTGTGCTCAGCATTAAGATTTCCCTTCGCTGGAAGTAAGGGGCATAGCCTGAAAAACAGCCCAACACCATTATTCCCCCTCCACCAAATTTCACAGTAGGCACAATGCAGCCAGACAGGTCATGTTCAACTGCTTTCTGTCAAACCCAAATTCACCCATCAGACTTCAAAATACAGAAGCGTGATTCGTCACTCCACAGAACACGTTTCCGCTGCTCCAGAGTCCAGTGGCGGCGTGCTTTAACCACTTCATCCGACTGCTTAGCATTGTACTTGGTGATGTGAGTCTTGCATACCATGAAAACCCATTCCATGAAGCTCCCGCCGCACAGTTTTTGTGCTGATATTAATGCCAGTGTTTGGAACTCTTCAGCGATGGAATCAGCAGAGCGTAGGCGTGTTTTACACACCATGCTCCTCAGCTCTCGGTGAACCATGACTTTACGTGGTCTTGTGTTTTATGGCAGAGTTGCTGCTGTTCCTAAACGCTTCCACTTTCCAATAATACCACTTTCAGTTGACCTTGGAATATCTAGCAGTGATGAAATTTCATGAACTGACTTAAGATGTGGTTCGCTTGGTTTATTTGGTCCGGACCAAACATTTATTCCTGTTCAGCTTAGCATTCTAATTAGCATTTTAAAACCGAAACTATACCAAACCTAAAGGCAAAGGGATATGTTCACAACCCCGATTGGTCGGCTTTTATTATGTATATTTCGAGACGCAACTGACAGAACATCCAAAACAATGCTGCGTGCTGGGATAAATGCGCTCGTTGTATGTGCGTAGCCTACATATGATGGTATTCCGACCAGCTGCGAACTCGTGAAGAGCTTATAAATGTGTAAAGGAGTCAAAACAGCGGCAGGAACCCCTCCGTCACACACACAAACATAGATCTGCTGCTAGGAGACGTGGTTCTGATGCCTGTACTGAAATGTGATGGGCAATATTGTGACTATGATGAGAAAAAAAACAGGTATGCTTGAGCATTCTGTCCTTTTTAGGGGCACGTCTTGTGACATCATGTCCCCTTTTTGGTCTGTGTTGCGTTCATATCATTCGAACCTCACCAGAGTTCATTTGGAAGCGGACCGAGACCCATCTTTTCAGCGGTCTTGGTCCACTTGTTTGGTGTGCACCAGGGCAGCGTTCACACTTATTCAAATGAACCGCACTAACTGAGCAATCGCACCAGGGTTCGTTTTAATCGAACCAAACAGGTTTGTCTTAGAGAATTTTTTTTTACAAGTATTCCGTTTAAATAGTACTCAAGTAAGTGCAAATTCTCCAAATGAATACTGATCGTGCCGTTTGTGCCGTGCAGGTCGAGAGCAGTTCCATGGCCTGGGCTCCATGTACTGCCGTGGCGCGGCTGCAGTCATTCTCACCTATGACGTTACCAACTGGCAGAGCCTGGCGGAGCTGGAGAACCGCTTCCTGTCCCTGACCGACACCGCCAACACTGACTGCATATTCGCCATAGTGGGAAACAAAGCAGACCTTACCGACACTCTCGCTCATGGGCCAGACACAGAGAGCGAGCGAGGGGACGAAGCCCAGCCCGAGGTCACGTGTCCGACTCCTCCCGGCACTCCGCTCCAGCACAAGCAGGTGAGCAGAGAGGACGCCGTCGCTCTGTACGCCCGCGTGCTGCGCTACAAAGGCCTGGAGGAGAAGGACTGTCTGCCCGCAGAGACCGTGTGCTTTGAGACGAGTGCCAAAACGGGTTACAATGTGGACGTTTTGTTCGAAACCCTCTTCGATCTGGTTCTGCCCTCCATTCTGAAGAAACGGAGCGAAGGAGAGAGTTCCACTGTGGACCTGGAGACGCCAATGGAGGTGAAAAGGACTAAAGCAGGATGTTGTGCCTAGAGCCAAGCAAACATAGGAGGCGTGAGGATTGTGGGATTGTGTTGTCAATCAGTGCCAAAGAAGGAAATGGATATAAATCATACCGCCACTAAACTTAAACTAGAGTTTATTTGAACTACTGCTTTTATTTGACTCCAGAGCAGTATTACACTTTTTGGGGGGGGGGGGGGGGATTAAAAGATAGAATAACTTGATCTTGCTGAATAGTCTTTGTTTTCATTTTGTGAAATAGTTTTTACTTTCTTTGTTGTTCTTTGCATAAATGGAATGGAATGGTCATGATCTCTGTTTTTTCTTTATTGAAATCATATCTACATTATATTTTGTAAAAATTCTATGAACATTTTCTGATACTGCCTCACTAATTCTAATATGAGAAAAATAAAAATTCTTAAATCTTGGAAGAAATGGGTTAGTGTGTGGTTAGTGTGAGAAAGCTTCACGAAGTACACTGTCATTCAAAATGCTGGTAATTTGCTGCTCAAGAAACATTATAATCAATGCTTCATATTTTTGTAGAAACCATGTTACATTTCTTTAGAATTCTTTGATGAATAGAAAGTTCAAAAGAACAGCATATGTTTGAAATAGACAGAAAGTGGTCTTCGATTACTTTTATTTGACAAGAATTGATGTGGGCCCTATATAAGGTGCTTTATAAATGCATAACTTCATACTTTCTAAAAGGTAGATCTTGTTCAGATATCATTAAAATGAGAAATGACACAAATGTAACAAAAAAAAGCATTTATTGTTGTTTTATTCAATAACACTATGATTCAAAATCAATGTTTTCAAATATTCCACGTAATTACATTGAAAGTACATTTGTTTTAAAAAAAAATAAAAGATGATGAAAAAAAAAAAGCAGTGACATTCTCAATGCAAATATTCTGAATTATAATCTTATTTGGTTTTCTTTACTGGTATCAAATGCATGTTAGTGGTTTATGGGCTTCAGGACAATAATACTTGTGCAATGTGCACTGAAAATGGGCAAAACTGCTCAAAGTCCAAAACTTTTAGGTGACCCACATTGGCCATTGTTTACAGACTCAATGGAGAATATAGCCTGTTTGTGCATTTATGTGGAAGTGGGACAAAGATTGAACTACAGTCTTCTAATGACCTGAAGATGTGTCATGTAAACCTCAGAGAAATCAGTGCAATGTAACCAACAAAGGGTTCAAACAAACAAACAAACCAGAATGGGCCTCTTGACTGGACAGAATTCTAGTAAAAAGCTTCAAGTCTCAAAGTTTATGACCTTTTATGACATAAAATACCCAATGAATAGTGTGTGACAACATTAGATGATAAAGGGTTCATGCAGCTAAAAAAATACATATCCAAGAGTGATGATTCAAAGCTGTTCATTACATAAACAAACACAAAGCAAAAATAATATACAGGCATCAGAAGATGGTGTTAGTGTAAGTCTGGTGAAATTATATTTATATAATGGTTAAAAATAGCAGATAGCACTGTGTTTAGGCAGCCTTGTGGTGAAGTATTGTGTCACTGAGCCTTAATGATCATGTGTAATTAAATTATTCAGGTTCAGATTCTAATTCAGTTAGTTCCTCAATGGTTCTGTTAATTATTATTTTAGTAATTTTAAAGATGGAACGTTCTTTTTGAAATTTTGCCTCAAAAATCATGTTGTCAAATGATTAGATCCTTTCAGATTCCAATAGAACAAAACAACAATCTAAAAATGAACTGTATATAATTAAAATTGTATTTTGCAACTTTGCTATCAGTTGTTGTTGAATTCAGATGGTCAAAAAGCCATTGAAGTCCCCCTGTAGTCAATAATTGTATCTCTTAAAACTAATCTTTGATCATCAAAATGACATATTTAAAGTTTTTTCCTTTGAAAAAAAAAATTTCTTTATGCCTTAAAATAGCTTGAATGTAACTCTGCACCCTTGCCTCATTTAGTATACGCGGTTCTATGAATATGCAAATTTCCCCGCCTCCACTCACTCGCACCAGCTCAGAGATCCACTCGCTGACGATCACACGTTGACATGATTGGTTACAAGGTAGTTTGTGACGTCAGAAACACCGGCGATTTCAAACTGCGTTTTTTAGACTGTCTTTGGTTCACTGCAGTTTTAAGGAGGAAACACTCAGCAATGGTGTTGACTTATTAATTTGCACATGGTTTGACTTAAAGCATATTAATAACACCACATAGACATAAACAAGCTTGATTTTCACCACAGGGGGACTTTAACTGAAATCACTGGGTTCCAGTATTTTTAAAAGACAGTGAAAGAGATGGCAGATGCTATTTACGCTAATGCTACGTTTTCGTTCAGACTCCAAATCCGATTTTTGAGCATATCCGCTTGGAATCCGATCATATTTAGCAAGTTTGAATGGCAAAAAATCACATGAAATTGGATTTTTACAAATCCGTTTTGAGCTATCTGATGTGACTCAGATCTGTTTTTTGTTTGTTTGGTCATCGCATACCACATGGGATCTGATCTTTTCGATTCTGATTTGGGCACTTCCATGTGTGGGCCTAAAACAGATACAGATTGGATGTTTTGCAATGCGACCTCAGCCTGAAGTCACTCCACAGATTTCACATACGAGTAGTTCTTTGAGTTCTTTAGAAGTACGTGAATAACGTGAACAGCCAAAAAGGAAAAACAATTCTAATCTGAGCAATAAATCAGAATTGAGTACTAAGGGTTGCAGTGTGAATGTAGCCTAAGTGTAACATAAAGTAGATTCTGTTTACACCAAGTGTGAACAGCAACAAATTGCAATAGATGCTTTTCACACTAAGTGCAAATAGAAGTCATATGCTATTTGTACTAAGGATAAATAGCATTTGCTAACAATGTCGGCTATTTGCATTTAATATCAATAGATACTGCCTTTTAAAACAATGGAACCAGTTCTGAATAAGAACCGGTTCTTGATTCACATAACACGAAAGGGCAGAGAAGTGTATAAGCATGGGCTTCTTTGGTTCAGCTGTATGTATTAATAACAAGAGAGTCAGGTTTGATAATGCTGAGGTAATAAGTTAGAAACTAAGCACCATTTCATACATAGAAAAGTAAATAATACAGAGAAATATCATAGCTATGCTTTCATGCATCTCTTGCTTCACTTCTCATCATGGACACATACATATCTTCGGTCATGAGGCACACAGTAGTGATGAAGAGTAAATCTGAGGGCATGTCATATGTGATGCATTAAATACATGAAGTAATTTCAAAAGCCTAACTTGCAACATTGACATCCGATTGCAATTTGGAATGAAGAATTCTGAATTCTGCAGGTGTTACTTGTAATGCTGCTGCAATAGTGTCAAAGTTCATAGGTTATAGGTCACAGGTTCTTCATACACACTTGGCAGCGGCTGATGCGTGACAGGAGCTGACCGGCTTTAAGCGTCTCGGAGACAGGGGAACTCTGGAAGGACTGATCGATAGAGGTCAACCAGAAACTCTGCTTGTTGACGAAGTAGTGACATGTACCTTTGGCCCCGTTACACTCGATGAAGGGAGTGGTGCGGAAATCTTCGAGACAGGAGCCCGGAGACACCAGAGACTGACCGCCACCTTCATCTCCAGCTGCCGTGTGCTGTGTGAGTGTGACAGAACCAGTTAGAGGTCTTGGCAAACACGTTTCAATGATGAAAGTGTAACAATTTTGAACTGAAGTCTCACCATAAGGAAGGAATAGCCAATCCAGAGACTTCTCCAGCCTATTGGGCATTGTGGGATAGTTATATCTTGGCTGTGTATGGCGATGGCCACAGTTGGAGCTTCACACACGGAACAGCGGCTGATGTATGGTTTTATCTCGGCCTCCTCCACAGGCATCATGGGAATTGGTGCGGTTGTGGACAGCCAATAGGATTTGTCATTGCGGCTGGCATAGTAGCATATGTCTCCCGGATTGCAGTACAGGAAGGGCATGGTGTTAAAACGGGGGAGACACGAGCCGGCTAGACCTGGGAAACAAAACGGAGACCTGTGAGGCATTTTAAAGCTTTCAGAGAATCACAAAGTATAGTTACGTTCCATGCATCATGCATCATTACGCCATTTCTACGTCATTGCACATGCATAGTTTGCCAGTTTCGGTTTTCAAGTTTATACATGTCCTGTCAAAACGATTAGAACATGTTTAAACTAACCCTTACAATCCATTCCGCATTTGGCCAATTCATTTTGATTGACGCAGTTAAATATGACTTTTTCATTCTGACTGTGCTACTAGTCCGATTACAAACGAATAGTAGGGTCCATGTAAATGCAGATACTGTAAGCGAACACTATGTAATTCAACATTCATATTCTGGATCTAAAGTTGTACAAATGATGGTGGTGTCAGACATGCAATGACTCAACATCTTGTTATTGATTTTATTACTTTGTCATCTGCACTCACCCAGGTCTTGGTTGTGGGCCTTCTCCTGTCCCTCAAAGTACAGAAGGCTATAACCATCCCATAACTTGGACATGCCCACAGGGCACATGGGGATCTGCTCCGACTGACTGTGCTTCACCAGCAGGTAGCCAACATTGACACTGCGGCCGGCCATTCCAATAGGACCGGGTAAACCAGAGCGTCCCCGGGACCCTGTGAATTCAGATTCAAGTGTGCAGCCGCAAAAACAATTCACATGAAAATTATTGCCATTCTTTTGAATAAATGAAAAAAAAAAAAAAGAATAAAATCTAGAAACTTTGTTTTAAACAATGACATTGTCCTAACTGAACAAATTAAAGAATGTTACCAGTTGCCAAAATTACACAACAAAAAATAAATTCATAATCATTTAAAAATAAACCAGGACCTCTTGGTGACCAGTCGTCTGCAACCCTTAATCCACTAATCTAGCCCAGAATCCCATAATCCTCATCCATTTACACAAACACACCATTTACCTTCTTCTCCTTGCAGACCAGGGTGGCCCATTTGTCCAGATTCTCCACGGAAGCCTGGATTTCCTGGTATTCCAGGGAGACCTGGCATGCCCTTGTGACCCTTTGGACCCATAAACCCTGTAAGCATATAATAGCTATTTACACAATGAACTGTGATTCAGGAGCGCAACAACAGTACCACAGAAGAAGTTTATATGTCACATCCATGACTGCATTGGTTGAGATTTGAACCAATAAAAAAATGATGCTTTGAATTCTTGTACCTGCATCACCAGGAGGTCCAGCAGGGCCTGGATATCCATTGGGTCCATAAGGTCCTTGAATGCCCATTGGGCCAGGTACTCCTGTTTCCCCTGGAAGTTTCCTTTGAATTGGTGGAAGTCCTTTAGCACCAGGTGACCCAGGAAAACCTGAAAGAACAAGGTAGAGAGAATGAACAAGGTACAGTCAAATTAGATTTTTATTTTGAACACTGCAACAAATGCTTCTGATCCCGTTTATGGTCTGATAAACCAGTCATTTTAAATGTTCAATATACAATCTAGATCCAGCCAACACATTTAGATGTACTGGTCAAGCCTCTTGTTACTTTATATACACACTCTCTCTCTATCTCTCTCTCTAAATGATTTGTATGTAGAAGTATATGTACATGGAAACACTGACTAATGTCTTTGAAACAAAAAAGCATGTTGAATTGCACTTCTTAAAAAAAATGCATTGCATTAACAGTGCTTGCATTTTAATGCATTGTTTTTTCACGGCTTGCATTTTTGGGGGCTGAAATTCAACATGGTTGTATATTTAAGCTGTGAATATTTCAAATGAAAACATTTCATAAACAATTTCATTATTAAAAAATCAAGAATCCACATTCACCTTCTAGACTTAATTTCCAAAATATCCATTCTGTTTAAAAATACCACCTATAATATTCGAGAGGCAATTTTCTATGGAAGCAGATCAGTCTCATTATTAATTCACACAAAAAAAATTAATTCACACATGCATAGACAATTTCACATGCATGAAACAAAATTCACGTGCACAAAAAAACCTGAAAATATATATATTCACAAAAAGCAATTCACATGCGCAAAATAAAATTATATATTCATAAAATACATTTTACAAATGCAAAATACAATTCGTCGATATAGCTACAGCTGTGCACAAAAGTTTATCCTTGAATGTGAATGTGCAAATCGTCATTCACATGTGGATCACCTTGGATTTGTGTGTGTATTTTTGAGACTTTCCTGGCAGTGCACTCCTCCTTCTCAGATCATTCGTACTCTTTAGCCAATTACATTTAAGCTTATCAATCGACCAATCAACATCACGTGAGGGCGTGCCTACCTTCATGTTACGTCATCAGCTTTCAACCACAGTTCATGGCTAAGCAGAGGTATGTGCAGTTGATCGGTTCATTTCTGCGTGTTTATTGAAGTTTAAGAAGTTAGAGATCAGTTGAAGCAATAGTTTATTAACTGCTGTTCAGTCCATGTGTGAACATAAACATTTATTTTTAGTATTGATGGATTTTCATGTCCTGTCCACCACACATTCAACTGATGATGATGGTAATGTAAATTACTTATCTACATTACCATTACATTACCGATGTGCATACATAGGATACATCTATTATGTTTTGTTTTAAGCTGCATATATTATGTAGTTTTATTGTTTCAGAATTAGCCCTATAAGGCCTGGGTATACTTTATTTTCCGCGTTCTGCTCCGTCTTGCACACGATTGAGTGCACAAGCCTTTCAAAGTACACTCCTTTGGCCATGAGTGCAGAAAGATGGGTTCGGCGCGTGCACACTGTCTTGTGGATTTTGTTTTCAAGTGCTCAAGTTACTCACACATGCGCTGTTGTATACGCACCATCTGTGCGGTCACAAAAATGGTGGTACATGTGGACGGGGTGTGCGGACGTCCTTCCTGATGATGAAAATTACGTCACACGGACAGTGCACGGACACAGATGGCTGAAGTCAATTTTGGGCTTAACGCAGGGGTGGGCAAACTTTTTGGCTCAAGGGCCACACTGGGTTTTAAAAATTTGACAGAGGGCCAGCCCAGTAGCAGATTATGAAGCACGATCTCATGAAAGTGCGTATCTATACCACAAATTTTAATTTCTCGTGCCATTTATACGGCAAAAAGGTTTTTTTTTTTTTGTTTGTTTTTTTTTTTTTTGCGTGCATGCTACACACTGTAAACCCCTTGGTTAGGATTAGGGGTGTGGAGTGCGTGCCTATTACACGCCATAAAGTGCATATCATATGCACGCGAAAACATATTATGCACTACAAATACAATTCGTGGTATTCGCACTTTCATAAGATCGGGCTGAGCAAACAGACAACGTTGTGGCAATGTCTGTGCGAAATTCAACAACTGAGAGACGACATTCTGACAATAATTTTTTTTATGCTAGATATCCCCCATTTAGCATGTTATGTTTTGATGTTAATTTTTAAAGATGTTAGATAATTATAGCCTATACTTTTTAAATATTGTTTATCCTTATTATTATTTAATGGCCTAACAGTAAATTAGAAACAAAACATCTGCAAGTGTACACTTAGAAGAGTAACAATTACAGGTTACGTTAATTCAACTTTATTAAAACTGAATGGCAATTTGCACTTCCAAAAGTCATACATTTGTGGGAATAAACAAATATACAAATTTATTTTAAGAATAATAAAATAAAATATAAAAGGCAAAGGGAGATCAGAACATTTAATGAAAAAAAAAAACGGGTTCTGTAGGCTACATGGCAGACAGGGGAGCGTAGTCAAAAGCCGGACGATAAAGGTCGGTAAACGGAATCGGGCAGGATACTTCCACAAATCCAGAGGAGCAAAGAAACTAAATAGCAGACAAATCAAAGGAAAAACTAAGGTGTGCACGCGGTTACCAAACATTTTTTTTCTCATTGAGTTTCCAAAAAAGGAAAAAACATTAACGTGCAACAAGTCTATGCGCTTAAGTCGCTGTCTGTTTGGTTTCCATAGTGTATATATATATATAACGCAAAGTATTGCAAGAAAAAAGGCAAAATTAATGCGATCTTAAGACAATTTTTTTAAATACTCGGCGGGCCGGATTAAACAGCCTAACGGGCCGCATGTGGCCCGCGGGCCGTAGTTTGCCCACCCCTGGCTTAACGGCATTGGTACTCGACTGTTATTCCTGCTGTGTCCGGATGTGAATATTCTGCTGAATTTGAACCACTGGATTTGTTGAAGTAAAAATTTTAAGCGAAATAAAATGGAATATAAAATGCCTGTTGAATATTATAGGTGAATATTTTTTAAAGGAAGTCTGGAAGGTGAATATGGATTCTTGAATTTTTAATAATGAAATTGTTTATGAAATGTTTTCATTTGAAATATTCACAGCTAAAATATACAACCATGTTGAATTTCAGCCCCCAAAAGTACAAGCACTTAAAATACAATGCATTAAAATGCAAGCACTTTTAATGCAATGTATTATTTTTCTTATTTTTTTTCTTTTCTTTTTTTCAAAGAGATTAGTCATTATTTTACTTCCATATTTGTATAACCAAAATATTATAAACAAAATATGAAACATATGACTGAACTGGTTGACTAGAAAACCCATATAGTAGAGCTATTTCTGCATATTAAGTGTGGATTGTAAATTGAAAGTATTTTATTATATTAAATAAAAAATGATCATACAGACATAATTTAGTTGATTCAAATAATCACCTGGGGGTCCAGTATCTCCTTTAGGTCCAACAGGGCCCCTGTCGCCTTCAAAACCACGTCTTCCTGGAAAACCCATCATTCCTGGTTCTCCTTTTTCACCTTTAAAAGAAATAAAGCATTCCTAAATGACTCAAGATCTTTTTCAGTTAACAGGTCTCATTCCAAAACAAAGTGAGCAAAATATGTGAGTGTAAAACAGGGTGTTTTGCTCAGCTCATCTAAAACATTTTAATATGATTTACATTCAAGAATTCCACATTTTGTCACATTTAACAGTTTTATTCTCTATTGAATTCTCTTTTGTTCACATTTATTTGCTCTTGTATTAATCATCATAATGATTATTAGATTGCTTTTTTGATTTTGCCAATGCAATGACCTTTACCATATTCATATTTCATAATCTACCTTTTCTTCCTGACACTCCAGGCTCCCCAGACGGTCCTTTTTCTCCTCTGTCCCCCAGGACTCCTTTTTCTCCGGTGAATCCGAAATCACCTGAATTTCCTTTATCTCCTTTTGCTCCGAATGGAGATGGTTCACCTGTAATCCCTCTAGGACCAGGAAAACCTGACGAATGACAGCAACAGGTATCAAGACATTTTTTCAAAATTAATTTTCAAGAAAGTTATTTTTGTTAGACAAAGTGACGCTTTATATTTACTTCACTAATTTACAAAACATATTTAAAGGAGAACTCCGGTCAATTTTAACATTGAGCTCATTTTTTTGTACATTTGGAGTGCTGTCAATACAGAGAACAACTACAAAAATCGGTGTTGCCTACACCGAGTTATTCTATTTTTAAAATTTGCACCCTGTTGACTTCAATGGGGCAAGTTTTAAACCTGCTTTTAGCCTCTTAACATCCTTGATGTGTCATGACAAGTGCACAGGTCATGTGAGTGATTCCTTCAGAGTGATCACGGGTGAATCTGACTGCAGTAGATGTGAAAGATATTAATAAAAATGATGTTAATTCAGCCAGCGCACATACCTGTATTTTCTTCCTGTTTTCGGTCGAAGTCCACAGTAGTCGATTGTCGAGTTCACGCGCGTGATCGCGATGTGGACCATTGAAGTCAACAGGGTGCAAATTTTAAAAAGAGGATAACACGGTGTAGGCAACACCGATTTTTGTCGTTGTTCTCTGTACTGACAGTACTCCAAATTTACAAAAAAATGAGCTCAATGTTAAAATTGACCGGAGTTCTCCTTTAAAGGAGTAGTTCACTTTCAAATGAAAATTCTGTCATCGTATCCCATTGACTTCCATAGTATATTTTTTTCCTACTATGGAAGTCAATGGGACCCAGAAACTGCCTGGTTACTGATATTCTTCTAAATAACTTCCTTTCTGTTCAGCAGAAGAAAGAAATGCATACAGGTTTGAAACAACATGAGGGTGAGTATATGATGACAGAATTTTCATTTGAAAGTGAACTACTCCTTTAACCCTCTTTTGCAAAATAATATTGTAAATAAATAATAATTTGTTGTGAATTATTTGGACAAATGGGGACCAAAGTCCCTTTAATTAGTCAATCTCCTTCTTCTTATACAGTCTCTAGTACTCATTTCTAGTGTTTATTGTAAATGTCCAGTAATGGGTCCTTCACCTGGAAGTCCTTTAGTGCCTGGAAAGCCATAGTCGCCTGGAACTCCTTGTCTATCAGAGAATCCTTGTGCGCCTGGAGGACCTGCTAGACCTGGACGCCCAGATTCACCCTTATCACCTGTAAACACAGCAGTTTCAGTGTTTAGAACTGGTTCATAGTTGCTTCAAATAAAAAATGCACAAAACTTCAGTTTCGGAACAGGGGAGGTGCTAGGGGTGGGCTTTGGGGGCTTAAGCCCTGAAAGTTTTGTTACCTTGTTTTTCTTACAGAGCTTAACACTTAATCAGAAAATTAATTGAGAATACGAATACAGCTGACGCGATTACCTAATTATGAAAAAAAAAAAAAATTCTCCTTTGGCATCAAAGGTTACTACTTACAACATGCTTTTGCAGCATTGAGCATTGTAGCCAATCAAAGACATGTCTGTTGAACGCAACGGCCAATCAGAGGTGTTTCAATATGCTGCACTGAAGATCGGATTTGCGCAAGCTCGCTGAGTTCTACACTTTTGCGATCCTGTCATTATAGCCAATAAACCGTAGATGGAAATTATAGATTCGCTGCAATGTATTTCATATTATTGATGCTGATCTGTTGCACTCTATTACGCACTGCTTGGTTTGTTGACTAAAAGTTCAGCAGTCTAACATAGTGCTCGTCAATGCCAAAATGATTGTGATGGCCAATCAGATAAAAGAAGGCGGGGTTTACGTTCACAGAAGACGAGAGCAAATTCCAACACGATGCCTCAGTTTTAACAGTGAAATAGTGCTAAAGCCCCACATTTCCAAGGACCATTGAACTGCCCCTGATTCAGATTATGATATGCATTTTAAGCTACCTAGATCTCCAGTGAAACCCTTGAGGCCCAGATCTCCAGGGATGCCAGCCTCAGTGCTGGGGATACCGCTCTCTCCTTTATCTCCTTTCACTCCTGCGTCACCTGGAGGACCCCATTCGTCATTGCCTTGCAGGGAACAAAATACACCAAAGATATCATTAATTCTGCATAAAAACAATGTGGCTTTATTTAAGGTAATATACATGAAAATCTAAATAATAATAATAATAATAATAATAATGATACTAATTAATAATAATGATAATAATGATAACATTGCTAAACTGTAAATCATGTTACATAATTAATATATTTTAGTTAATAGAAGATTTATAATGTTATAATTTCTAAGATAACAAATAACACTGAAGAGGTACCTGGAACACCCCGGATACCCTTTTGACCTTTCAGGCCATCCAACCCAAAAATGCCTTTAAGACCAGGAAATCCTAGAGGAAAAATTAGCCAGGAAATGTTTGAGCATATATATAAATATATAGTGGTAGAATTGACAGAGATTATTACAGTTTTTCTCGATTGCTTAAACACTATAACCAGGCTTTTGAACTAAAATTTCAAAACCATAACGCCATTTATCAAAAAGCACACCCATTTCACTAAACTATAAACACTATTCCCTGTTTTGACACATGAGTCAGATTTGTTGAACTGTCACTGCAAAACTCTACACACGAACCCTTAATTTCTCATTGCTTAGACCATGTTGTCATTTAGAAAGTACTAGCATTCAAAATTGTTCACTCAAGTCAGCACAGCTTCAGCTCAGTTAGCACACAATTACCCAGGTGGAAACACTAAGAGTCAAAATTTAACACACATCAATCAGAACCTTCAATAGATAGATAAAAGGGCCCAAATCAGTTTATTGCGTTTTGGAACAATGGATCCAGAAAGACATGAAGGAAGAGGGATAAGAATGAGGAGGAGGAGGAAGGGCAAGGACAAGAAGACAAGTAGTCTCAGATGAAATTCAAGCCACTCTAGTTGCCCATGTCTTTGTCAATGTTATGACTATGAGGGAGGCTCAGCTACGAGTAAGGCCAAATTTGAGTCACTTTACCGTCGCCTCGAGAACCTTCAGGGAGGTGTGGTGGCAAACAAAATTATATCACTGAATAAGAGACAAACATTTCCAATAGTCTTTGATGAGGTTTATTTTCTTGCAAGAAAAGGCCAGCAGTCATACAGTCACACAGAGTGGCTGCAGAGTGTGACAGTGAAGGGAGGGCATCCTTTCTCCTTTATAGTCTGGACTCCCAGAATGTTATCTTTCTAGGCAAATGATGGTATTTCAAACATATGTGGAACATTCTTAGACGTGTCCATCATACTGTATCCTTGAGTGGAGGCCATCCTGTTACGTCCCAACACTCTTTACCATTCCAATACAATTCGAATTCCATATTAGAATATGATTTGTGTGTGCACTTTTACTGTCATATGTTGGTCACACACATCTTACTGCAAGTAAATATATAAAAAAAAAAAATTTAGAGGAGAGAGTAAAAAAAAAAAGTTAAAAAAAAGAGTAAAACAGGAAAAAAAAATGTTTTTGTGTGTGTGTTTTCTGTGTATGAATAAAAATGTGCCAATGTATCCACTGGTTGTGTCTTTTGTGTTCATCATGTGAAAAGGTTTGTGATGGGGGAACCACAAGCAACATAACACCAGCTTTGGAAATGTTGTTTTGAATTTATTGCACCAGTGTCTTAGACTATGTTGTAGTGTGTGTGATTTTGAGGGCTTGTGTGTCCTGTTTGAGGGCAAAGTTTGGTTTTTCAGCAAGAGTGAATGGTTTTGAGTGTAGAGCTTCATTTTGACCTGAAAATAGGATGTTTGGGGAATTGGGTGAGACGTTATGGATTTGTGTTTATAGTTTTGAGAATACGAGGCATAGTTTCAAGAAATGTGTTTAAGCAATCGAGAAAAACTGTAATAAATAATGTCAGATACTATAAATAATGTGATAATGATGATAATGGAAGTGCAGGCCTCAAATACCTGAACGAGCGGTCATTATATAGCGGTGCTATTGACAACAGTCATTATAACCGATCTCGGAATGTTACGAAAGCATATACAAATAAGGAGTATTAACATAGCTGTGTTTTTGTTTCATTAAATTTGACAATTAGAGCCACAAGCCTTTTTGTCCCGGTTGGCCTTGAAATCCACTGGTTCCTTTCTGCCCTGGCTCTCCTGGCCAGCCCTTATGACCTTGGTTTCCTGGGAAACCCTGTTGGCCATCAAAGCCTGATGAAAAAGTGGATCCAGTTAAAAACTATTTTCAAAAACAACATTGCTTAATCAAAGAAAAATTATCAAAACTATTATACCTGGTGGTCCAGATTTTCCTGGTTCACCCGGCTGGCCTTTCATCCCTTCAATGCCATCAAAACCAGGACTTCCTCTATCTCCAGGTTGACCTACGAGTCCCTTCTCACCTAAGATATATAAATTAAAAACTCATTTAAGAAGTGGTTCACAGGGACCAGGAGCACCTGCAGAATTTTATGTCAGGGTATGCACAGAAGTACCCCACCCGTCTGCAAACAGCTATTAAATAAATTATCGCTTTGACACCATATTTGTTGCGTTCTAATGTGTCTTGGTGTTAACGATCTAATATCACAAATCGACAGTCTCTTTCCATACACTTAGAAGAGCTGATGCAAGTAACTGAGCACACTTTTGTGCTTGTGTAGAAATGCTTCGTAATTTTATTTTTTTTTAAGTTACTCACTGAGCGGCACCAACTGTTTTCTTTCCGGTCACGTGAATGCTTCACCTGCATGTCGGCTTGTTTGAACCCAAGCAAGTTCAAGTCCATGTCCATTTACTAACATTTTTTTTATATACAAGTCTTTAGCCTACATTACACTATCATATATCCTGCCATATAAATAGTATAAAACAATGCAGCAGCGCACTGCAAAACAATTTCTGGTTGCTGTAAATTTTACCTGCCAAAAGATGGCGCTGTTTTTGACTCTTGATGCTTCGGATCTTACCGAAAGAATCAGATAAAAGCTTCAAAGATTTAAGAGGCTTCGTTTTTCCATCCCTACTATTAAGTTTTAGGCCTTTTTGCAAATGTTTCAATCAAGTTTAGCTGTTTTAGAGAGCGTTTACTCATTTTGAGCCTGGTTTTAAACATTAACTATCTGTAATGTCATTTTTCGTATGTAAACTAAAACTAAACTAGCCAATCAGATTTTCATTCATTCCCCACCAGTGGCGTGCACAGGGGGGGGGGGGGGGGGGGGGGGGGCTCAAGCCCCTGCCCCTTTTGTCTCAAAATGTATTGTGCCCCTCTCTGATAAATGTAAATAATAATTATTATTAAAATAAATATTATAATAAATAACAATACACTTATAAACCATTGCCACGAACAATAATAATAATACAAACAAATATTAATTTTTTTTTTTTTTTTGGCGGAAGCATTTGGCGGAGGTGAAGTGGCAGTAGGCGGAGTTCTTTTTTTCAGCGCTATGTACGCAGCAGTTCGCCGCGAGTCTTCAAACTGCACGGGTCGGGCAGCAGGTAACATTAAGCTAATACGGAAAAGTTACAATTATCATACCATGCTACTGTAAAAGTTGCGGCAGCATGTGAGTTATGCTTAACAATCATAAAAGTATAACTCAATTTCAGCCGCATTCTGAGTCTGACAATGTCATTCGTTTTTGTCCAGGCCATAGCAAGTGTTATTAGCTTGGGGAAATGCATCTAGTGAAAGGAAATTTCGGAAAAGTCCATGTCCAGCTCTAAATTGTAAGGAATTTATATCTTTGATTTCATAGTACACTTTACAATAAGGTTCATTTGTTTATTATTCATATTAACTAACATTAACTAATCATGCAAAACAACTAAAAACATTACAGATCATGTACAAAGTAAAAAATCATCAATTTCCAGAAAGTATCCAAGGGTTGTTCACAGAAAGAGAATGCCAACATGACTTAAGGGGAACTTGTACAGTTCAAAAAGAACATAGGACCAATGCAAAATACCATTGCATTTCAGTTAAAGGTGTAAATCTATGGAATAGCTGTCATGAGGAATTAAAAATATGTGGGGCACTTAATAAGTTAAAGAAACTATTTAAAAAATAATGCACTGAAACTATATGAAACCATTTAAAGAATGATAAATGAACAAGCTGCTTTTGTTGTATTTGGATTGTGCAATGGTATTGCACAGGAAATACTAATGTTTTTGTATTCTGTTTATATTTGTTTGTCAACATTATAATGATGTTAGACAATAATTATTTTTATTTTTTATTAAAATATGAGATGTTTTAAAAAGGTAGGCATTATAAGCAAGAGCTTCAGCCTACACCTGTTTCAGACTGTGCTGTTGTTTGTTAGCTCAACTGTGTCTGAAACTAAACTAAACTAAACATTTGTTAGGCTACTGTAGGCCTATTTGTTAATCTTAGTTAATAATAATACAACTTTTAATTGTTTGTTCATGTTATGTCACAGTCAGTGCATTAACTAATGTTAACAAATACAACTTTTGATTTTAATAATGTTTTAGTAAATGCTGAAATTAATATTAACTAAGATTAATAAATTGTGTAGAAGTGTAGTTCATTATTAGTTCATGTTAATAAATTTAACTAATGAAACCTTATTGTAAAGTGTTACTGATTTCATGATAGCTAACACTTTATTGAATACATAGGCCTACAATTTATAACATCAACATAACTAAACATGAATTCCTCATAATTACCGACTTGATTCTCTGTTTTGTTTGGTAATGTAAATAATAATTAGTTATATTATCATCAGTTCCGAGAGAGGCTCTCTGACCTACTGCTGCTCTCTATCGAGTGAGATATTCCAAATAATTGTGAGGAAGTCATTAAAATAGATAAAAACACAACAGACAGACGGATACTGCTTTAAATACAGGTGATTTATTTTAAAAATAAAATATTTTTTAAAAAAGTGCCCTTTTTGGTCCTTCCGCCCCTGCCCCGGAGGAGGTCTGTGCACGCCACTGTTCCCCACGCATGCACGCACATACACACATTTGACTTTACAACACACAAATGCAAACCTTTATTTATTCTCAATCTCTTTTGTTTCTCAATGTCATGAGTGTTGTACATGTTAATAATCATTAAAAAAATATGTAAAAAATAAAAATGGCATTAATTAACCCCTCTCAAGGTACGCACAGTGCGTACAGCCTTACGGCTGCAGGCGCCACTGACAGGGACAGTAAAATATCATAATAATATCATAATATTATATAATTGTCACGCCTATTCAGTTGTGTTTGTTCCTAGTTTCATTTTCATGGACTTTTAATTTGTTATCATCAGTCACATGTTCTTTGTCTTCGTTTCCAGTCACTTGTATGTTTCTATGGACACCCCGATAGCACACTTAAAACCTTAGAGACGTCTATTTCGATGTCTGCATTTACATCTGCAAGATGTATTTTTTAGAGTGTTTGCTCATCTGCAATACGTCTCTGAGACGTCTCCTGTCAGATCATATATAGACATTTAGAAGATGCCTATATTTAGAATGTATGTAAAACTGCTCTTTCTAAGATGTTTCTCAGATGTTTTCCAGATCTCTAGCAGACATCTTACAGACGTACCTGCGCTATAATCATCATCACAGCTGCTCATCATTCAGTTCATAACCATTATGTATTTAAAGGGTAACTAAACCCCTGGTCAGAGCCTGACTCCACCCACTGGCAATATTTGAAAAATGCTGGAAAAGTAGGCAAAGCCCAGTGGAGAGGGGGGGGCGTGCATCTGAGATGTATCTCTCTGTAGGCAAGGGCGTGGTTAGCTGGTACTCTCTGACGTCAGAGGGTACCACAACTTCCAATAGGAAAATTCAACTGCAGTAGCCACTGTTCAACCTGAAGAGGGCAGCACTCAGGCGTTTTTACACCATATTTTGTAAAATTAAAACACTTTAAACACAAATGTCAAAAAAAAAATACTTGAATCAATGAACAGTACTAATAAAGCCCCATTCTTACAGATCATTAACTAAAAAAAGTTGGTTTAGGGTTTAGTTACTCTTTAAGTTCCTCCCTGTGCACCCTCAGTTTTCGGATAATGTTTGTTTTTGTGTTTGCTTTGTTGCACGCACACACTGTTACACCATATGTCTGTACCTGAGTTTATTCTATTATTAAAATACTTTTCGTACTGGAACCTTTTATTATCATCTTCTTCTTCATCCTGTGACAATAATATTGTTTGATGCACCATAAAATATGGAAAATTCTAACCTGAAGTTCCAGGCAGCCCAGTTTCGCCTCTCAGTCCTGTTGATCCTGGAAGACTCATGGTAACACCCACGTCACCTTAAATAAAGGAATCTTACGTAAACCTTTTTGGCATACATCAAGCATAATATGGACACTTCATAGGTTTATTTAGGAGCACCTTTTATTCCTTTAATTCCAGAATCTCCGGACCGTCCATAGGCACCAGGTGAGCCTTTGTCGCCCTGCAATAGAAGCCACAATGACTAAAAGCACTACACCCAAAATATTCTAACAGGACCCCATATACAAGGAGATTATGTGCAATGTTTTAAAGGGATAGTTCACTTTGAAATTAAATTTTGGTATGTTTTAGCTTACCCCACGGGCATCCAAGATGTAGGTGTCTTTGTTTCCGCAGTAGTTTCAATTTTTATATTTTTAAGGCAAACCGTTCTTGTCTGTCAGTCATATAATGCAGGTCTATGGTCACCACCTCAAAGAGCATGCACAGTGAAGTCCAAATTAAACAATTCCCCATCGTAAGTACACATTGATGGCCTAAGACACGAAACGAGCGGTTTGTGTGAGAAAACGAACAGTATTTATATCGTTTTTATCTCTACACAACCACGTCCAAGTGATCTGCAGGGTGCGATTTGTGAAAAAAACGGGGGGATGTTTTGAAACATTTTTATTCATAAAAATAAATCATGAGAACATGAGCTTCATTCACTGCATTTGCTGCTCTGGAGTTAGAGTTCTGCTCTAGAGTTTTCGCGCTGAAAAATTACATAAATATTTGTACTTGGTGACATTCTGAAAAGCCGTACATGGATCAAAGCTAATGGACAGGATCAGATAAATCAGAGCTTAGATTCTCTGCCTGAGCCCGAACTTGATCCGACCCGGGCTGGGCCCTTGATCGAGCACTCGTGTTACAAAATGCAACACGTCACGTGTCATGCTCAGCGTCTCCTCCACTCGCACGCATCACACCGGGCCCGGGATAATAAACTTTAAAGTCCACATGAAATCAAAATTGACCATATTTACTTTGTTTGCCTAAAATGATCGTTTTGTGGTAAACAATTCATCCATGCAAGTCAATCCACACAAAACATTTTTTTGCCTTCGTAATCTTTAATCAAAATCTGAAAATGCCCCTCCCCTCTGCATTGGAGGACCTTCCCTGATGACGTAGGTTTGACGGCTTGGTTTGGGAAACGCTTAACCACTCCCCTCAAACCGTTAGTCTGCTATGAGCAGAGATGGAGAGGAGGAGCGCTAGAGTAAAACCCTGCCCTCTGTTCAATATTCCTTTTCACTGAGAAATACGTCACAACACTGGAGAAAAGTCATTTGCAACTTCCGGTTCCGATTTATTTTGTTTAAAAAATATTCTATATTCTAAAACATTGTTGAATTAAATTAGAGTTGTAGCCTGCTAGGCATACTCCTCCTAGGCCATCCAAAGTTCATTCTTGTTCATTTTCTGTGCATCATTGTTCACGTTTTTTTTTTTTTTTTTACGTTTCTTCATTCGGATCCATTTGCGATCCATTTCATTCTGAATAAACAAACAAGGCAGTTTACATGATTTGTCCTTGTTGCATTATTCATTAAGATAATAATTAATAAATACACGCACAATTATCCGTGAACTTGATAAATGTTGCAGTCGCAGATATGTTTTACTATGCACAAACAAATGCCTTTCAACTTATGTGTGCAAAATTCAGAAGCAGTAAATGAATGTGCAGAAATTTGTACAGAGATTCTGTAGGCCTACTATATGTGTTGTAGCCATTAAATAAGCTCATTTAGCTTCATATTTGTTAAAATATTATAATGTTATTTTTTCCATCTATGTTGATTTATGAAAAGTGAACAGCACGAGTAAGATAGGATGTGCAGTATATCGGGAGACTTGGAGTGGGTCAGACATGATTTTGACCACTTCATTAAGTTTTGTTTTGTAGAAAACCTTTCTTTAAAGTGAATTTCGTTTTGTAAAAAATTGTATCTTAATTTTAATACATTTTTCATCAACAAATTGCATGTATTTAATAAATAAGAAGTATATAGCAGCTATAGCAGATATAGGCTATAATCATGGAGGCGCCGGCGCGCCCCGGTCACTTGCACTGCACGTTATGGAGCGCATCTCATCATAAATTAACTGAAACTAAGTGTATGCCTCACAGAGAATATTAAGAAATATATCTAAAGAAAGCTTGAAATGTCTTTAAACGAAACAATTCAAAACGAAAAGAAATAGGCAACACTCTGATGCAATCCATGCATTTCTCCATATATGCGCATTCACTACGGAGATGGCGATCATCAACTTCATCTTTGCTTCATCTCAACTTCCCTGGCGCCACCCCTGGTTATAACGGCCCACGTATTAAAAAATGGTCGGGTTTAAATCGGGCTCGGGCTCATAATTACAGTTAATGTGTCGGGCCGGGCCGACAAAGTCAATTCGCCCCATTCGGGCTTCGCGTCTACAGCGCCGCGCGAAACGCCTTCGCGCCGCAGGACCTCTAGACGCACGTAAATGCGTCTTTACATTGACTTAACATTGAAATTACTCGCGCCAGACACTCAAGAGTGAGTGAGTAGCCTAATCAAAAAACCTTTGCGTTTAGCCTCAATTGAGTAAAACACCGTAGGCTATGTGTAACTTCGGCCATTCGACGTGGTGTGACTGGGACACTAACTCTGCTTGTCATCATAGAAACAGATAACCAGATTGTGATGTTTATTCCCGCTTCAGTAATATGCTGAATATGCGGCATAAAAAAAGACCTGCAACCGTCTCGCAAGTGTTGATAGGCTATTACTCGTGATGTGTAACCAATCATATAGCGCCGTGGGCGGGAGCAAGTCTTCAGAGTGGTGATTACAGAGAGGCTGCGGAGCCAGTCAAAGTAGCGCATTTTAAAATAAAATGGACTTTAATCAAACCACGGATCCGTGATAAGTTTTGTGATCCGCCTCGCCACTAGTGTAGTAGCACTGATCACTTTGAGGGGGGGATAAATTTATCCCCACCGGGGATAAAAATAATTAAGCAGAGGCAGGGATACATTGACCAGAAAGGGGGAAATCCCCACGCATCCCCCCCGGCAAATCGCACCCTGCCTGAGGGCGCGCGCGCTTCCTGGTGTGTGACGTGTGCGCGCGTTCTGGCTTAGTCTGCGCAAGCGCCGGAAAGTGTACAAGAGGTAAAAACTATATAAATGCTGTTCGTTTTCTCACACAAACCACTCGTTTCGTGTCTTAGGCCATCAATGTGTACTTACGATGGGGAATTGTTTAATTTGGACTTCACTGTGCATGCTCTTTGAGGTGGTGACCATAGACCTGCATTATATGACTGACAGACAAGAACGGTTTGAGCTAAAAATATCAAAATTGAAACTACTGCGGAAACAAAGACACCTACATCTTGGATGCCCTTGAGGTAAGCTAAAACATACCAAAATTTAATTTCAAAGTGAACTATCCCTTTAAATCATAAAGGGTTTTAGGAGTCAGAGAGAGATGGGCTCATTTTCCTACCCTGGGTCCAGGCATTCCAGGGAAACCTTCAATTCCAGACTGTCCTGTAGGCCCTGGCATTCCCTTAGGCCCTGAATAACCTTTTTCTCCGGGAACACCTTTAGTACCTTTTGCATCACTGGGCTCACCTGGATGTCCATCTTCCCCATCGCTTCCTGGATAACCTGGAACACCTTTTGTACCTATAGCCAAAGGAAAGTTGAAAGAAAAGCTCTAATTATCTGTCTGAAAGGGATCTTTTTGTTTTATTCACATCAGCAAAAACCAAACGCAGAAATGTAAATAATCAGAGTATGACCAAATTCTGATTAAATTAAATTCGGGTCCGTTTTGACCTGGAAGATGTACAAAAACATTTCTAAAAAATCCACAGTTTTTAGTATGAAAATGAAACTTGACTGTTTTCAGATTTTTTTTTATTAAAAATTTCAGAGAACTACAGAACTTCAACTAAATTGTTACATCTTTTGCGTAGATTGTAGATTTTTTTCTCTCCATCTGTTAGATAAGCTGCTTTTCTACCATCTGGCCAAACCGTTCTCATTGCTTAACCGTTCTATTTCATGCCGATCAGGCCCAGTCGGTACGGATATGTTTTCATTTTGCACTGTGGGGCTCTTTGTATTGTAATACAAATGCATCAGTCTGCCATCAGTCCGGGCTGAGAATTGTCACGTGTCAGTGTTTGTTTGGACTTTCAGTTTGAGTTTTGATTGGTTCCTGTTCTCCTTTGTTCTTTTCTCGCCACTCCTCTGTATCCATGGTTACTGTCATTATCACTTTTGTCACCTGTTTAGTCATCATCGTCAATTGTATCACCTGTGTTCTGTTAATCAGTGTTCATCTGTGTTTGTATTTAGTTCCATCTGTTCAGTCAGTCCTTGTCCGATCTACGTCGTATAATGTGTGTGTGAACCCTCTGCCCGTCTTCTATGTACCAGTTTGATTTATATTGTGAGTAGAATTTGCATTGGAACTATTGACTCTTCTTCATCTTCTTCTGCCTGCACCTCACTGTGACAAGAATGGTTTGTTATCGTGCCGTGCCAAACCAAGCTCAAGTCGAAAAAATAACTGGAACTGTTCCTTTCCATTCTTCAAAATATTCCCCCGACAGTGAAAAAGAGCTTTAGATATAAATTACTTCTGTAAAATGCATACCTTTTTCCTGCAATCATGCAAATTAGTTTTCCTTTTCACTTATTTTCTCACTTTGTTTATAAACATGCATGTGCATGCACAAACAATAATTCTGAAATTAAAGTAAAATGATAATGTCTGTTTGTAGATCAAAAGTCCATAGACCAAATAGTCTAAATTTGAAAAGAGAAAGAGGGTTTGAAAAGGGAGAAGTCCACATTTCACCCTACTGCGACTTATTGATGAAGCACTGCAGCATGAAAAGGAGATTGTTTATCATCTTTTTTTCATCTGAAAGTAAACACTTATGCAAGTAAAATGGAACATATTTTGTTTGAAAACATTTCAGAGTAATATTGATGTTGAAAAAGAATATGCAGATTTCATAAATTTGGACTGTTTTGAGCAGTCATGAGTTATAAGTTCAAAGGAATTTAATAAAATCCATACTAGTAATTCTCATATTATATTTTCTTATAAATTTCACATGATATATTCAAATTACATTTCTTCTATAAATATTGATAAAAATAGATATTATTTCGTATCACACTGGTTTTTGCTGTAGTTCTTGTAACATTTTAAATTTCAAAGAATTTCTTCATATTTTAATTAATAAAGGGGATAAATATAGCAATAGCATGGTGAAAACCAAATGGACTCGGAAATGCAACAGGTGTATCCAGTTTTTTTCAATGCATTAAAAGGGTTAATATTGTAATGTACCTGTGCATGTAAACATGGCCAATGTATGCAGAAATAAGGCTTCTTTTAAATACACGGAAAATATGAGACATTTCGACATTTAGAGCTCTCATAGCTTCTAAAATTCATATGAACAGGTTTGAAATTAATAAACGCCAACCTGCCAAATGCGGGTAAAAATCAACTGTGGCGGGTAACGCTGTCAAATCACTAGCCAATTTGGCGTGTTACTATATTTACACACTTACTCGTGTAAGCCAAATCTGGGCAGATTTGGAGCAAATACTCAACTCGTGAGTCATCATGATATATTAAATACACTGATTTTGCGCATATCTGGCTTACTTTAACATGCACGTCACTACGTAACGCAACAAATAACGGCGAGTGCTTTATTTGCATTGAAGCAATAGCGAAGATTAAAAAGCATTTGGTTAACAGAAAAGACATTGTTATTTTCCAACATCCTACATTTTTTTTGATTTTCTTTGTACTGTATTGATCTGTCTGTCCACCTAAAATGCATTTTTGGTGAAAAGGATGAGGATAAAAGAGGAAGGGATGAGATGGCTGGATGACAGGATTTTGTTTGAATAAGAAATTAATGTATGAAATCCAAATTTTATGTGTTATGTTCATTGGATTAAGTGTTTTAGGTTTCACACTTGGGACTCTAATTTTGAGTCTTAAATTACCAGACTAATCAAGGGAGTAGCCATTTTAGTTTCAGTTTGCTCAGCTCTCTCAAGCATTAAAGGTTGTATCAGTGATTTCAGGCCCAAAAATAAATGATCACATTCATCTAATCTTTCCTAACGATCCGCTAGCTGCCCGCCCCATAAGCATGCCGTCAAAAAAACGCGTCTCTCTAGGCAGCCTAGGCTCCGAGATCTGCACACAAAAACAATCTGGTTTTGAGTGGTACACCAACCACTCAAAACCAAAATAAATAGTGTTCCAACCAATTACCGACAGGGGTGGGTGTTGTGAGGTTTTGCGCTCGTGCACGGCTGCCTATGACGGCTGCACGCGAAAACCTCACAACACCCACCCCTGTCTGTGATTGGTTGAAACACGATTTATTTTGGTTTTGAGTGGTAGTGAAAGCAACTGTTTTTGTGTGCAGATCTCGGAGCCTAGGCTGCCAAGAGAGACGCGTTTTTTTGACGGCATGCTTATGGGGTGGGCAGCTAGCGGATCGTTAGGAAAGATTAGATGAATGTGATCATTTATTTTTGGGCCTGAAATCACTGATACAACCTTTAAGCTCCATGTGACTGCCGCTCCAGTTTTCTTTAATGTTCATGCCCTCGAAAGCATTGTCAGTAAGTAATTATTGTAAAAGGTGTAAATTGAGAATATTTTCTTTATTTCCTATGCTATATTGGTAATAATTAAGTGTTGTTTTATACAGCATTGCTCAACGGGTAACTCTGCTCTGTCAGCCTTTATATTGTGTATATATTTTGAATTCTTTCAAATACCAAATTGGCCGGTGAGTGAAAAAGTAAATTCCAAACCCTGCATATGAAGTATGCTACTCTTTGTGTCCTTGAGTAGAAAATAAATATGATTGTAGTCACCTCTGGGGCCAGTGAAGCCAGGTTCTCCCATTTTTCCATGGTCACCTTTTGCTCCCTTCATGTCTGCTTTCATATTTGGTAGCATTTTAATGATTGCCTTTTCACCTGGTGGTCCCACCAGCCCTCTGTCACCTTGAGAAAAAGCATATACACACCACATGCTCAAGACATTATGCATATTTCATTTTCAATATAATCTTAAATAGTCCACCAAGAATACAATATATAGACTACAATGACACATACATCATTTAAAAAGAAGTTATGTAATGAGAAATTAATGCAAAAGTTCCTCCACAGTCCAAATACAGGTTGCAAATCATTTTAGTCTAACCTTTGGTTTGAGCAGCACATTTAAGCACATATTGTATAATCAGTCTATTATTTTGCAAATAGGCTGTTGCTGACAGATGGAGCAGTTAAAAAAATATTTTAAAAACACTGAAAAGAACAGCCAAGAAATGGCCATGAAAAACGGAATTATGGAATTATTACATTTATAAGGGATACTTGTAAGTGGGGAAAAATAAATAATAAATCAAATATATGACCATGGTAGAATGTATATTACATATTGTGCATTTACATGCATACAGAATCATGCTCTTGATTCACCTTTTTCTCCTGGAGGGCCAGGAAGTCCTTTTGGACCTTGTTGTCCTTGAAATCCTATTTGTCCTTTCTTTCCTGAAAGTCCTTTCAAACCTGGCTCACCCAGCTTTCCAGGAAAACCTGTCATGCCCTGACCACCTTTGAGACCTTTGTTGTTTATGAAAAAATAATAATGCAATATTCAATTAATGCCATTTTGGGTTTAAGCACCATCAATGATCAAACTATTTCTATCTGCTTATTGCAAACTAAACATATTTAAATCTGCCAATTCTAAGTAACATTAAATCAAGAACAAAAAGACGAATGACCTCTTAACCCTTGATGACCAGTAAATCCAGAGGGCCCTGGTTGTCCTGGATCTCCTGGGGCCCCAATATTTCCTGGTACCCCAACATTTCCAGGGTCTCCAATGGCACCCTTTACTCCACTGGGTCCATAAGGGCCTGGATCTCCCTGGTCTCCCCTTACTCCACTTGGACCTAAAGAGACGTTTAAGCATTGTTAGGAGAAAGAGGATTTGCTTCATTCCACTAAAATCAAATCCAATGTATAATAAACATGTACACTACAAGTCAATTGGTTTGGACATACTTGACTAAATTTATGTTTCTGATCCTAAAGACCATTTGATTAAGAATCTAAAGAGATAAAGACCAAGAGTTGGAGCAGAGAATAAAGGAAAATCAGTCAATAAGAGTCCAGTACACTGGCCATTGATTTCCCAGTCTGTTTCCATGTACGGTATTGCTGAATGATTACTAGATAAAAACGCTTGCTTAACTGACCCTAACATTAAAAAATGAGGAGTGAGCTTTGGTAGATGTAACAAGTCCCCTGTTATTGAAGGTATTTGGTAGTTCTGGGTTAATTCTCTACTTTTCTTTTCCGGTATGAGGGCAACAAAAGAAGATACCTTCTGAATTTTCTGATGTTTTTCCCATCAATTTAATTACCTGGTTCTCCGGTTTTTCCTGATGGTCCAGGAGGTCCTTTGTAACCGGGCTGCCCAGGAAAGCCTAATGTTCCTTGCGGTCCAGGTTTTCCTATCTCTCCTTGAAAACCTGGAGGACCACCTTCACCCTTGAGGCCGATCATACCTGGCATTCCCTCCATACCTGTGTGACATCACATCCTTTAGTGAGTGTCATTAACAACAGAACTGATCCACCTTAATCATAGACAGACTTTCACTTTTGAGCTTCTGAGGGTTGGAGACAGAGAAGTTTTAGAAGTGGCATAAAATATGCTTTTTACAAATGCAAGAGGTGGCATAAATGTTTTTACATAGGATCACAATCACAGAAAAGTAAAATGTGTGCAGATAATCATGAAATCATATCTTAAATTCAACATTTTTCTATCCACAAAATAAAACATTAATCAAATAATAATAATAATAATAGAAATAAATCATACATTTCATACATAGATACCATGTTTTATTGACACTAAAACATTTTAAGACTATTTGGGTTTGGCACATGACTTTAATATGCAGCCCTAGGAAGAAACTAGAAATGGAAAGTTTGTTTGCTTGAAAGTTTAAAATGCTTTTAAAAGAGTCAAAAGTCAAAAGACTATAAACCATCAGCATTATGTCAACCATTATGGGTTTGACAGACACCTGGTTTTAAGATACGTTTTCGTTGATCCAAACACAAGTGGATTACTTTAAATACAGGTGTAAAAGGGGTCAAAAACTTTTTGAGCTTGTCCACTTTTGACCACTTCCAGAGGTAGTCGAAAACGCAAAACAAATGTTTCCAACTTTCGCATGTTAATACCATATGTCGCAATGTTGTGCCAATAATACATGGATTATGATCAAAATTGCTGTTAATATTCACATCCTTTCCATTCGCTTCCTTTTGCCCTCGCTTGTAAGCATAATGGCTTCACTCATTAAATTTTTTGCGTTGCAGTCTGCGCTCCTGCGACAGTGATGTAGAGTGTGACAAAAACAGAAAGAAGGGTCAACTCTTGATGAAATCTGAACAAAAATTGCTCACAGGAGATGCATTTAAAACGCATGTTAAAAATACCAGGTGTAAACAGTAATGCATCTAGGCTGACCACCTGTGATTGGTTCACTGAAAACTCATCTTATCAGGTGTAAAAAGGGCCATAGACACATGAAGTTCTCACCTGGGTATCCTTTTTGGCCTGGGTCTCCTGGAAAGCCAGTGTCACCCCTCTGTCCTGGCAGTCCTGGTTCTCCAGGAGCTCCAGTAGATGCTCCTAAAACTTCACCATGTTCACCCTTTTCCCCTGAAGCACCATCCAAACCTGGTACACCAAAGATGCCTGGAGCTCCTTTCACACCTTTGGTGCCAGAATATCCTAAATTGCCCCGAGGTCCAACAAAACCTATGTGGTCAAAATCAAATAATCAGAGCTAAAAAGGCCTAATAGACAGACAGGGGTTAAAGTATACAGAATGATTAAATAAAATGTACAATAACACACAGGCCACCCAATGCTCACCCCTTGGCCCAGGTGGGCCTCCTCTTCCTGGTTCACCTTGCTCTCCTTTAGCCCCGGGTCCTCCAGAAAGACCTGGCATGCCTTTGAGACCTGGTACTCCTAAAACACACATATATGGGCAGGCATAACGTAACTAGAGAGAAAATTATTATAATAATAGTTTTTATTACATTTTTTTACTGTGGAAAATATTACAATAATACATCCAATTACCAGGAAATCCTTCCAACCCTGGGAGTCCAGGCTGCCCGGGCTCTCCAGGTGGCCCGGGATCTCCAATACACTCCACTGTAACAAGATTAACATGTCTATATATATACAGTATATATAAACTATAAAAATAAACAGTTGGTTATTGGTGATCATAGATGGTGGATTGACTGCAATGTGGTGAAGCACCAAAGGCCCGTTCATGCCAAGGACTACATATCACTGGATTATACCATGGTCTGGGTGAATACTCGATTCTGATTGGCTGCAGGGTGTCCATTAAAAAGTGATAGAGGACACCTAGTAAAGGAGTTCTGGTGAAACTGACTGTTTACCGTTCGAAATTAATAAATAAATGCGCTGGCTACATCACCTGTGAGTAACCATAGCAACAGGCAGTAAACTGAAGGGTTCTACGAGCTGAGCGGACTATAAATATCTCCGATTGCTAAATAAACCGTCAGGCGTAACCATGGAAACCAAGTTATTGTTTGTAAAAACTTTAGATTTCGATTGTAAAACTAATTAAAATATAAACTAATGTTTTAAAAATTTGTTATTTGGCAAGTGACCATGGTAATTTGGCAAGTGACCATGATATAAGCGGGTTAATGCCCTTCGAGGTGTCCATTGTCAGGTATTAATGGACTTCGGCGGAGGCAACCGTCCAACGCACAGGTTCACGCCTCGCCGTCGTCCATTAATACCTGACAATGGACACCTCAACGGGCATTAACCCTTACATAACTTTCAGAACAGTTTCCAGCTGATGAATGATAAAAACATTGACAGCAAATCAGAATTCACCTGTCTTTAAAAAGTTTGAGTGTTTAAAGTGGCAGAGGACAACTGCAGTGCTCGCTTATAATAAACACAATGTTCTCTTTCATCATCTCGTTTCGAGATCCACCTATGGGAAGGGCATCCTGTACCTGACCTCTGCAGAAGCATCCAATTGCACCAAGTCTGGCTAACAGACAGAAGCGCTGCCAATGCCAGGTAAGGCCACACCCCCTTACCTAAGGCATATAGCTGTCAGGCCCGCTCCTCCCCCTCAGTTGACATTCGCTTCTTGCGATCTCTGCACTGACACAGTTCGGTTGGATTAACGTTACGCTGCTCACTTTCGAGTCTTCAGGAGGACATATCGCCAGATCAGCCTCCGCCAGACGTGAGTGACAGTCGTTTCTTCAGCCTATCCGCTGTGTTTTTTGCATCCGGAGCCGCCCGAGCTCTCACTGTCCTTCACCTGCTCCTCCTTACATGGCTGCCCACCACAGATTTTTCCGAGTTCTTCACCGCTGTCCCACCCATGGCTATGTGACCATCTAAACCGCCGCTTCGCTGGAGAACAGCCTATCACGACGAGCCTGCCTGGCTGCGTGTGGTGCTCTCATCACCGCTAAGGACCCTCTCGTTCTGCGCGGTCTGCTTGGGCTTAACACGCTCAAGAAGCTTTGGAGAACCCAGAGATTTGCGGTCATTGTAATTGCTGCCCATGTAGCTACCGGAGGACTCCCGGAGCGCCACCTCTCTAAAATATTTGAGCTGACATCAGCCCAATCCGCATTCCCTGAAGAGGACATCTTCGCAGGAAAACCGAACTTTCGTTGACGAACCGGCCGGTTCCGGTGACAGGGATGACTTGGTCCTTTTAGCGTTCCCTAGGCTAGCGCTTACGCGGCTTTGCTTCAGTCCATCCTCCTGGAAGTTTGTGAGCGAGCGGCCGTTCGTCTCAACATTGTGTGGCCAGCTCCATAGAGCGCCACCGACCATGATAGGAATATTTACGACGGGTAAGCGCTGGGACCACCGCCCAGTCTGAGGAAAGAACTCTTAAAAAACGTTTTTTCCAGCGTTCGCGAAGCTCATAAGCACGGCTGGAGCGTCCCGCTAGACTGTTAACACGGTCTTACAGGCCTTGATGTGTTATGATTACGGGTTGAGGCTTTCAATTTATGCCTTCCAAGGAAGGTGGCCCCGAACGCAAGCAGCCTGCCTGTTGTTCGACCGTTGGGAGTATCGAGCCCGCGTTCACGGGCCACGAGCCCTCCGGATTCTCTCCCCGTCCCGGAACCCCTGTCCAAAAGACACAGGGTCTCCCGCGGACGGTCGGTTAATCCCGTCTCGTGGCTGCCCAGCCCGTGTGTTTAGTGGACGTTGTGTGTGTGTCCCCCCCCACCCCCCAAGTTACAGGGGGGCTGTCGTGAGGAAAAGTACATAAGCAGTGTTACCACACCGCACACAATTGGTTCCCCTCATCCAGTTATTAAAGGCTTCGGCCCCAGTGTTTCCCAACACAAAACACACACATTACTAAACAACACATTTAACAAACGAATCAAATTAATTTGTGCAGATTTTTATATCTGCCAACATAGAGAGCAAATCTCTCTGATCCCATGCATGTCGCCCTGAGTCTGTCCACAAGAGGGCGCCTTGGCCTCACAAATCAACCAGCTGGGCTCACACAGCTCAGTTGCGGCTGCCCAGCCCATGTGTTTTTAGTGGACGTTGTGTGTGGAAGGCTTCGGCCCCTGTGTTCCCCAACACAAAACACACACATAACTAAATAACACTTTTAAACAAACAAATTAAATAAATCCATTACAGAGAGAGTATCTCTCTCCGCGGATATTATTTTTCTGCCTGCACTTGAGACTGCCCAGTTCATGTGTTCAGGAGATGTGCCCACTAGATGGCGCCTTTGCATCACAAATGAACCAGCTGGGCCCATACAGACTCGCGCTCGCGAGTCACGAAGCGGCTTGGCAAGCCGTTTCAGCACCCGAGTGGGTTTTGCGTACCGTAACCCAGGGTTATAGGCTGCAGTTTGCAATAAAACCTCCGCAATTCAACGGCGTTCTCTCTTCTCACACAGAAGAAAATGCCTCACACATTCTGAAAGAGGAAATTTCCTCCCTCCTAAACAAGGGAGCGATTCAGATGGTGCCACCCAATCTGATAAACCATGGTTTTTATTCCTGGTATTTTCATGTTCCAAAAGGCGTGGCGCCCCCCGCCCTATATTGGACCTTCGAGTTTTGAACAAACATTTGAGGAAATACAATTTCAGAATGTGACACAAGGCTCTCTCCCCGTGCCATAAAGCAGAATGACTGGTTCACATCAGTCGATCTGAAAGATGCTTTCTTTCACATAAGCATCTACCCTCCACACAGGAAATATCTTCGTTTCGCCTACCAAGGCATTTGTTACGAATTCACAGTTCTTCCGTTCGGGCACAATTTGAGTCCCTGAACTTTTTGTCTGTGTGCGGAGGCGGGAGTGGCGCCCCTGAGACTATCAGGGCTGAGAATTCTGACTTACATAGACGATTGCCTCATCATAGCCAAATCGAAGGAGAAGCCGGGTGCTCGCGTACATCACATCCCTCGGGTTCAAGGTGAATGCGAGCAAAAACAATCTGACTCCCAGTCAGAATGTCATTTTCCTGGGCTTGGAATTGAACTCAGTCTCCATGCGAGCGCGTCTCTCTCAAAAACGCTCGCTGATGGACTGCCTGTCTCAGTTCAGTGAAGGGGCGAGAGTAAAATATCGCACATGCCTCAGGCTGCAGTGTCTCATGACTTCATCTATCCAAGTTGTGCCGTTGGGTCTCCTGAGAATGAGAGCGTTCACGAAATGGGTTTTGTCACTACATTTCAGCCCGATTCGCGATCTCTGCCGCTCGGCAACGGTGAAGCGTGCCTGCTCGGCGGCCCTGTGCCATTGGGAGAGCGAGAACTTTTACGCACGGGGAACCCCCCTCAGGACTGTTACGATGCGGAAAGTTTTGACAACAGATGCATCCTTAACAGGCTGGGGAACCACCCAGGAAGGCAGAACGGTGAACGGTCTGTGGCTGAGCAGACTACGTTCATCGCACATTAACTGTTTAGAGCTTTTACCATTTGGAAAGCTCTGAATCATTTTCTGCCTCGCCTGCAGGGACATCCCGTTCTAGTACGGTGCGATAATACCACGGCAGTGGCTTATATCAACCGTCAGGGCGGCATGCGCTCGTCGAAACTCCGTGCTCTAGCTTACAGGCTTTTGGTGTGGAGCAGAATAGACTGAATAGACTGGCATTCTGAACAAAGGCGCGGATCTGCTATCGAGGGGAAACCCAATTTACGGGGATTGGCGTCTTCACCCGCAGATAGTGGAGATGTTATGGATGAGATTCGGACAGGCAGCCGTAGATCTTTTCGCCTCGCGCGAAAACCACCATTGTCCTATGTTCTTCTCGCTAAAGGACGTGGACGCGCCCCTCGGGGCAGAAGCACTGGCCCACCCATGGCCCAAAGTGCTGCTGTATGCTTTTCCTCCCCTGTGCCTGATAATTTCACACTGGCCAGGGTGAGAGAGCACGGCCTGTCTCTCATTCTGATAGCACCCAGGTGGCCCAAAGCCCAGTGGCTGGCAGAGATAATCCCTCTGTTATACGCCGAGCCATGGCGCCTCCCCCCTCGCACAGACATACTGTCCCAAGCCAACGGGGAGATTTACCACCCCCACCTGGACAGGGTGGCTCTCTGGGCCTGGCCCGTGAGAGGACGAACCTAAATGCACTGGGGCTCCCGCCGCGTGTAATCGCCACTACTCAGAATGCCAGGGCCGTTTCCACGCGATCCCTATATGGCTGTAAGTGGCAAGTGTTCGAAGGGTGGTGTGATGGGTGTGGTCTCACATCTTATCAGTGCTCGGTGCCTGATATTTTGTGTTTCCTGCAAGACCTCTTTGAAAGAGGCAGGTCCTTTTCCACCATTAAGGTCTACCTGGCTGCGATTTCAGCCTGTCATGTGGGTTTTGAGGGCTCCACCGCCAGGCAGCACCCTCCAATCCGCAGATTTATGAAGTGTGCAAGCCGCTCTTTGTCGGTCATCAGGAGATCTGTTCCAGAGTGGGACCTCTCCATGGTGCCTCGAAGCGCGGTCTCTGTATCCTTTTGAGCCTCAGGGGAGAATTTCACTTAAGCTGCTGTCCCTCAAGACAGCTTTGCTCTCGGCCTTGGCATCTGCTAAATGGGTCAGTGAGCAACATGCACTCTCAGTTCACCCCTCGTGCGCCAAATTCTCCCTAAATGGAGATAAGGTTTCCCTTAAGCCTAACCTGGCCTTCATGCCGAAATGCTTCCCTGCGTTCACTTCGGAGGTTTGGGAGCTATCCGCTTTTCACTCTCCACCATTTGCCTCCCCGGAGGATCAGGGGCTGAATGCTCTGTGTCCTGTCCGTGCTCTGCAAGCATATATGACCAGTGCTTTCCGCAAGAGCGACCAGCTCTTTGTTTCAAGGGCTCCCCCGCACAAGGGGATTCCCATTTCAAAGCAATGCCTCTCACATTGGCTTGTGGACGCTATACTATGGCTTATGAAGCAAAGGGAGTGCAGCCCCCAGGGGGCATCAGAGCTCATTCCACAAGGGGCTTAGCCACCTCTTGGGCTTTGTTTAGGGGAGTGCCACTGCAGGACATCTGCTCCGCGGCCAGCTGGGCCTCTCCTCATACCTTTGAGCATTACTACCGGTTGGATGTCACCAGAACCTCGGTGGCACACTCGGCCCTAGGGGTAGGGTCCTCTTAGCCCTTTCCCACAGCCCCGTTGGGTTAACCATCGAGGAGTGAATGGGCCAGCTGGCCATGTTCATTCCTGTCACCAAGCATTTGCATTCCTTCTTGGGTTTAGCTATGTGCACTGGTGGTGCGGGGGCTATTATCATGTATGTGTCTCATGCATGTTTCATGCCCTGCTTGCCCACAGCAGTTTAGCATGGCGTCACCCTTGCAGGGTCATGTTTGTGGGACGTGTCAGGCACCGCCTCTCTGAGGTGACCGTCCTTCTCTGGCCTTCAGAACCTCACTGTGAGTGTATTGGGCAATCGGGGAGCTGTCCATGTCTCTCCCATAGGTGGATCTCGAAACGAGATGATGAAAGAGAACAATAGGTTACTGTTGTAACCCCGGTTCTCTGAAACATCGAGTGGAGAGATCCACCAGCTTTGCCCTGCTTGCCGCACGAGAAGCGAATATACTTACTGAGGGGGAGGAGCGCGCCTGACAGCTATATGCCTTAGGTAAGGGGGTGTGGCCTTACCTGGCATTGGCTGCGCGCTTCTGTCTGTTAGCCAGACTTGGTGCAATTGGATGCTTCTGCAGAGGTCAGGTACAGGATGCCCTTCCCATAGGTGGATCTATCCACTCGATGTTTCAGAGAACCGGGGTTACGACAGTAACCTATTGTTATTATCCATTGGTGCGGACAACAACAGTTAACGTCATAGTTATCTTTACAGTTATCTTTAAAGATCTTGTTGTAGATTTGATCCAGCTACCTTCGATATTCCATTGATCTTCTCTTGAGCTACAGTCTCCTGTAAGACACATGTAAAATAGACATGAATACAAAGACTAAGAAGAAGAGTATAACATTCTGTGGATTTGCTAATCTCACTAGAAAAAAAGAAAAATATTCAATACAAAAAGCAAAACACAGAAATTACAATTTTCTAGTGGTCTTAGAGAATTTTCACACCTGCTCATATATATATTTACTTTATAATAACTTCTAACACTTTATTGTGATGGTCCTCCAACAGACATTTTACTGACTATAAGTAACTTTGCAACTACATGTCAACTTAATCTAACCCTAATGAGAGTTAGTAGACATGTAGGTGCAACGTTACTTATAGTCAACAGAATGTGTTAAAGGGACCATCAAAATGAAATGTTCATTCTTATATTGTTCAATTTGGATCATTCATAGCTACCAAACAGCTTTTTGCATTTGTACTTTTGTAAAATTAAAATAAAAAGTGAACTAGGTTATAAATGAACTGAAGTTTAATGACATTTCCAAGCATTTTAATGCACATTAAATAATGATCTGTTAAGCAGACAGTCTACTAATAATCTAATAAGTTAGTTGACATGTAGTTGCATAGTTGCTTATAGTCAGCAGAATGTTCAAAAGGGACTGTCAAAATAAAGTGTTACCAGTATAACTGGTTACACTTTATATTAGGTGTCTTTAACTATTATGTACTTAAGTAAAATAAATAAACAAACAAACAAACCAAATTGTCAGGCACAATGTACTTATTGTATTCATGTTCTATTGCAAAACACTTTTACTACTATTAAGGTGTGATATGGGTAATGTTAGGGACAGGTTTGGTGGTATGGGTAGGTTTAAGGGTTGGTCAAGTGGTCAACAGTGTACAGGGGTCAATAGCTTGTTAATGTTTAAATAAACGTATTAAAGATTACATAATGATTAACAGTTCAGTATTAAATAAAAAAAGCTAACAAATCCCATTAAACTTCAATTCATATATTACCTAATTCAATTTTTTTTTACATTCACAAATGTTGTGAAAAAATAGTTTAATTAGTCATTTTAAGCACATCACACACTATTCATATTAATATATTATTCAGTAACTCATCATAACCACAGTTCTGTCAAGACCACTATCATCAAAGATGATTGACAATTAGCATATTTAGCATTAGGTCTCATAGCTATTTGAATATATATTAACTAATAATCCGTTAAGCATTATATAATGTATGTTAATGATTTATCAATTAAGCTTTCAAATAATAAATGCAAATCATTTAATCAATCTGTCAAAATCATTTGTAGATTTTTAAAAAGTGCAATATCATATTAACTGAAAGTTTAATAACATTTGTGAGCATTTCAATTTACATTAAATAATGATCTCTTAATCATTATGTAATGTTTAATAAGTTCATTAGTTAACATTAACAAGCACATTATCTCATATTTCTAGAGTTGGTAAAGAGTTACCAAAATATTAAAAAGGCAACATTTATATTTTTGTGTTTAGTTTAACTAAAACTAAATAAACAAAAATGAATCAATAAAATTAATAAACACTGTTTAGAATTTAATAAAATGACAGTAACAAACAACAAAATGAGCAATTCTTTAAAATTACAAAAATTGTGAAAAAAGTGAAAACAGAAAAGATAAAACATAAAACCTAATTCAAAATATGAACAAAAACTATAATAATACTGTTTATTGATGATACACAAATAACACTGGTACACACCTGGAGCACCACGAAAACCATTTACTCCAGCAACACCAATTTGTCCGTTATCTCCAGGAAGGCCCTTTACACCTTTAGTTGCTCCAAGAACTTGGCCAGGTTGTCCTGTTGGGCCTTTTGGACCTGGAAGACCTGGAGCACCTGGGTATCCCTTCTCTCCAGGCTCACCTACAGGACCCTCTCCCTGAAGGAAAACAAGCATACAGATGCATCTAAATGATATACTTTGGTTAAGACTGGCATCAGAGTTAAAACTTTCCTTGATCAATATCACAGAAGTCACTACACAATGCACAGTGCACATCAATACAGTCACTGTCTTCTCATTAGTGTTGTTTTGAAGTGTTTTGAAATGCAAGACTCACAGGAGATCCACTTAGACCTGGTTCACCATCTTTTCCATCTCTTCCAGGCCTTCCCTGCACTCCTGGGAAACCAATAGCACCTGGGTCCCCTGGGTCACCAGGTAATCCTGCATTTCACAAGTGCAGACAAAATATAAAAATTTGCACATCGTTGCTTTCAGGTGGAAACCAAACCGCTACTTTTCAGATTTTTTTTTATTTTTTTAATAATTAAACACTGTGTTGTCAAAGTTGATATTGTGGCTTTATATATGATCAGACACTTTCATGTGTCATTGTGTTATTAATATTTTACCAAAAGCAAGCTCAAATGGAGCTACAAGGTTTTTGACCAGCTTATGTCAGATATATGCGTTTTGTCAATCATTAGACCGGCTGCAACTAAGGCACTAACTGCAGTGCATCATTTTAGGCTCTCTTTCAAGGGAATATAGACATCACACCATGGTGTTGATGCAATGGGAATGCCTGTAAACCGGTGTCTGAGTCACGTGTAGTACACGCCAAGCCATTGGCCTGTGATGATGGCAGGTGATGCAATGGCGTGCTTAATCAATTCTACAATTAACACCTGCACAAGAGTGTCACCAGCTTCTTGTCTTCAGAAGCCACTTTGTCTGTCACTGTGTGTGCAATCTGTCTGTTTGTCTAGAACAGGAGTGAAAAAAAGGAAAGAAATCGTGCTATTCCTGGGGACGACAGACATGAGTTGTGTTTTCTCGGTCTCAGAGCAGAAGATTGCTTGATCAGCTCTCGAGGGAGTGAGTGCGACTGGCAGGCAGTCTACATCTTCCTCTAAGACTTGTGAGTAACTGCTAGATGTCGTCACTCATGCGGTGGCTACATTAAATATCGAGTGGCCCAATTAGAAGAGGGAAGCGGCGCGTAGTAAACAGGACAAGCACTTCTTTACTAGCAGTCGGGCCCAGCCACCCAAAATGAACCTCCCCTTTTTCCTGATCTTCATGATGTGATCTTGAAGTCATGGAAAGCCCCTTATTCTGCCCGTGTTCATAACTCAATGACGTCAGATTATTCAACTATCATTGGGTTTACTGAGCATGGGTAACAAGTTGATGCTTTGGGTAGAAGAGACCCTCAAAGCCATGCAGTCTAACGTCTTTCTTAGTGGGCAAAGCTTATGAGGTGACAGGTCAGGCTGGTGGGTCCCAGCACACCATGTCGGTGTTACAGGCCTACCAGGCTGACCTGCTCAGAAAACTTGAAACTGGCGAGGACCTTAGCCCCGAAGTGGTTAAAGAGCTCCACAAGGCCACAGATCTGTCTCTCCGCCACTAAGCAGATGGCCCGTGCTATCGACTGTTCTATGGCTGGTTTGGTGGCTACGGAGAGGCATCTGTGGCTCAACCTGTTGGGGATATCGAATAAAGAAAGAGCTTTGTTGCTGGGCGTCCCGATCTCGCCATCTGGCTTGTTTGGCGGCACTGTCAGTACAGTCATCCGCGGGTTTTAGGTGGCAAAGAAATCCGAGGCCTTCCAGCAGTTCATCCCTCACCGGATCCAGCAAACTGGTCTTTCAATCTGTTGACGTTAAAACTTATTGTACCTCACATCCAATCCGAGGATTGGTTTGTCACGATAGATCTGAAGGACGCATATTTTCACATAGAAATGTTACCCATTCACAAGAGGTTTGCTTTTGGGGGGCAGGGGGAAGCGTACCAATATTGGGTTCTTCCGTTTGGCATAGCCTTCTCTCCTCAAACCTTTACCAAGTGCATGGATGCAGCCCTGGCTCCACTGCGACTCCAGGGGATCCATGTACTAAATTTGAGCCAAGTCGCAGGAGATGGCGGTTCGACATCAAGGTGTCATTCTCGCTCACATCAAGAATTTAGTTTGCTCTGGGTGGAAGGCAAACTGCTCTCCCTGAGGGCAGTTTACATCCCGGGACACCTCAGTATGGAAGCAGACATCCTATCAAAGGCAAAGGCTGAGGCACGGGGATTGGCGACTTCACTTTCAAATAGTGGAGTCCATATGGCAAAAGTTTGGCAGGGCGGAAGTGGACTTGTTTGCCTCCAAGGAGTCAACGCACCGTCCCCTTTGGTTTTCTCTCCATCCTCCAGCTCCTTTGAGGCTGGATGCCATGTCACAGACGTGACAGGGAGTTCTGGTGAGGGTCTGTCAAGAGGGGTTCTGGTTAATTTTGGTAACCCTGTTCTGTCTGGCCTGATCTCTCCTTGAAGGTTCTCCATGGGAGATTCCGACCAGGGGGGACCTTCTGTCTCTGGCTTGGGGGACATTCTTTACCCCCTGACCGGAGATCTAAAAACTGTGGTTCTGGCCCCTAAAAGAGTACCAGTGGAGGGGGCGCTATGGAGCAACGTAGGAGGTAGACGTGTTTGCCATCTTCTCCACAGCCAAGTCGATAAAATTGTAATCTAAACGTCTCTAAACTACTTTTAAATGGGCTAAAAGTCTAGCTTGACATACCATAGCGCTACACTTTAACCTTAAGCTTTGTCGATGCCGTCAAAAAAGCAGCCCCAGGGCATTAAACCCTCTCAGCCGCAGCCTGATGCTCCTGACAACATGGCAATGGCTGACCCAACGGCTGGCCTCGCGCTGGAAGAAAAAGACATGTCACGGATGATGGAGAAGATTTCGGAAAAGATCATCAGTGCCTTTGATGAGAGATTCGATAAACTAGAAGCGACTCTTCAAACCATACAAATGGCGCAACGAGAGTTAAGAGGGAGTCGAGATGATAGAGGAGCAGGCCAGTGATCATGAAACTCGTATCCTCTCTCTGAAAAAAGTTCGAGGCTTAAGCTATTTTTTTTTTGTTTGTTTGTTTGTTTGTTTTTGGGGGGGAGGTGGAATGTTATTGTGGTTTTACTTTGTGTTACAAAAGTTAAATGAAAGGGAACGATAAAACTAATAGAGGAAATCCTACCTTAACTTTGGCATCTTGGAATGTTAAAGGGCTTGGCCACCCCATTAAAAGAGGTAAAGTGTTTACCTATCACAAGTCCTTGAAAGCAGACATCTTATTTCTACAGGAAACGCATATAGCTGTGGGACAAGAACATAAACTTAGGGCGAATTGGATATCCCAGGTATATCAGGCTTCTTTCAGCAGTAAGGCCAGGGGGGTAGCAATTTTACTTCGTAAGGGTATTTCATTTCAGCTTGATTCGATGACTACTGACTCTCATGGCAGATATGTCATGATTTCAGGACAACTTAGTTCTTTGCACATCACAATGTTAAATATATATGGTCCTAATATTGACGATCCTCAATTTTTTAAAAAGATTTTTGATTTAATACCATCTGGGTGTGTAAATGTCATTATCGGCGGTGATTTCAATTGTTATTTAGATCCATTTATAGATTGATCATCCTCAAAGCCACCTCCTAGTATAACCTCAGTATAGATCCTCAATAGATTGATTGAGGAAAGGAACATGGTAGATATTTGTTGGTTGCATCACCCAACAGAAAGAGAATACTCATTTTACTCGCATGTTCAAAAATCTTATTCTAGGATTGACCGTTTTTTGGTTACTTCTGAACTGATACACAGAATAACTGGTACACGGTACCATAACATGCATATATCAGACCATAGCCCCATCACACTTCAGATTAATAAAATCCTGCCACGACAACGTTATTATTGGCGATTCAACCCTTCCCTACTTAAAGACCCAGCTTTTGAAAACTACATTAACGCTAAACTAGATGATTTCTTTATGAATAATGACAATGGCCAAGTGATACAATTTTATGGAATACTCTTAAGGCAGTCATAAGGGGTCATATTATTGCTTTTGAAACTGCTAGTAAGAGAAATAGCAATAGCAGGCTTTTGATAATTGAAAATTTACTCACAACATTAGAACAGGCATATAGAATCTCCGGATTACAACAAGATTATAATAAGATACTGAATTTAAAATATGAATATAATTCGATCTTGAGCAAAAGAATTGAGAATCTCTTACTTAAACTCAAACAAAAACACTTTGAATTAGGCGATAAACCAGAAACTTTATTAGCGAGACAGTTAAGGGGTGAGCAAGCAAAGCAAACAATTCATCAAATCAAGTCAAACACAGCTGAGATTGTAACCAATCCAGAAGAAATTAATGAATCCTTTAGGGATTTTTACTCTGATCTTTATTCCTCAAAATGCAACGTCAGTCAAGAGAATTATGAATCTTTTTTTGATAGTCTTAATCTTCCCCAGTTAGATAAAATTGCAAAAGAAGATCTAGAATGCACATTTTCTGAAGCGGACATCTTAGAGGCCATCAAGTCTTTTCCGTCGGGCAAAGCACCGGGTCCAGGCGGCTTTGGATGTGAATTTTATAAAGCCTTCTCTTCAATGATCAACGACTCATATGAAAATGGCAGACTCCCCAATTCATTATATGAGGCCAATATTTGTGTTCTGTTAAAGAAAGGAAAAGACGACACGGACCCAGCCAATTATAGACCTATATCGCTTCTCAACTTTGATCAGAAGGTGATAACAAAAGTGTTAGCAAACAGACTTGGAAAGCATATTTCAACAATAATACACCCAGACCAAACTGGGTTTATACCAGGTCGTTTCTCCTTTTGCAATGTTCGTCTCCTTCTTAATTTTCTTTATAAGGAAGGTAAGGAAGCCTCAGGAGCAATCATCTCACTAGATGCCCAAAAAGCGTTTGATCAAATAGAGTGGCCATTTATGCTAAAAGCGCTGGAACACTTTGGGTTAGGGAGTCGTTTTATCAAGTGGGTAAAAATTCTATATTTATGTCCTCGTTCATCCATTCTTACAAACTCTAACAAATCTAACCCTTTTGAGTTGCATCGAGGAGTTAGGCAAGGAGATCCTCTTTCCCCTCTTCTTTTTGATATTGCGTTGGAACCTCTAGCAGTAGGGATTAGAAGTCACCCACATATACATGGAATAAAGATGGGAAAGGATGAAGCTTTAGTTAGTTTATATGCTGATGATCTATTAATATATCTTTCTGATCCAGCCAAATCAGTTCCCTATTTGCTTGATTATATTAATGCTTTTGGTAAAATCTCCGGGTATACTATTAACTGGTCCAAAAGTGAATTTATGTCACTTGCTAGACACACAAATTCCAACCAGGTTGGTCCCTCGCCTTTCAAAACAGTCGAAGACCACTTTACCTACAGTATCTTGGCATTGTGGTACCAAAGAACCCCAAGCAAATATTTGAATTAAACTTTTTGGCTAAGATGGACAAATTAAAAGATAATATAGAGCGATGGAGGCTCCTTCCGCTATCTATGATAGGCAAAATTAATGCAATTAAAATGGTCACTTTACCACGGTTCCTCTACCTTTTTCAAAATTTGCCTATTTACATACCTGTATCTTTTTTCAAGCTTTTGGATTCAGTTATCCTACCGTTTATTTGGGCTTACAAGACTCCCCGAATTGCAAAAGCGCGCTTACAGAAACCCACTCAGATGGGAGGCCTAGGGCTCCCAGTGTTTAAATATTACTATTGGGCAGCAAATGCCAGGGCTCTATCATATTGGCAGAGGGGTATTCCTAGTGAAACTTTCTCTGTGGCTGATCCTCTATGGCTTAGGATAGAGACATTTTCTCTAACAACATCTTGTCTCCCACTTTTACTTTTCTCAAAAGTCTCTCCCTCAACAAAAATAATTGGTACTAATATAATAGTTAAAAATTCAATACAAATATTAAATCAAATAAGGAAACATCTTAAATCACCTGACGTCTCGATCCTCACGCCCATCGCTAACAATCACATGTTTAGACCCTCTCAGCTAGACCGAGGTTTTATTGAATGGAAAAGTAAAGGTCTGATGTCTATTGGAGACCTTTATATAGATGGTAAATTTCCATCTTTTAGCCAATTGCAATCTGCATTTAATCTTCCAAGGTCAGACTTTTTTCGATATCTATAAGTGAGACATTTTGTTCAAACGGTTATTCCACAATTTATTGACAAACCAGAGTTTAACACATTTGAGCACACTTTTTTAGTAAATCCAAGCTCTAGACATCTGGTTTCACGCTGTGTTAATTCTTTCCAACTGCCTGTGAACACCAATCATATAAAAGAAGCCTGGGCTAAGGATTTTGATGAAGAAGTGTCCGATGAAACCTGGAATGACAGTCTCAAAAAGATTCAAGATTGCTCAATAAATGTGAGACACAGGTTGATTCAGTTTAAAGTGGTGCACAGATTGTATTATTCCAAAACGAAGTTGAGTAAAATATACAATTCTATTTCTCCAGTTTGCGACAGATGTAAAATAGAGGAGGGTTCTTTGTCCCACATGTTTTGGTTTTGTCACAAACTGTCACACATTTTTGGACTGATATATTTGATTTTTTTGAAGTCTTTCAAAAGGAGGTTAAGCCAGACCATAGTCTTGCAATTCTTGGATCCTCTGAGACATTGAATACTCTTCCAAGATCGCAGCAACGACCTCTATTGATGGGCATGACTCTTGCGAAAAAAACAATACTTTTAAACCCGAAATCTTCAGACTCTCCATCGTTCAAAGCTTGGTTATGTGAATTGTTTCATGTCATACAACTGGAGAGGATACGCTCCTTCGAGTCCCAATCTCATCGCCAATTTCAAACTATATGGCAGCCCTTCGTAGATTTCCTCAAGACTGAATAGTGTATAATTATTGTTCTCACTGTAATAATTCATCTAGGATAAAGTCTTGTTTATGTTAGTCCAACCCTCCTTGGTTTTTTGTTTTGTTTTGTTTTGTTATGGTTGTATTGTTTGGTTTTCTTTGTATTCTTAAATTTGTACACTATGTAAAATTGTAAAAAAAAAAATTTACCAGTTCATAGATTCTGGTCTCTCAACCGATGTTATTAATACCATCCTAAAAGCTAGAGCTCCTTCTACTAGAAAGCTGTATAGTCTTAAATGGCCTCTTTTCTCACCATGGTGCGAACAATGCCATCTTAACCCAGCCGACTGCCCAGTTGATTCAATACTGGAGTTGATTCAGTACTGGAGTTTCTTCAAGAGTATCTCCCAGTTGGACTGACCCCCACTACCCTTAAGGTTTATGTGGCCGCTACTTCAGCTTGCCACAACCAGATTGAAGGAGCTTCAGTGGGGAAGCATGTCCTGGTGTCCGTTTTCTTGCGAGATGCTAGACGGCTGAGGCCTGGCTGCAGCCCACAGGTTCCCTCATGGGATCTCTCTATTGTATTGGAAGGGTTGTCAAATGCTCCCTTCGAACCCTTGAAGTCAGACTCAGTGAAGCTTCTGACTCTCAAGGTAGCTTTGCTTATTGAAGTTGATGTTAATCGATTATGTTATTGAAGTTCATCAAGTTGATACCACACCCTAGGCCTATGAGGCGAACGGGGTCGCTTCGCCTCTAGGAGTCAGGACCCATTCTACCCAGTTTTGCTGCTTCTAAGGTGTTAGCAAGAGAGGCGTGCAATGTTCGTGCTGGGGTAGACACACGCGCATTCTCCAGGTTTTATAGTGTGGATGTGGAGTCAACCCCAGGATGTCAGGTCCTCTCAGGATGAGGCCTTCCTGTACTATAGTGCTTTTGCAAACTTCCATAACCTGTATGCAGGCATCCTCTCAGTATGGTGGCATAGGTGTTGTTGTTGCCATTACGTGAAAACCATGACGTGACGTCAAAATACACATGATGCCATACTTCAAGTACACCTAAGCGATTTCTTCAGACAAGTAAATCTGGTGACAATCTCCTGCAGGTGTTATAGAAATGATTAAGCTAACATTTTGTCACCTGACTTTTTGTCCCAGGCCAATGCCTTGGCATGTCCTACATATGACTCAGACACTGGGTCACACTGAAAGCATTCTAATTGCGTCAACATCATGACACAGCATCTCGTTCTATCTTTTGGTCAAAATCTCATCTTATAAAAGATGAAGTGCCATGCACAGGCTATTTAAGACAGTATTAGCTATGACTTGGCGACAAATGCTAGACTAAGACACTAAGACACCGCTACAAAAATACAAAAAACTTTAGCCTTTATATATTATGTTTCTTGAGTAAAGAAACTTTACTTGTACTTATTTAAAGAAGCAGTTCATTATTTACCCCTGCATTGCAAACAAGCAGAGACAGTCTAAACATGTGTGACACTTCATTCAAGATTGAGGCGGGGTGGAGGTATGAGGTTTTTCAGTTTTAGGAGCCAATGGAGTTATGAGGTTTAGCCAAAAGCTCTTTTTAATACTTTTCTTTTGTTAAATACTTGCAAAACCCACATACAGAAGTAAAGGGTGACCAATAGTAATGATCTATGAATTTTCTTTAATAAAAGTGATGAAATACAGAAATATGGAGGTTCCTGTCTGACAGCGACAATATACTTTTCTGTTTGTTTCCTGAACATATAACAGATGACTATTGCACCTTTCTGTTTAGCTTCTCTCATCTCTCCTTTTCTGCCTTTGGGTCCAGATAATCCTCTAGCACCATGATGACCCTGTAAATCGCAAAAATCGATTTAATTGGCTAATGTAAATATTTCATATACCTTTTGACCTTAAAAAGGCATGACATCAAGGCATGGTGTATGTCTACTTACAAGTACACCATCAACACCTTTGGGTCCTGCGTCTCCCTGATCACCCTTCTGACCCCACTCCCCTGCCATTCCAGGGTCCCCAGCATCACCAGAAGGGCCCATAAGGCCAGGCTGGGATTTTACACTGCATTCACACAGACCATGGTCACCTGATCAAATGATAAAAACATAACCAATTTAACAGGATTAGCAAAGACTGACAAATATCAAACACCTTCTATGTTCGTAGAGAAGATAGAATAATTTATGTTCCTGCTCAAAAAAAAAAAAAAAACAACATTCCCACAATTCCATGTACAACATGACTTGATCTTGCCATGCAAATAACCCTAGCAGTTTATTAAAAACTTAAAGCAACTTTGTTTCCACTTATCTTACCCTTTGGTCCCTTTTTTCCTGCATTCCCTGGACGTCCACGTTGTCCGGCTGGGCCTCTGAAGAAGTCTTCCACTGTATAAAGACACATTAATAGTTTTTAATAAAGTCTTTAGTATTAATTCAGTTTAATGTCACTTTAAATCACTTCCATCACAGTCATTTTGGTCATCACAGTCATCCTGGGCAATTTTTTAAGCAATAGTCATACAAGTGGGGAGAGACTGAAATCTTCAGAATTTTTTTTTTTTTTTTACAATTAATTTCTAGGCATGTCAAATGGAAAATATTATATTTAATAATTGCATCACACACACTATATACACTACTGTTCAAAAGAACGATCAGATATGGTTTAAAGCAAGATAAATGTTTCTTGAGCAGCAAATCATCATATTAGAATGATTTCTGAAGGATGATGTGAATTTGAAGACTGAAGAAATGATACTGAAATTTCAGCTTTGGCATCAAATTAATAAATTACATTTTAAAACATTTTCGATTAAATAAATGGAGCCTTGGTGAGACTTTCAAAAACATAAAAAAATCTTACCGACCACAAACTTTTGAATGGTAGTGTGTATTCAAAAAGTACTTTATTAGCATCACACTTATCACACTTACATGATCCCTTAGGTCCAGGTGGTCCCGGAAATCCAGGCCTCCCATCGGAGCCAGGCGGCCCAGGCTGAGTGGCAGGATTACCAGGATCTCCAGCTTCTCCTTTGCCTCCCTTTGGTCCCTGTGGTCCCTGTGGTCCCTCTGTACCCCACAGATCCACTGTGGATCAGAGAAACAATCATATCAGAGACAGAGTTTGGTTAAAGTAATGTCTAAAGCCGCATTTCCACCTAAATTACCAGGAACAATTTGTCCTAGGAATTTTTTTACTAGGGACTTTTTTCCCCCAGACCGACTGCTGTCTGCTTTTCCATTGCGGTCTTAAGTACTGTGAAGAATAAGGCAAATTAGTCTGGTGATGTAGGACTGCGTGTGACTTTCCAGTTCTCGCTGAATTTCGTCCTTCGCATATAAGCTTAATAAAGCCTGAACCTCGTTGTCGGCCCATCTATCATTTTTTTTAAACTCCATTGTTGATTCGAAAAGCAAACAACTCTTACTGCACGCACCGCAACAGACTTTTAAAAATGGTCATGCTTTCCCGGGCTGCCAACAGGATCAGGCTCGTGTGGAACCCTCCACCGTGTCCCGAGCCCTTGAGGCTGGATGATTGGTTTCTCGGGTTGGCGCGCACTTGTTTACAGCAACCCACCCCAGTTCCTTTCTTCCCGGAGATGCATGAGGAGCTGCCAGAAACCGCCCCGGTGGCTCCTCCTCCCTCACCACCCTTGATGGCAGGGCGGCAAAGGATTGCATGCACGTCCCACCAGTGGAGCGGGCCGTTGCTATGCAACTGTGCCCTAACTCCACTTGGCGCAGAGAGCCGTGTCTCCCTTCCCGGGCCTGTAAGTACTCATCGGACTTAACCGGCAAGGCTTACAAGCCCTGTGGTGAACCCACCACTGCCATACACACCATGGAGTTGTTGCAGGTCCAACAACTCCATGGTGTGTATGGCAGTGGTGGGTTCACCACAGGGCTTGTAAGCCTTGCCGGTTAAGTCCGATGAGTACTTACAGGCCCGGGAAGGGAGACACGGCTCTCTGGCTCTCCAAGGCACTGAAGGACCTGCACGAGGGTGGTCATGATCCCCAATTTCTCCAAGAACTTCACATGACGAAGGTCACCACGCGGTCGGTGGGTCGTGCGATGTCCACTATGGTGGCTGTGTCTGGCTGACATGAGGGAGACTGACAAAGTCAGGTTCCTTAACTCCCCTGTGTCCCAGACCAGCCTCAAGAAGACTGAGGCGATTAATCACATCCTGTCACAGCGGTCAGCTGCTGCCTCCACCCCAATCACACGCGGCCCCTCAGTCTGCTCATCGCTGGGGGCATCCTCCTGCTTCTGCCCTTGCTCCCGCGCCGCAGCAGCAGCGTCCTTCCAAGCGGCACCGAGGAGCCAGTCACAGGCAGGTCGCCCCTGTCCGTCAAGGCCCCTGCCAAGAGGGGCAGCAAAGCCAGGGGTATGCGGCCCTAGGTCCCTCCAGCCGATATGAGGTCAGGGCACTACAGTCCCTACTTCATTGTACCCAAGAAAGGCGGTGGGTTACGACCGATCTTGGACCTGCGAGTTTTGAATCGGAGTCTCCACAAGCTACCGTTGTGGAGTAGCTTGTGCTCAAAATGCTCACGCAGAGACGCATTTTTGAATGCATCCGTCTCCAAGATTGGTTTGCAGTGATCAAACTGAAGGATGCGTACTTACCTGCCTTGATTCTCCCTCGACACAGGCTGTTTCTGCGCTTCGCATTCGAGGGTTGAGCATATCAGTACAAGGTCCTGCCCTCTGGGGTGTCCCTGTCTCCTCGTTTCTTCACAAAAGTCACGGAGGGGGCCCTTGTTCCCATGAGAGAACAGGGCATTCGCATCTCGACGACTGGCTCATACTAGCACACTAGATCAGTTATGCGAACACAGGGACCTCGTGCTCAGGCACCTCAGCAAGTTGGATCTTCAGGTCAACTGGGATAAGAGGAAACTCTCCCCCGTGCAGAGGATCTCTTTTCTCGGTATGGAGTTGGATTCGGTCGCACAGACAGCGCACCTCACAGAGGAACGCGCTTGGTCGGTACTGAACTGCCTGAACACGTTCAAAGGCAGGACAGCAGTCCTACTGAAATTCTTTCAGAGGCTCCTGAATGGCAGCAGCAGCAGCGGTAACCCCGCTTGGACGGCTCCATATGAGACCGCTTCAGCACTGGCTTCACGGCCGAGTCCCGAGATGGGCGTGGCATCACGGCACTCACCGGGTGACAATCACACGTACAACGTACAATGGGCATGCAGTGTCAGAGGTGTGGATGGGCCCCCAATTGCATTGGCACATCTGAAGGTCTACGCACCCGTCGCATGTCGCAACTCACCCACCATCTTCTCCTCTGGAGTCAGAAGCATCTGAGGTCGCTTCGGGCCATGTTTGTCCCCAGTGTGCTCAACCGTGTGGCCGACGAGCTATCACGAGCTGTGCTCCTGGTAGAATAGCGACTCCACGTCCAGACGGTTCAGCTGATCTGGAGAGAGTTCAGGGAGGCTCAGGTAGACCTGTTTGCCTCCTCAGAGACCTCCCACTGCCAGCTGTTTTACTCCCTGACCGAGGGAACACTCGGCATGGACGCACTGGCACACAGCTGGCCCCGGGGCCTCCGCAAATATGCGTTTCCCCCAGTAAGCCTACTTGCACAGACCATGTGCAAAGTCAGGGAGGACGAGGAGCAGGTCCTTCTGGTGGCTCCCTATTGACCCACCCGGACCTGGTTCCCAGAACTCATGCTCCTCGTGACAGTTCCTCCCTGGCCCATTCCTCTGAGGAAGGACCTTCTGACTCTGAGACGGGGCACCCTATGACACCCACGTCCGGACCTCTGGAAACTCCATGTGTGGTCCCTGGACGGGATGCCGAGGTTCTAGGTGACTTACCCCCAGAGGTACTTAACACCATCACTTCAGCACGGGCGCAATCTACAAGACGTGCGTATGCCTTGAAGTGGAACCTATTCATCGAGTGGTGTTCTTCTTGCAGAGAGGACCCCCGAATATGTTCGATAGGGTCCGTACCCCCTCCATACCCTCTTGGGACCTTTCCCTGGTGCTTCGAGCACACCAGGATGCTCCCTTTGAGCCTTTGCAATCAGCAGACTTAAAGCTTCTCTTCATGAAGACTTTGCTGCTGGTTGCACTGGCCTCTATCAAGAGGGTAGGGGACCTGCAGGCATTTTCGGACGACGATTCGTGCCTAGAGTTCAGGCTGGGTGACAACCATGTTGTACTGAGACCCCGGCCTGGCTATGTGCCCAAGGTTCCTACCACTCCCTTCTGGGACCAGATGGTGAACCTGCAAGCGCTGCCCTTTGGAGGAGGCAGACCCAGCCCTGGCTTTGTCCTGTCCGCGCTCTGCATCTGTACGTGGACAGAACTCAAAGTCTCAGGACCACAGACCAGCTCTTTGTCTGTTACAGAGGCTAGAAGAAGGGAAAGGCTGTCTCCAAGCAGAGGATGGCCCACTGGATAGTTGATGCCATCGCCTTGGCTTACCAAGCACAAGGCGTGCCCTGCCTGCTCAGGTTGCATGCTCACTCCACAAGAGGCATTGCATCCTCCTGGACGCTGGCACGTGGCGCCTCGCTAACAAATATCTGTAGAGCTGTGGGCTGGGCGACACCTAACAGGTTCGCTAGATATTATAGCCTACGTGTAGAGCCAGTCTCCTCCGTGTTCTCACACTAAACGGTTAGAAGCACTGAGAGCCCTGGCTCTGTCGGCTTGCTGCACCCTACTGTGCACCCTTGTTACTCCAGTTTGAAAAACCTGTTGAGTCCTCCAACCCCCTCGGCCCGGATGTGGCGGAGTATCCGGTGACAGGCCTTTATCCGTTAAATCCTTGGGAACCGGGTCAAGGCTGTGTCCCTTATGTGTGACCCTGCGGGGATCCCATATGTGTATTCACGTGTATTCATGTGTATTCATATTCCCATATGTGTATTGCATGCTCACTCCACAAGAGGCGTTGCATCCTCCTGGGCGCTGGCACGTGGCGCCTCGCTAACAAATATCCGTAGAGCTGCGGGCTGGGCGACACCGAACAGGTTCGCTAGATATTATAGCCTACGTGTAGAGCCAGTCTCCTCCCATGTTCTCACCCTAAACGGGTAGAAGCACAGAGAGGCCCGGCTCTGTCGGCTTGCTGCACCCTACTGTGCACCCTTATTACTCCAGTTTGAAAAACCTGTTGAGTCCTCCAACACCCTCGGCCCGGATGTGGCGGAGTATACGGTGACAGGCCTTTATCCGTTAAATCCTTGGGAACTGGGTCAAGGCTGGGTCCCTTATGTGTGACCCTGCGGGGATCCCATATGTGTATTCTTCCACAGCTGCTCCTAAATAGAAGCCTGTGTCTTTCCCTTGGGCTAAATCACACAGTATTTCATATGCAGTACAACCTTTGGGTTAGTCCACATGTATATCTCCACATAACTCCTTGGGGGAAGAATGTGGGTTCCGCAGCATTCTTCTTCCTAACAGAAAGGGCACGCTTTCCCAGTGTTATCTAATAATCTCATTGTATGGGTTATCACAAAACAACAATGACAGATACACTCTGTGTAAGCCTTCTCCTATCGTCCTTCCAGGCAAGAAGGGGTAAGCGGCTTGTACAGGGCGCTGGATGGAGTCAGCAGCTGTGGCGCTTTGGTAGGGATTCATATTCGTCGGTCACAACGTACGTTCCGTCCTGTCGTCACATCTGCTGCGGCCTGCTGTGACAGCCAGGTCACCGGCTCAGCTCCTCAGCAAAAAGTTGAGGTGCAATCGCACCTGCTGCTCGTTGTGTGACCACACTGCATGGCGGAGCAGCTGTTGCGGGTGATTGCACTCCACTGTACATTGCCTCGTTTGGTTTCGCTCAAAGTGAATTGGCTTCTCTGGCGAGATTCCTTTTCGCCGGTCACGACGTATGTCTCCGTTCCCTCCTTTAGGGAACGAGGGTTACCATATGTAACCGAGACGTTTCTGTGACAACAGGTTTACATACTTACCAGACTTACAAGTTCGCAAGCAACATGAGGGCGAATAAATAATGTCAGAATTTCCATTTTTCCATTTTAGATTGAACTATCTGTGTTTAACTGACAGACAAGGCTCAGTCATGAAATACCTTGTTGTTGTTCAGAGGGAGGGGGTCCTGGGGGACCTGGCTGTCCTTTAAAACCCTTAGAACCATAATTTCCATTTGGGCCACGCTCCCCTGGAGGTCCTGGAGGACCCACTGTATTAACAAGAAAAACAGACAGAAGCAAAGAAAGAAAAATATTAAGAATGTATTGAAACATTAGACTGTATATTGGAGGTTAGATTAGGACCACTCAAATACCAGACATTTAAGGGGCCCTATTATGCCCTTTTTAAAGTCTTGATTTTGTTTTTGAGGTCTACTAGAATAGGTTTTCACGATTGAATGTTCAAAAAAATATTATTTTTCACATCATTTACATTATTGCAGCACCTCTCTTCCCAGTCTGTCAGTTATGCTCTGTTTAGTTTCTGTCTCTATGAAGCCCCTCCTTCCGAAAAGTGCACTGTGGTTTGATTGGTCAGCTGGACCGGTGTGTTGTGATTGGTCAACCGATTCGAGGGTGTTTCTGAAATGTAACGCTCCTTACCATATCCGCGAGTTTCAACACACTACTAACAAAACTCAACCGGGCCTCAACCCTTTTTTTGCATATGCCTCACTAATCTAAATGAGGATATTGTGACGTTTATGGAAGAAAACTCAAGACTACAATCGAGGCACTTCAGGGAGATCAGAAACAGTGTTTATAGAGAATAACTGATATAGAGAATAACTGATATAGACTCCTTTTGGAGTGACGTTGTGCTTTGAAACTTTGCAGACCTTTTTCATTATCAAACAGCAATTATACACACTAAAAAAACATAATAGGACCCCTTTGAACAGCGATAATCTCAGTGCATTATTTTTAGTACCTCCATTATCTGAACCTCCTATCAGCTCTCCGGGTTCTCCTCTCTCTCCCTGTTGAATGATATGAATTTTGGTCATTCAACTTGATGCAGATTGATTGGTAAGGTATGACAAGATGTAGGACTAAACCAGAAATGAATTTATTACCTTGCGGCCAGAACTTCCTGGGAAACCTGGTAGTCCAGTGTCACCCTGTAGGAATGGAGAGAGACTTGAAATGTTTAAGTAAACACAAATGCTTTGCACTGTTGGGAAATTTATCAAAATTGCATACCCTCGGTCCTGGCCAGCCATTTAATCCTGGGTTTCCCTGTAATTAATAGTAATTGGTTGCATTTTATATATAAATATATAAATGTATATATTTTTATATACATTATATAAATGTATATATATATAATATATATATATATATATATATATATATATATATATATATATATATATATATATATATATATATATATATATATATATATATATATATATATATATATATATATATAAATATAAATATAAATATAAATGTTGAATATGTGTGCACATTCAAAAACCAAAATGAACTCAGTTGGGCTTTTTTTTTTTTTTCACATTTTGATTTAATAGTTAATAAAGAGATTTCAGCACTTAAAAAATCATACCCGTTGTCCCGGAAACCCTGACACACCAGTCTCTCCTTTCGTAGATGTATATCCCTGAAACAAAAAAAAAAAAAAAAAAAGATCATCATTAAGATATTGCCAAGTCTCTTTTGGTTCATTCAGTGGTTAGTTACATTGACAGCTATTTGCAAGTCACATACTGCTCTTATCTGTTTGAATGAGGAAAGACCATCTGTTAAACTAAAGATTACATTTCAATAACATATTTCAAATCACCAATAAAATCAATGTGATCCAGCTACTCCGAACGTCAATCAAAAAGAACCTTTTAACTGTAAGATTTTATTCCAACAACCACCACATTAAGCATTATAATTTCTCCCATTTTTTCTATAAGTGGTTTGTCTTCTTCTATTGTTTCTGACTATTCCAGAAATATAACATGAACATCCTTGTGTTGAAGGAATGGAAAATTTGTGTGCAAAAAAGCTCTATTGTAACCTACCAAATCTCCTGGTTCACCTTTATAACCCTTCTGCCCCTTTTCACCCTGTTAAAGAAAACCAGAAAATGAACAGAAGATGAAAATTACAGTAGCAAGATCATGTTCTCCCCCTAAGAGAATATATTTGTAATAAACTAAAATCATGTTCTTCCTGCCTGCAATTCTGTAATGTTTGGTCTTATCAGCGAGTAAGTTCCTGGTGGGCCTGGCTCTCCAATGTCCCCCTGAGGTGAGTATATGAAATTCAGATGGGTTAACAGTGCAGATTAAACACAATAATATTAGTCTGACACTGTGATATATGACACTAAATATGTGTCTTACCGGTTCTCCTTTGAATCCTTTTAATAGTTTACTGCTTTCACCCTGTATAGAGGCGACACATGTACATTAACATAGATGTTCATTTACCAAAGTGACTTGATTGGATTGTGAAGCCATAAAAATATATCTGTTTGAATGTAATTTTTTTTATATAAAACTAAGCAAAATATTGTGTTTTATTACCTTTTGTCCTTTAACACCTTTACTACCAGAGGGACCCTGAAGAAAGATAATACAGTGAGAAGAAGAGATAGTAGGTTTGAAATAAAACAAGCAGTATAATTGTATGGCAGATGCTAAGTGCAAATAGTGATAGATGCTATTTAAATTAAGTGAAAATAGCAGTACTTTCTTTGCACTACATGTAAATATAGATGTTATTTTCAGTTTTGCAATAAACGTAAATAGTTGTTAGATGCTGTACAAATAGTGGTAGATACTTTTTGCACCTCAGTCTATTGTAGTATACTATAAAACAGTATGCAATGATAACAACATTTTCAGTGTATATGATAATTTTCATTAACATCATAAATGGATACTGACTTATTGAGACATTACTCGTCCCTATCCCTTAAATCTACTCCTAATCCTACCATATTGAACCTGTTGGTCAGCAAAGGTATCCTCGAAAGTCCATGAAGGGAGCCATGGTTTTGAGTGTGGTAATATGAGCTGCACGTCACGCAGGGACATCACATCCAATTACAATTATATACCAATTAAAAACCCATTAAAGACTTTATTCTCACTATTAAATAGCCGTTAGGCACTTTATTTTGACCTTTTCGAATATCATTTTGATTAAAATTATTTTTTAGCTGATATGTGATAAGAAAAAGGAGAAGAATTAATTAAGAAAAAAGCAGATTCCAACTTGGGTCGGTGGTGACAAAAGCTGCTTTCCACGCCACCGTTCGTGTTATCAGATCAACAAATCCAACAAATAGATAAATAGTCCAACAAATAAAAAACTCAGTAATTTTATTGTATGACTAACTCACCCAAGGTCCTTGATATCCTGGCAGTCCACTGTACCCTGGGCTACCAGACGGTCCCTGTAAGAGTGAAATTAGATGATTTAGAAAACACATCTATCCCTTCATCTTTTCATCCCTGATTGCTCAGTTTCTGGTATCACAAGATGAATAATGAAAGTCAAACTTACCACAAATCCTGGAAGACCTGGTGGCCCTAGATCTCCCTGTAAACAGAAAAAGGGAAAAAGTGACAGGGAACCATTCCTATTTTATTTTTTACCTAAACCAAATGTATTGATGTAAACTGCATTTAAACTAGTAAAATTCCTCTTACCTTGAATCTTTCCATATAGACCCACAGCTCCAAAGGGTCACCCTTCTCCCCCTTTATTCCTGGCCGACCCTATACAGAAGGTAAAAGTTACAGATAGGCAAGTACACAGAGACAAAGTAATTGAAAGAGAGTGCGAGAGAAAATAAAATCGTTATAGGTTAGATGGGTCATGTGTGAGTTATGAATAGATTCTGTCTCAATAATTCACTCTGACATACAAATAAATGAACATTCATACTGGTATTCCAGGTCCAGCATCGAATCCTGAAAGTCCCGGCATTCCAGAATCTCCCCGGGTTCCATTACAGCCATCAGCTCCTGGTTTTCCACGAGGCCCAGATGGACCAGGGTGGCCCTGATGAGAGATTACCAATGACCCAGAATTGGTGAATCCAAAACTCACAATAAAAACTGCATTTAGAAGTCTAAGGAAAAGTATTTATGATATTTGAACTATATTACTAAGAAGACTTGTTTATTTCTGTGATTAGTTTTAATAAAAGGAAGTATTTATTTAACATTGGTATCTTTTGTCATATTGCAGTTGCTTTATGATTTTATAAAACTCTGCTTCACTTCATACATTTAAAAATAATATTGTTGATATAAACAAAATACTTACCGGAATACCATCTGCTCCATCAAACCCTGGAACCCCCACCATTCCCTAAAGAAAGACCAAATGTCATTAGCATTTCACTTTTCCATGTGAAGTTTCACTTTTTAACTCGCTCTTAGAACTGCTCTTGAGTATGTTTTAAACAGGACGATAAAGTACAACAAGGCAAAAATGGCTTAAAAAAATAAGTAAAAAAAGAAGTATCCTTAATTGAACTTAATGTGCACTTAGTGTACATTAGATCTTAAACATATATATATATATATATATATATATATATATATATACATATACAGTGCAATGCATAAGTGAATACACCCATGCTAAAGTTGACTAAAAAGAGGAATAAAAAATCATATTTTGGAAATTGAACTTAATGCCTTAATTAAAAAAATTAAGAAAAATCCAACCTTTAAGGACACCAATTTTCTTTGTGAATGAATAATGTATCGTAAATAAATAAATGTTCTTCCTTAAAATACATGGTGCATAAGTGAGTACACCCCTATGTTAAATTCCCATAGAGGCAGGCAGATTTTTATTTTTAAGTATTTTTTATTTTTATTTTTTTTGGATACTATGCATCCTGATAAAGTTCCCTTGGCCTTTGGAATTAAAATAGCCCCACATCATCATATAGCCTTCACCATACCTAGAGATTGGCATGGTTTTATTTCAGTTAGCCTAATAGCTAGTTTGATTTGCATTGAGAGATGATCTTATGGAAAGTACCCCATGCCAATCTCTAGGTATGGTGAAGGCTATGTGAAGATGTGGGGCTATTTTAATTCCAAAGGCCAAGGGAACTTTATCAGGATGCATAGTATCCTAATTTTTTTTTTTTTTTAATACTTAAAAATAAAAATCTGCCTGCCTCTATGGGAATTTAACATAGGGGTGTACTCACTTATGCACCATGTATTTTAAGGAAGAACATTTATTTATTTACGATACATTATTCATTCACAAAGAAAATTGGTGTCCTTAAAGGTTGGATTTTTACTAATTTTTTTAATTAAGGCATTAAGTTCAATTTCCAAAATATGATTTTTTATTCCTCTTTTTAGTCAACTTTAGCATGGGTGTATTCACTTATGCATTGCACTGTATATATATATATTACTTTCAGATAAAATAAATTAAAGGACATAAATAAAGTATATTTTAGTTGACCATGAATGCTTGTCAATACATTCGGCAGCACGCTTTCACCATATTTAAAAAACTGCAGAAGTAATTCTGAAATTACATATAAAGATTAGGTAGGTAGGTCAAAAAACCACTCTAAAGCTGACTGTGTAATGCGTGTGGTAGATGAAGATGACGAAAAGGTAATGCAAAACAAACAAGGCTTTATTTACTAAACATAAATATGCAGGAGATTGTGGGAATAAATAGTAAGAACGCTAACCACACATAAAGCAAACGAAAACTGACAAACGTGAAAATCACAGGGCTATAAATACACAGGGCCAACAAAGGTAACTAGATGAGACACAGTTGAAACTAATCAGAAACAAAGGCAACTAACCAGGGACTAAACTAAGGGGCTGTTTACACATCACCATTTTCAACTAAAAATGCTTTTTTGGCCGTTCATTTATGTCAGCGGCGTTTTGGGGGACAGGAAATGCAAACTTTTGAAAACAGGTTTCAAGTTTTTACAAAACAAGTTTTTTGTAAACTACAAAAATACAAATTTGTGAAAATGGTGACGTCATGTGCATGTGTATTATGTGTTCAGTCTATAGGGATGTGTTTCTTTACAAAGTCACATCGCCAACTACTGGCCTGGCATCAAATACAGCATTTTTTGTCGATTCCGCGGATTCTTGTGAAAGGGGATCGTTTTGACATTGCCTTTGTTTATACACGAAAAACAAAGGAAAAACTATTCCATTTTTAGTACATTGTTGTCGTGTAAGCGTACCCTGAAAAGAAGCAAAAACACAGGAACAATATGACAACAAAACTGAACATAACTCTGACACTCTGCATTTAAGTTTAAAGAATTATATATTTTCATTTAATTGCAATTAACATTTAATTAGGTGTCCGAGAAAATTAAGTTTTCACTAAAGTATATTATTTTCACTCTTTTCCCGCCATTTATGACACAACACTTCCCAGTCATTGACGGAGTACACACGCTATACATAGCCTACGACGTAGCTACGGCATGAGTTCGACGCAGAAGTATAAATTGGGCTTTAGTCTTTGACCAAAACATGATTTTCTCAGCTTTTTGGTCAAAATGTTTTTTTTTTTTTTTTTTTTTATGAAACGTACCCTTTTGCAAGAGTTGATAAAAAAGAATGCATTAAGCTAGAATCAAATGTTTTGCATGATATTCATACAACAAAAATATTCTGGGGGCAATGAAAGTTTTGTGAAAATGACCAAAAAAAAAAAACGAATAAAAAAATGCTGGTGCTGGTGCTGGTGCTGGCTGGCAACACTAGGGAAATAATTAAAGCAACACTAAGGAACTTTTCATCTTCGGTCGCCCTACAGGTTGGAAGCGGAATTGTCCATTACCGCTGTCGTAAATAATTTCGCCGCCCGCAGCCTACTGTCGCACGCACACTCACTGTTTATCCAGCACCGGCTTTGAATGAACGATGTCCACAGACAAGGTAGAGTATGTTGCATGATTTCATGAAAGTATGATGTATTGCGACATCAGAAACGAAGGAAAACTAAATAATGACTATTGTAACGCTTGACGTAAAGCAAGTCAAATTTGTAGTTTTCTCATGTCTCATTCGAACTACAGAAACGCGACCCGGTTTGGCAAACTTGCATGGTGTGGTTATAGCAGATATAGGGCTGCAAAATGAATCCAGAAGTGCCTCTCACCCTGTTATGACTTGATGAACCACTGATACGATTTTGGAAACATTATTTTAAGGTAAAAAATGTTCCTTAGTGTTGCTTTAATGTAAATGATTTCGGTAACTCTTCGGTAAGTATTCATTTTTAAGTTGATGCACATTCACAAGAGCCTATGCGACCACCAGACTGAATGTGATGTGATCTAATCAAAAGCGCAAGGCGAGAACTACCAACTACCATAAAATGTTATTCGTTAAACACTATTCCTGTAAAATGGGGAGTTATGGATACTTATGGCTGAAAAAATCGTTTTATAATCATTACATAATTATTTAAATTGATTTGCTTTCATTCATTCACTATTCATTCATTTTACCATGGTGAATAAATGAATTCATTGCAATTCCCGCGAGATGAAAAGTAACAATAGTACATGAATGTCGGAGATAGTGAAAAGGCAGCTTAAACTCTAAACCTATTGTATTTTAAAAAGCATTTTACTACGTCCTTACATAACAGCAGAAATAGAGAGCAGGACAGAGAGACTCACCACACTTCCTTTTGGACCCATACTGCCTCCTTTGCCATGGTCTCCCTTCTCTCCTTTAGAGCCCTGGAGACCAGTGTCACCTTGTCGCCCATTAGGGCCTGTGGGGCCCTGGGGACCAAGGGGTCCAGGCAATCCCTGCAGTTCACATACAGAGGTAACACAATTAGTTTAAATTACATATAGAAGAGGTACATTTACAAGGAGCAATCTTAAGTTTTAGAACATAATATACAAGTTATATCATAAAAAACAATAAAAAAATAAAAAATAAAAAAAAAGTATATAGCCTATACACAGTAATGTGTAAACCTCATTTACACCTAAGATCAAAAAGAAGTTTCTCACATGCATTAAACATTAGTATGGAATGTTGCAAAAATACATAATGCATTTCGTTTCAAATACCTTTTAATAGTACACAGTATACAGTGCAAACTGCAAGTAGTAAGTAGTAAGTAAACTAGTATATTTAATTTAGAACACAACCAAAATTTAGAACACAGCTTTTACATTTCAAAACATGCCCACCAGGTGGCAACATAACGCTTTGTATGAATAAAAATATGACTTTTTTTATAACACATTGTAAAGCTCTAGCACCATCCAGTGCTTCCAACACCACACTGCATATATGAGTGTGTGATAAATTGTGGGGTAGGCCTACACATGTTGAGTTTTTAGTTTAAAACCTGTGTTGTTCCTTAACTTGATCTGAATTCATTCAGGAGCTGAAACATGTATTAGTCAAACTAACTAATACACTGTAGAACTATGATATTAAATATGTGATTTGTAGTCTGCCCTGTTATCTGTAGATCTGTCTGCTCCAAATCAAAGCAAACTGTAAATGCAATTAAATGGAAAATGAAACAAGATTGTGTTTGTGTTCATGTCTAGAGATTTGTGTGGGTAAGAACTTAAATCCAGTGAACAAACCGTGTTCTACTCTGATGGGATAGATTGATAAACAGACGCCCTGCAGTCTCATGCACACTTAAAGCCCCTGCTCTACCCCTAATCCACAGTCAGCCAACTGATCTGAGACCCTGTTAAGAGTGCAAGACTCCGTCTGATCAAAGACAGTGCTATGTACTGGATGTCATCCACACAAAGCACATCCACATCAACAGAGCATCAAAAAACATTTCAGATTAGTAGCAGCATCTGGGTAGTGTGCTGATTATTTGAGAAAGAGACTGGATGAAGTCATTGATTGAGCTTTGCATGGTAAGTATGGAGGTCTAAGATAGTCTACAGTGAACACAAAGTTGTTTCTTCATAAAGCTCTGTATACACTCACAAAATAAAGGTTCTATAGGGTCTTTCACAGTTATAGGAACGCAGTTATAGGGACTAGCCACCAGGGTGTTCCCCCGAGAACTAAATGTTCCCCTAGGGCCATTTCCTTGTTGCATTCGCAAAGCCAGCAGGAACCTTGAAGTGACGTAAGCCGGCTGCCAGAGACGTCATTTAAGCGCAACATTCAATAATGTTAACAGCTCTGTAGCACAAGGTTGAGAAGTAACTGGACTTCGGCGCTGGTTAATTTTTTGCTGTTTTCCATGTTCATGGTGTTAGTTCGTAGACAGTGGCGTTTTCTTGCGGAGGCCAAGGGAAGCCATGCTTCCTCACTTTTTCAGAATATAATCGTCATTTAATAAACACTTTTGTTTTCACAGTTTACGTAATCCTGTCATCTCCTCATCGTCTCTCTTCATTCATTACTGAGCGTTTTATGATGTGTAAAACAGCGCCCCTATAAAAGTGACATGGTGAATGAGCGTTGAAAACATGGTACTGCACCCTGTGTCTGTGAGGAGGCCAGGCTGAGTTGGCATCCCTTGATAGAAAAAAAAAAGAATGATTAACCAATCAAGTGACGCTATGTCACGACACTGCTCCCCTGTGATTGGTCAGGACAGTGTCAAGGGAAGCCATGAACTTGTTGGCATCAGGCCAATCACATCACGTTATCATCGCCAATGAATGAATGAATGAAATAGCGGAAGATTTGTGGATTTGTGTTGACATCTTGTTTAGCTAGTTAGCTAAAATTATTAATTGTAATTATGGAGGGTGGAGATTTGGACGTATTTGATAAAAAAATATTTTACTAAACTGCCTCTACAGCAGCAACTCAGAATTAAATCCGATGGCAGGCCAACACCAAAACTAAATGAAAAAGGTTATCTTCTTGTTGCTTACCGTCCGTTTCCTATCTATCTGCTAATGTTTTAATGAAAAGACCATAAGATGTTTAAGAGGACTGACTGACTGTCTCTGTGTGTGTGTGTGTGTGTGTGTGTGTGTGTGTGTGTGTGTGAGAGAGAGAGAGAGAGAGAGAGAGAGAGAGAGAGCGAGCGAGAGAGAAAGAGCTCGTCTGGTCTGAACTGCCCATTTAGCGATGTGTTATTTTTTTTTAATGTGATTATAGTTCTTCTTACTGTTTCTTGCGTGCTTTGATTAAGCAGCATGTGAGTGCACTTTGTTGTTTATTGTTTGTGAATAACCGCTATTGTATATCCTTAATGAGCGTCACACCGATTTAAGGGTGTATTAAATGAAAAAGGTTATCTTCTTGTTGCTTACCGTTGGCGTTTCCTATCTGCGAATGTTTTAATAAAAAACACCATGAAAGATGTTTAAGAGGACTGACTGTGTGTGTGTGTGTGTGTGTGTGTGTGTGTGTGTGTGTGTGTGTGTGTGTGTGTGTGTGTGTGTGTGTGAGAGAGAGAAAGAGAGAGAGAGAGAGAGAGAGAGAGAGAGAGAGAGAGAGAGAGAGAGAGAGAGAGAGAGAGAGAGAGAGAGAGAGCGAGCGTCCGTGCTCAAAGTGTTGGATTGTAACAAGCATAAGTCCCGGTAAGATGATGCTGGGCGCTCTAATAGTTAATCCAAATAGCAACATATAAATGGTAACGTATGATTTTCTGCCCCCACCCCTTAAAACACACAGCTTAGAGGTTGTGTCTTAATTGGCTTCCTCAGAAATTTTCCCCACGCCACGCCACTGTTCGTAGAGTATGTAAACTGTGTTTACACGATAAAAATGGCAGGGGCCTGTGTTTTGTATGGCGTGCGTTCAGCCTATCAACGTACAATTATGTCACTGATAGTTCCTTCCTATTGTGTTGGTTTAGACCCTACTCTGAATGAGCTAATTTTGCCCCCAAAAAGACATTCTTTACACTAAAATCGTTCCCATTTCCTGGGAACACGCAGTTGTCGCGAACACGCAAAAAAGCGGGTATAGTTATAGGACCTATGAAAACGATCCTCCGGTGCGAAAGCCATTTTTATTACCATCAATGGTTCATAGAACCACATCCATTTCCATTAAATAGAGGGTTCTTTATGGAAAAAGGTTCTTTAAATTATTAAACTGTTCTTTACAGTAAGAAGAACAATCTGAAAAGTTAGGGCAGTCACATTTTAAATCTCATCAGTTTAAGTGTTCATTTTTGGAAATAAGTTTGGTCTTAGTTATTTGATGCTATACAACGGGAATGCGATGTCATGATTGACAGCATCTCTAAATGAAGTAGGACTGAAGTAGGCACCAACGGACAAATTTCTTTTGCATTTTTCTGCGAGAGTGTGGGCGGGACCTTGATATCGATGCTCCACTTCACGCTCACTACTGCGCAGACTCGAGTCCATTGTTCAGTACTGCGCAGAATCAGGTCTCAAATCAGCGCAAGATGTCAGCGCCATATTGGGACTTTGGCGGCTTCACTTTTTTACAATGGAAGAGAGTGAAGGTTCGTTGTCCATCTTTTTTTACAGTCTATTGTCACTCACATGACATCAGAGCAATGGCAAACCACAACCATCAAATCAATTCCCGATGGACAAAATTAAGTCCCGCCCTACATTTTTTCTTGTTCAAGAAGCCGCTTCACTTGGATATACGTCATAATAGGGAAAACAAAAAAAAACTGTCGCAACTGACATGCTGACATTACAGTCCCCATGAAATCAAAATTATATTTTTTTAGCTTTTAGTATGAATATGTAACACTTACTGTTATCTATAAGTTAGTGTGCTTGAAAACAATGAAAAAAAAAATACATTTAGAGGATAATAAGCGTTACAAAACTTACAGTCTCTCACTTCCGCCAGTATGGATCATGATTTTGATGACATCACTCTGCACTTCAGCTTCTCATCAGCTTTTCAGTCCAATCAACTACTCTCTAGAATCTGAAGCGTCCCACCCTCTACACTATAAATACGCTGAAGCTGCAGCTAAAGTCACTTGTTCAAGCATTTACCATTTTCTATATTGTGAATGGCACAAAGTGCACTATGTAGGGGACAGGGAACGATTCAGACATTGTAAATATGCTTTTCATTGGGGTGAATTAAGGTCTGGATTCACGTTAGTGAACTGCCGCAGTGTGCAAACAGTCTGCTTCAGAGTGGATCTCATGTTCGAGTTGGCGCAGACGACAAAACATATCAGACCCATTTAAATTCTGCACAGAATGCTATATTTTAAAGCGATATGGAGGAGATTAGGAGGAAACTGCAGCTTTATTGAGATTAACGGCTCTGGCCGAGCTGTGATATTAACTAAACACAATTGGCTATTTTAAAAAAGCTGCTTGATATGTCCCGCTCTGTCATCCTGTTTCAGTGGAAATTACATCAACACATTGAATAATGCTGTGTTGTGATGTGTAGGGGACAGACACTTCACATGGTGGCACTGTGCTTCTATGAATTTATAACCGGTCAAGAGAATACATTTCTTGCTGAGCATGAAAGATGCGACTGTGAGAACTGAATTTGTATTTATGAACCAAATTTATCTGTCATAGTAACAGTAGTAGTGAGGTTGGTGTTGGGGGCGCTTTGTTAATGTAGTTGATATTTCCCATGGTAGAAAAAACAAGTGATTCTAGAAAACATCTCACAGGAAATGAGACAAAATGTATTACCAATAATTATTTACTTTTTTAAAAACACAAGGGAGCAATTACAACAACATTTCTTAACTCTGCAACTTATAACCATGGAAATGGGGCATGGGGAATCTACCAATGCCATGGAAAAAGAACTTGACCGATAGATCAACTAAAATAGATTTTGTTGAATGTCTATACTGAGCCTAAAAACCTTGAAATTACGGCTTGATTTGTATTTCTTTTTTTTTAAATAACACATTTAATTTAACATCCAGGTCATGCTTATACAGGCTAAAATGTTTAAAAATTTGACCTGATACACAGGCTGTAGAATTTGAAATATTAAACAAGTAATCCATGCTTCAATTATAGCAGTTTTAATAGCTCAAGCTGAATGAACTCCACAAGTTTGTGTCAAAATTATGATCATGTTCTTCAGCATGATTTCCCTGCTGAAAAATTTAGCATAAACCAGTAACATTGGTCCATGTTGGTCGAGACTGGTTTATGCAAGTCAGAGCTGGTACAGTGCTGGTGGATCCACATTGTAATGCTGTTCTCAAGCAAAACTGAGCTGGTGTAGCTGGTCCAAAGGCACTCCTACTTCCCATGCTGGGGTCCATTGTATTGTAATGCTCTACTGGGTGGTTGCCCTGCACGCTTAATAAACAAACTACAGCTGGTTCAAAACACAGCAGCTCGAGTTCTTACCAGAACCAGGAAGTATGACCATATTAGCCCTGTTCTGTCAACACTGCACTGGCTCCCTATTAAACATCACATTAATTTTTAAATATTGCTGATTACTTACAAAGCACTAAATGGTTTAGCTCCGCAGTACTTGAGAGAGCTCTTGACGTATTATAGTCCTTCAAGTCTATTGCGATCTCAAAATTCCGGCCAGTTGATAATACCTAGAATATCAAAGTCAACTGCTGGCGGTAGATCCTTTTCCTATTTAGCACCAAAACTCTGGAACAGTCTTCCTACCATTGTCCGGGAAGCAGACACACTCTGTCAGTTCAAAGCTAGATTAAAGACACATCTCTTTGACCTAGCATTCACATAATACATTATAGACTTCTATAATTCAATGTTAGGCTGCATAGATTAGGTCAGCTGGAACTGGGAACACTTCCCATAAATCCTGATGTACTCATTACATCATAAGAAGAATGGCATCTACGCTAATTTTAGTGTCTTTGTTTATCCCGAGGTTTTCCCGCAGCCTGCCGGATCCAGGCCGTATCCCTTTACCACTCCAGATCCCTTTACCACTCCAGATAAAGCGTTGTCGGGAAAATTCGTTTTGCGTACCTACCCCCAAGTGACAAAATAAAATTCTGTATCAAAATCTATAAGGAAAGACCAGTACTTTGTTTAGGCTTGGTTTGTAGGGAATTACAAACCTGCGCACATATATTCAAACGCAAGTCAAGTCAAGTCAAGTCAAGTTTATTTATATAGCGCTTTTCACAACACAGTCTGTATCAAAGCAGCTTCACAGCAATAAATTAGAACAATACATCAATGTTTGTTTCTAGTGGAACGTCTACGTTTGGTAATGCTGATCAATAGTATCGTTGATTGATTAATTAAATTAAATATCCCCAACTGAGCAAGCCAAAGGCAACAGTGGCAAGGAACCGAAAAACTCCATCAGGTGACCTAATGGAGAAAAAAAATCCTTTGGTGGATCTGGATATCCTAGGTATGACCAAAAGCCTCGAATTTAGTGACCTTAAAGAGCGCGATGGATTATAGGGCGATAGAAGATCCGCCAAATAGACTGGAGCTAAGCCGTTTAGGGCTTTATAAGTCAGTAGCAATACCTTGTAATTAATACGGGACTTTATAGGTAACCAATGTAGTGATGATAAAATCGGTGTTATATGATCATATTTTCTTGATCTAGTTAGAACTCTAGCGGCGGCATTTTGGACTAACTGTAGCTTGTTTATTGAGGATGCAGGACAACCGGCTAATAACGCATTACAGTAATCTAGTCTCGAAGTCATGAATGCATGAACTAACTTTTCTGCATCAGAAACTGATAGCATGTTACGTAGCTTAGCAATGTTTCTAAGGTGGAAAAAGGCTGTTCTTGTTACATATGAAATATGATTTTCAAAAGACAGGTTGCAGTCTAATATAACACCCAGGTCTTTTACTGTAGAGGATGAAGTAACAGGACATCATACTATGTTAAAGTTGTATTGTGAGAGGTTTTGTGGGTGGTTTTTTGAACCGATAAGTAGTACCTCTGTCTTGTCTGGATTTAATAAAAGAAAATTATGCGTCATCCAATCTTTTATATCTTTAACACACTCTGTCAATTTGGATAATTTAGCGTTTTCATCCGGCCGTGATGAAATATAGATTTGAGTGTCATCAGCATAACAATGGAAACTAATTCCATGTTTCCTCATAATATTTCCAAGTGGCAGCTTCTATAAACGCACATAACTATAGAACCAATTCTTAATGCGCATGTGAACGCCATCAGCGTTTCTCACAGGTTCGTGTTTGAAGTCTGTGTAGTCAGAATGGTGTCGTCTTAGCGGCCCCTAATTTAATAACAAATGATCGTTGCGACGGAAGCGAATCAATGAACAATAACTTTAGCTGGAAAATAACTTTATTAAAGAACCGCTATAAAGCCAAAACAATCACTGTTACCTTAAATTATACGCTTATCTCTGTAAAGCTGCTTTGAAACAATCTACATTGTTAAAAGCTCTATATAAATGAGGATGACTTGACTTGACTTGACTCCAGCAAACCAACAGCTCATGAAGCAACATGCAAAACATACCTTATGTTGGTGACCAGCAATGCTGGATTTTTCAGGTTGAGATCGTCCAAAGACCAAAGACCTTGAACATCTGACTTGACTGGGCAAAGAGTCAACATGATATATAATATATATATATATATATAGTCTCAGACTACTCAGACTCCACAGTGAATTACTGCCTTACAGTGAGATAATGGCTAGAGAGGAAAGTAACTGACATGGATTTCCAGTGTGTTCTCCATACAATGCACCACAAGTCCTTACGTAGACAAACAATAGCCCATATAGTTTTAAGCGGCTCGTTATTTAGCTGCTGTATTATCCAGAAAAATCCCTTCTTTCTCAAGAACCAAATGTTTACTTGACCCTTTCTGCCAAATTTATTTTACACATCCCCAAAATTCAGCAAAAATATAGCCCATTAAATATGATGTCCTACTCTCCACTTGAAGTCTATGATTTGTTGTTTTGACATGTGGTAGTCACATCCTAGAAATCACCCTACACCCCTACAAACCTAGCAACGACTACACCCCTACAAACCTAGCAATGACCCAGGAAATCACATGATCGCTGTTGTTTTTTAAAGTAAATATAAACATCCTGTGTAATGCCCTCCAGCGCATGTTTTCACCCTTACATGTCCTTGATATGCTTTGTGCAGACATATTATCTGTTTTTAGCTAAATAAAGCATTAACATATCTGGGCTTAGTCTATCTGCAAGTCACAGTCAATGAAAATATAACAAAGTTTACTAAAATAACATTACTCCATGGCCACAGCCTTTTTTTATTCTTCAGAAAAAGCTTTGAATTTGTGCCCAGATGCAAAGCCTTTAAGGTATAAGAGATCAAATACATGAGATTTGTTATTTCCTGGGCCGTCACCAGGAACCAGGTCAATACCCTGCTGGCCATCAAACGTCCTGTCCCCTACTATGTGTCTTCCTGATTCCTTGACCCATTTTCTGTTCTGCTCAACAGGGGAAAACCAAACTGCTGTGCCCCACAGAACCAGCAAACTTACAAAAAAAAAATATAGTAACATAACAAATACAAAAAGTTATTTCAGTAGTGGTCTCTCTTGAAACTCATGCATAGTTATTCACGGCATTCATAAAAAAAAAAAAAAAAAAAGTTCTATGGGTTTTGACTCAATTTTAAACAGCCCTACATGCAAAAATTTTTTTATATCAGGGGAAATTTCTTAAACTATTACATAATACTTTCATGATTCATAGGTTATTTCATTTTTTTTCCTAGTAATAAAGTATGTTTAAGAGCTGTTTAGTTCATAAAATTTATTTAAAATTAAAACTAAATCTATAAAATTATAAAAGAATTATAAAAAAAGTTTCTTAAACATCAAATCATATTAGAATGATTTCTGAATGACCATGTGACACTGAAGGCTGGAGTAATGATGCTGAAAATTCAGCTTTGCCACCAATGGAACAAATTACATTTTAAACTACATTCAAATAGAAAAGAAATTAATTTTAAATGTAATAATATTCACACAATATTACCGTATTTTTGATCAAATAAATGCAGCTTTGGTGAGCATAAGATACTTCTTTCAAACACAATAAAAACATCTCACCAACCTCAAACTTTTGATTGGTAATGTACTGTATGTCATGAGGCCTTGGCAGTAATGGAACTGGCAATGCTCTTTACAAGGTGTACATTTGGTGAAATGAGCCAGTAATGATGATAGACAAGCATGAGCACTGGCAGTCTGCAGTACTTAAATCTGAGATCAATTCCTGGCACACAGCAAAGGTTCTTGGCCCAAGTCCTATCAATCGCAGATTAGCGTGAAAGAGTACAAGCATGTGTTTGGGTGGAGCCATAACCTTCCACACACCAGCATAAACACAGTCAGATGAAGCCAATGTCTCTGATTAACTCTACAAAGGTAGATTTAGGGTCTGTGAAACTTTTTTTTTTTTTTTCACCATCATCTGGCATTGCTTTAAGATCAAACGTCCTTCAACCTTCAACTGTGAATACTCATTACTCATCAATACTCATTTCTGTCCTGTCCCATCCTACCAGTGCAGATGCTAACGAGGAGTGAACGGCACAACTCAGAACTGACAACAAACCAAAAACAAGAGTTGACATGAATAATTATAGTGAGAAAATGATGGCAAAATCTTCATTTTTGGGCGAATTATGTAAAGGGATAGATAACATAGTTAACTAGTTAAGGGGTAGTTTATTTATGCTCCGTGATGACATTCCAAACTCCTGTCATTTTTCTTTTTCTTTTCTGTTTGCAACACAAACAGTGAAATTTTCAAGAATAACCTGTTTGCCTTTTTTCATATAATGGAAGTGAATGTGATTGGAGCTGTCACTGTGCACTGTGAAGTCCTCCAAATCTTCTGAAGACATACAATAGTTGAAGTTGTGTGATGATAGACAGTCAGAATTCACTTGAAAAATATATCTTAAATATGGTACTTTTAGTTGCATCATGCCAGGTTTGATGTAAAAAAAAATAATTTAGAGTTAAATTTAAGTTAAATCTGTTTGTTCAGTAGACAGCGATATCACAAGGCTATAGCAAGGCTTTAGCAGATTTGGATTATAGTGCACAGGTCATATAGAGACTATATTGGCACCTTTTTGACATTTTGTCCCTATTCACTTTCATTATATGGAAAAGAGTGGTCAGGAAATTCTTCAAAAAACATATTTTGTTGTCAAGAAAAATAAAAAGCAAACCAACAAAAAGAACATGGTAAATATCAAAAAGAACAAAAAGTTTGGTGTTAAGAATGACATGAGTAAATGATGGCAAAATCTTTATTTGAAAGCTAGTTAAAAATCAGCGCACTTGTCCTTTAAAGTTCAGCTGTGTGTAAAGGGGGAAGACAAGAGTCTGAAATCGGGCAAAACAAGTCTAAAAACTCTAAGGAAACAAAGGAGAACCAGGGGAATGGGAGAGTGCCGCTGAATGGCCCTTAATATATTTAGAAAAATACAAACAGACATGGCCCTAAGTGTACATTTGTGTGAGGAGGAAATAAGCGATTAGCCATTAGTTCAAGTCACTGACAGCTCCTGGGTTTGCCAGGTGAGAGTGAAACTCTCCCAGGGTTCTCCAGTTCAGAGTTGAGCCCTAAAAGTAAAGGTAATTTCCTGTTTCTCTTACCCTCTGCTTCTGCCCCACACCATTGTTTCCTCTCTGCATAAATCTCCTGTCTTTTGTTTTGTCATTCCTTTCATTTCTCTGCATGTCTCTCCAAGAAAAATTTGTTTAAATTATGTTATTTAATCTGCTATTTGGCCTTAACTAAATTCACTCCTTCTTGAACTTTCCATGTTTCCCATGCAAACCCCCTGTGTCTTCACTGAGTGTAACAGTAATGCCACATTTGAAGGGTTAAGTGTCTCCTCACCTCCTCCATTACCTCATCACACAACAATCTGCAGGAAAAAAACAGGAGACACGGAGTTGAGGAGTTGGGATAGCAGTAAATTAAGAGGCAGACATTTATGTTAATGTATTTGTCCGCAACTAAGCAAGATTCATAGCAGGATAATACTGGCTTACAGACAAAATACACTGTATGTTTAAATGCATAGTTGAGACCATGAGCTATCAGAAACTACATTTTCTGGTGTTCATTCACTGCATTAGGGCAGGATATTGAAAGTACTTATATAAACTCTACTGCAAAAAATAAAATAAAACAAATATCTAAATATCTAAACGTTGTAATTAAAGAAAAGGAAAATTACATAATATATTAAATCTTGTCTTTAGAAATTTTGAAATAATGCAATTTATATATTTTTTATAATATATAATATATAATTTATAATATATTTATTTTCTTATTCCTAATTGACAATCATTTTGTTTTTACAATTATTATGTTTAAAAAAAATAATTATTATATTTCTCTGAAAACAAGATTTAATGTGGGAATTACATGGGTAATTTGATGTCACATCTTTGATTGCTACAGCCTCTGGTATGAATGATGCGCTGTAAAGCCTTGTGGTACATGTGGTTGATGCAAGAGTGGACACAGCTGGAATTGGTGCTGTAGAACATGTGAACCGTCCCACATAATGCCCAGGGTCTTTCTTCTGGTCTGCTGTTCATAGTATGAAAAAGTAAACTAGACTTCATAGGCCAACTATTTAGAACATATGTTTAAAATGGTCTGGAGACAGATGATGTGCGTGTGAGTGATGTGAAATAGCAGAGCCTGGTTGCATTAAAACAATCAATAGTAACAGTAAAGACATTTATAAAGTTACAAAATATATCTATTTCAAATAAATGCTGTTCTTTTGAACTTTCTATTCAAAGAATCCTGAAAAAATTGCATTACAGATTTCACAAAAAATATTAAGCAGCACTAAGTTTTCAACATTTAATAATAAGAAATGTTTCTTGAGCAGCAAATCAGCATATTATAATGATTTCTGAAGGGTCAGGAGACACTGAAGACTGGAGTAAAGATGCTGAAAATAAAGCTTTGCCTCCACAGAAATAAATTTCATTTTTTAAAACAGAAAACAGTTATTTAAAATGTTAATAATTTTTACAAAATTACAGTTTTACTATTTTGATCAAGTAAATGCAGCATCACAGAGCTGAAAGTGAGCTCTAAGTCACGCGTTTCTGAATCAGCTGCAAACAGTAGCTCTAATCTGAGAGGTTGACTCAGGAAACGGGAAGCACTCTGGAGAGTAAAGGCAGGAAGCACAGACAAATGCCTGAGCATCAGAAATACACTCTGAACTACTGTAGGAATGCAGGTTCAGAAAGGTCTCAGAGCAAAAGTGCCACTGAAAGTGATATTACCAGATATCTAAAGGAATAGTTAAAAAAATCTGTCATAACTTACTCGCCCTCGTTTGTTCTAAATCTTTATGCTGTTTTTTTTTTTTTTTAAGTGGAACACAAAATGAGAACGTTCAAAGAAAATTGCTGCAATCCATGATCATTTCAATGACCTCGCCCCCTTGTATGATTGCGTAATATTATGTTCCAAGGCAGAAATCCAAGCAGTAGTGAATAGATCCAGCCCCAGTCCTGGATCAAATTACCCACAAGAGCTCTTTGAGGCCACAACATGGCTGTGGGAAACGAACAAAGAGAACAGTGCATTGCCTTGACCCATAGAATTCTATTGAAAGTTCATCACAGTAATACAGCCAAGCATGAACACATAAATAGTGTCTAGCTTATATTAAACCCATAACATTCCTTTAAAAACACCCAAGACAGATATGTAACTGCTAACAGGCAAAAACTTTTTTTTTAACTAAGAACATTTGTCTGGGGACATTGATGAGTCATTTTTCCTGATTACAATAAAAGTGAATGAGAAGACTGCACTCCAGGTGTCTATTCTTGCCCTATTTGTTTTCACACATTGTCTTAGGCAGGACCAGAACAAAATGAACTACAAAAATAATATACTACCTATCATGAGAGTACATGTGACATCATCATCATGTGCTAAACGTGAATCACTCGAGCAGGTGCGGAGGGTCTCGTAGGACTGGGTTGGGTGGTCAGTAATGTTCCCTCTAATATTTGTTTTTGCTAAGCAGAACTACGTCTACTAGGAAACTGAACCTTCAGACACCTGAGCAGAAATGTCAGGGTTGCCAACTTTGGTTGCCTGGCAATAGTGAGATTTTGATGACACGGGTTGAATCATTGACATGCCACTATTGGGAGTTTTAAGGATCAAGCAATTCATTTTATTGTGTCTTAACATATGAAAATGACCCAAATACTAACCAAAAGAGGCCAAATCGATTTTTTTTTTTTTCACCACTAACACTTTTCATGTTCTTCCTGATTCTTCATGTTCTGGGTGTTGACAGCTAGCTATGAAGTAGTTCACCAAAATAGTTTTCATAATTGACTAACCCTCATGTCCTTTCAAATCCAGTGTGTCATACTCCAGTCCAGTAGATGGTGGAAAGGTTCACCTGCTTCTGAAGTTTTAATGCCAGATGGCATTAAACCAATGTAAAATGTGCCTTTCTGACACCTACTGAACGATAACGAGCGCGTCGGAACTTTGGTATTGCACGCGGGAGTGGACGACATCAGGCTGCGCCAGACGGAAGTTCTGAAGAAAGACTTCAGGAATCTGATCGATACGGTACGCAGCACATCGCCTGATATAACGATCATTGTGTCAGGACCGCTTCCCACGTACCGTCTAGGACATGACAAGTTTAGTAGATTATTCGCGCTAAATGAATGGTTAACGTCATGGTGCAATGAGCAGAAACTGCTCTTTGTAAATAATTGGAATCTGTTTTGGGAGCGTCCTAGGCTATACCGTGCTGATGGCTTACACCCAAACAGATTCGGATCGGATCTTCTGTCAGATAACATCTCCAAAATGTTAAATACCTTTTGACTAGTAACCAAAAGTCCAAATCATAGTCTCTGCTGCACCAAATTAACTGATATAAATACTAGTGTAGAACATTGCATAGAAACTGTGTCTATTCCTCGTTTAGTGCGATCAAATAATAAATCTACTGCAGGATCTAGGAAAAATCTAATTGTTATTAAAACAGAAAATGTTGCTATTAGTAAACAAAAACAATTTCTAAAGCTAGGTCTTTTAAACATTAGATCACTCACACCTAAGGCAGTTATTGTAAATGAAATAGTCACAGATAATAGCATAGATGTACTTTGCCTTACTGAAACCTGGCTTAAACCAAATGATTATTTCGGTCTAAATGGGTCTACTCCATCAGGATACTCCTATAAGCACGAGCCCCGTCTGATTGGTCGTGGCGGCGGTATTGCAACTATCTATAGAGATATTCTCAATGTTACTCAGAAAACGGGTTATAAGTTTATTTCATTTGAAGTACTTGTACTACATGTTACGCTCTTAGATGATAGAAAAACATCCCTATTATCTTTAGCCTTGGCTACCGTATATAGACCACCAGGGCCTTACGCTGATTTCCTAAAAGAATTTGCAAATTTTCTCTCAGATCTATTGGTCAATGTCGATAAAATATTAATTGTTGGAGATTTTAACATACACGTAGATAATCAAAATGATACGTTAGGGGCTGCGTTTATAGACTTATTAAACTCCTTTGGGGTTAAGCAAAACGTTACCAGACCAACTCATCGTTTTAATCATACACTCGATTTAATTATATCACATGGAACCGATCCAACCGATATAGATATCATTCCGCAAAGTGATGATGTAACTGACCATTACATGGTAACTTGCATATTACGTACCCCGGTAATATATCATGCTGCGCCGCGTTATCGATTAGGCAGAACAATCCTTCCATCCACCATAGATAATTTTTCAAATTGCTTATCGGATCTGTCTCAGCTGCTGCCTGAACCTAAACAAACAGATGAACTAGACGAACTAACCAGCACTATGAGCACCGTTCTCTCTGGAAAATGGGATATTGTTGCACCTATGAGACTAAAAAAGGTCAGAGAGAAAATTAAAGCACCATGGTACAACAATACTACTCGTGTTCTAAAGAGAGAAACCCGTAATTTAGAGCGTAAATGGAAACAAACTAATTTAGAGGTTTTTAGAATCGCTTGGAAAGACAGTACGTCACGCTATAAAAAGGCCCTAAAAGCGGCCAGGGCTGAGCATCTCCGCAAACTAATAGAAAATAACCAAAACAATCCTAGGTTCTTATTTAACACCGTGGCTAGACTAACAAATAAACAAGCGTCACCTGAACAAAATATTCCGTTACAGTTTAGTAGTAATGATTTCATGAATTTTTTCACTGAGAAAATAGAAAACATCAGATCCACAATTGTAAACGTTCAATCTTCAATCGCGCCTTATAATTCAGCCTCGATTATCACCCCGCAAGAACAATTACAGTGCTTTACAACTATAGAACAAAAAGAGTTAAATAAACTTATCATTTCCTCTAAAACAACAACATGTTTATTAGATCCCATACCAACTAAACTATTGAAAGAAGTGTTACCTATAGTGGAAGAGCCTCTCCTCAATATTATTAACTCGTCTTTATCTTTAGGTCATGTTCCAAGAACATTTAAATTGGCAGTTATAAAACCTCTCATTAAGAAACCACAATTAGACCCAAATAACCTAGCAAATTATAGACCCATTTCAAATCTTCCTTTTATGTCCAAAATATTAGAAAAAGTTGTGTCTGCCCAACTGGGCTCTTTCTTGCAAGAAAATGACACCTATGAAAAGTTTCAGTCTGGGTTCAGGCCGCATCATAGCACTGAAACTGCGCTCGTTAAAATCACAAATGATTTACTCTTAGCTTCTGACCAAGGCTGTATCTCAATACTAGTTTTACTTGATCTTAGTGCTGCGTTCGATACTATAGATCACACAATACTCTTAGATCGGCTACAAAACTATACCGTGTTCAAGGACAAGCATTAAGCTGGTTCAGATCATACCTATCTGACCGCTACCATTTTGTCTATTTAAACGGAGAAAAATCGATCATAACTCCAGTAAACTATGGAGTGCCGCAAGGATCTGTGTTAGGCCCTCTATTATTCTCAATATATATGCTGCCACTTGGAAATATTATAAGGAAACATGGAATTAGTTTCCATTGTTATGCTGATGACACTCAACTATATATTTCATCACGGCCGGATGAAAACGCTAAATTATCCAAATTGACAGAGTGTGTTAAAGATATAAAAGATTGGATGACGCACAATTTTCTTCTATTAAATCCAGATAAGACAGAGGTAATACTTATCGGTTCAAAAAACCGCCCACAAAACCTCTTACAATACAACTTTAACATAGTAGGGTGTCCTGTTACTTTATCCTCTACAGTAAAAGACCTGGGTGTTATATTAGATTGTAACTTGTCTTTTGAAAATCATATTTCATATGTTACAAAAACAGCCTTTTTTCACCTTAGAAATATTGCTAAATTACGTAACATGCTATCTGTTTCTGATGCAGAAAAGCTAGTTCATGCATTCATGACCTCGAGACTAGATTACTGTAATGCTTTATTAGCTGGTTGTCCTGCATCCTCAATAAACAAGCTACAGTTAGTCCAAAATGCCGCCGCTAGAGTTCTTACTAGATCAAGAAAGTTTGACCATATAACACCAATTTTATCATCACTACATTGGTTACCTATAAAGTTCCGTATTAATTACAAGGTATTGCTACTGACTTATAAAGCCCTAAACGGCTTAGCTCCAGTTTATTTAACGGATCTTCTATCGCCCTATAATCCATCGCGCTCTTTAAGATCACTAAATTCGAGGCTTCTGGTCATACCTAGGATATCCAGATCCACCAAAGGAGGGAGAGCATTTTCACATTTAGCACCAAAACTCTGGAATAGCCTTCCTGATACTGTTCGTTGCTCAGATTCGCTCTCCCAGTTTAAAACTAGATTAAAGACGCATCTCTTCAGCCAGGCATTCATATAATATTTTAATCTTACAGTTAAAACCAGGCTCTACTTCATAAACGCCAGAGGAGAACTGGCCCCCGACTGAGCCTGGGTTCTCCCAAGGTTTTTTTTTTTCTCCATTAGGTCACCTGATGGAGTTTTTCGGTTCCTTGCCACTGTTGCCTTTGGCTTGCTCAGTTGGGGATACTTAAATTGATTAATCGATTCACCAGTGCTATTGATCTGCATTACCAAACGTGGATGTTTTACACCAGAAACAAACACTGATGTACTATTTTATTTAATAATGTGAAGCTGCTTTGATACAATCTGTATTGTGAAAAGCGCTATATAAATAAAGTTGACTTGACTTGACTTGACTACTGGACTGGAGTGTCAAGCGCTGCATGGTGGACAGGAGAACAATGGCAGCAGTCATGATTGTATTAATAAAATTGCTTAAAAATCTGAAGATTTTTCATCAAAATTTTAAAATGTTCAGCAAGCCACATACACTTTTTTTGCTGACACTCTTGAGTGCTTTAGTAAGTGTAAAAAAGTGAGGTGTACTGCCATTTTCTGGAATTTGGTTTTGTGTTTTAAAGAAGAACGAAGGTCATACTGGTTTGGATTGACATGAAGGCGAGTAAATGATGACTGAATGTTTATTACTGAGTGAAATATTTGTTTATATTGGCCTTGTATTGCGGTTATGTTTTTATCAAGGTCTCAAACTTGAGCAAAGCTAGGATGCAGGGTCAGAAAAGCTTTTCAAATATTTGTTTCACAAATATAATCAGCAATGTCTGCACTGTTTACATAATGTGCAGTCATCCATCTCTGAAAATATCAAAAATACTTAATATTTTTTTCTACACAATTTGAGTCTGTCTTATTTTTGGTCTGCACAGAAGCAGCATCAGAGGCACACGGCTGGACACAATCCCAGCTACTGAGTACCTCTTTACCAACCCTTACTGTTTCCCATCATTGGGAAGGTCCAGTGACTGTGGATGTATTTATACAAGAGAGAGGCTGATGCCAGAAGACTTGGCATTTAAAAGATTCAAATCCTTGTGTGTGCCTTTACGCAATTACTGTATAATGACTTGGGACTGTTGTTTAAATTTCTTTTCATTTGTTTGACATATCAGTTAGTCTCGTGTCATTTGGATACTAAGCACTGATGTAAGGTATCTAATAAAGAATAACGTCATTAGTGAAGTGCAGATCCATTCAAAGTAAACAGTGGGCAGGTCATGTAATGCGAAGCATGGTAGTGATGTCATGCCAGTGAGGGTGACATCTGACTCAACAAATCAGATACAATTCTTTGGTTAGATGTTTTGGCTGAGGATAGAACATATTTCAGCATGATCAAAGGGTATAGCAAATAAATTTCATGAAGATGTGAACCTGAGAGTGACCTCAGCCGGCTGTACAGTGAGGTACTTACCCAGAATTCTGCCCAACACACTGTCTTATGCTTTAAAAGGTAAATGTGAGCTTCGTTCTCTCAACTTCCCCTAATGGGTGCCAGTAAACACACAGACAGACTGGGCAAGAGAGAGAGAGAGAGAGAGAGAGAGAGAGAGAGAGAGAGAGCGAGAGAGAGAGAGAGAGAGAGAGAGAGAGAGAGAGAGAGAGAGAGAGAGAGAGAGAGAGAGAGAGAGAGAGAAAGAGAGAGAGAGAGAGAGAGAGAGAGAGAGAAAGAGAGAGAGAGAGAGAGAGCTGGTGAAATAGTGTGAGGAAGTCCAGACCTCCATGCGCATCTATGTGTGTATGTGCACTGTTAATGCCATGCCAACAGAATTATATACACACATGCAGACCCAAATACAGTCATGCTGAGCTCTTTGGAAGTTCATTGATTAGAAAAAAAATAGCTAAATTAAAACTCTGTTCCCACGGCATTATGAATTTAAAGTCCACCACTGAATGTTTTACATTTAGATAATTTTGCTGATGTTATTTATGTGTCATTTAGAGGGTCATTCTAGTATTAAAACAGAATGAACAAAAATGGAAAGCATCTCTGCTATTAATGGTTGCTGTGCCAAAAGACCATACATTTAAATCTGCTCTGAGTGCTTAATCTCCATGGGGAGCATTCAGGAAAGCCCTTTAACAAAAAAAAAAAAAAAAAAAAAACTATGGGAAATAAGACCAAAAAGTTACTTTTACCCTCTAAAACACAAACAAATAAACATTCTTAAGGCCAGGATGTGCAGGTCAGTGTGCTTGGATGATGGGAAAATCCTCCTGGATCTGATTCCAATTGAGTCACTTTGGAGCTTTAGGCCAAGGGTTACGGGTCAAAGGTAGTGTCATGAATGCTCACATATTGAACTGAATCAGAGCTTCATGTTCTTATTCAACTTTTGCTACAGAATACAGCTCACAGACACAGCTCTTCAGAAGGACACTTATCACATGTTGGTTCATCTCCTTTTTGAGGGGAATGTAAAAAGTCAGCAAAGTTTTAATGATCAAACTGCACGACAAACAAAGTTATTGTCTCCTAAAATATATAATATATTCTGAACTGCTGAAATGAGTCGTCAGCAATCCCATTCTCACTTCCTGTAACAAAATTGGGTAACACTTTATTTTACAGTGTCTTTGTTACATATGTTACACATGTACTTACCATAGTAATAACAGTAAATGATGCATAATTACATGCAATTAACCCTCAACAAAATCCTAATCCTACCCTAACCCTATAGTAAGTACATGTAGTTCCTTAATATTGCACAGTACTTAAATATATAATCACACTGTAACAATGACACCTTAAAATAAAGTGTAACCCAAATTTGCATAATGTCTTCCTTGGCTGCCTGTGCATGACATCTACTTTGACCTGCCCTTAAACACTGTAGCTGTTGCTGAGGCCTGGACAAGTTTGGTTTATGTTGTCGAAATGTCAAGAAGATTCTGTTTTCAGCACTGCAAATACACTTTTCATGCACTTCAAAAGGAGGAGGACTCACGCTGAAACCACGCAAAAACCAACGCCATCGTTCGAATTACTGCGAATAGAGCACTGAGGAAGCCTCCGGAGCAGATATTTAGATATGGTAATAGGCATTTGGTTTCCGACTCGTGCTGTAAGCGATAGACCAGTCACAACAGATTGGGCCGTCTGACCAATCAGAGCAGAGTAGGCTGGCAGCAAGGAGGGATTTAGAGAAACTCAATCCTCAAACGAACTGTTTTCAGACGCTTTGAGAAATTAGGTTATGTGCAATGTATATTATGAGAACATTAAATTGTTTAGTTCACCAAAAAGTGAAGTTTGTCATAATTTACTAACCATCATGCCATTTCAAATTCATAAGACTTTTCTTTTTTGATTTCAGAATTTCAGAATGTTCTTGAATATGTAATACTGTTACAAACTTCAGTCACTTTATACTGGAATTGTGTCTTTGGTCAACTGGTTTTATTTGCTTAATTACTTTCCTTTTTTTGTTTACTTGAAGAATTACTTGATAAACTCGAAGCAATGACTATTCAGTTGTTATATATAACCTATTTTTGTCTCTGTGGTACTGAAAATGGTATTTGTATTGTCTATTGGTACCATGGCAACTCTAGATCAGATATTGAAATTAGAAAGCAAAAGAAAATATATCATAAATCACACAGGCAGGTGAGCCTGGTAGAATTTAATGAAAACAGGTACATCTGTAAACCTCTCCATACACATCTGTATTTTCCATACATTCTGCAATATACTAACTGGATATGTTAATTTGACCATTCAGCATAAGAGCCCCAGCAAAACTTCCATACATGGTGTTCTGACAAACAGATAATGTATTAATGTATTCTATGTTAAACACTACAGTTGCCTCATGTCACTAATGTTTCATGCTCATCCGGGGGTATATTTGGAGACCATGTCAGGGGTTGCAGTTCATTTAACCTCCCACTGGAGCTGATTTTATTTAGTCTATGACTAATCTTCACAATGAAATATCTCCGGTCCTTGGGAAAAAGCGATAGTCCAAATACACGTGAGGCTCTGGGACTGCTCCCACACAGATACAGCACATATACCCCCAATCCTTTTTTCATATGCGCTCTCTATCTTTTCCCCATAGTATTTATACAGTGTTGCTAACTGGGCTAAAGGGCTGGAGTGGTTGCCATGGTTCATACTGTTGGTTTAGTAACAGATATCTCCCTTAAGGAAGGAAGGAATCCAAACAGGATGGTGGAGAGATAGATTCAGAGAGATGCACTAAGTGGGTGTCTGATAATGTCAAAATTTGAAGTGTCACCCTTGTCTGATGTTTAAGCAAAACATTTACAGTGGCCCAAAAAGTATTTGGAAATTTTAGCCACACTTTAAACAATATGAACGACATTGTATTAGATACAAAGTATCAAACCAAGAGTCACCCCAACCAACAAAATAAAAATTTTTGGAACCATTTTACATTAAAGGTAGGGCAGGCAATTTCGGAGAGGCTAACAATAGCAAGCTAGCTTTGAAAGCATGAGATCTCACCCTCCCACCCTCCAATCATTGCATTTGGACCGAATGCAATGATTGGTCAAACAGTTTTTGGTCCTGAGACTTCCACAGAAGAGTTCTTAGTTCAGTTCTAAGTTCACACAGGTGTCCCATCCAAGTAATCACAGTAATCTACAGAACATGTAGTTCATCACATTGCATATGAACATGCTCCACTAACACTAGACAACCACAAAGTGGACAAACACGTTCCTTAATGTTAAACAGTATGTTGATTATGTTATAATTTAAAACCTAAAAAAAAGAAAGAAAAAAAAAGAAAGAAATTGGTGTGACATTTAGTTATGAAATGCATTGACATTCATATCATTATTTTTGTGTTGCCTAAGTGCCCCAAAGACTCTTTGTGGTCACTGTGTTTATTCACAGTGGTGCTGACATTAGTGCTAAAAATAGCTGCTCTCTCTGAAATAGGTGACTAAATAAAGTGCCAGGGGTGTTCAGCCATTAAAACCGAACCGAATTTCCCTGCTCCATTTTCAAATACATCCTCTTAACCTCAGAACCCAGAGCTAAATAATAATGCATGTGGGAGTCAAAATTAAATATTAATCTGAAAATGAGCATTATATTTAACATCGTGCAATTCACCTATAGATGGCCTACAGAAAAAGTAATTTATTACTATGATGACAAAGCTGTATTTTCAGTGTCATAACTCCAGTCTTCAGTGTCACATGACCCTTCAGATACCATTCTAACTAATCATTTACAAAATCAAAAGTGAATGCCAAGGTATTATTATAATATTTATTATTAAGTATAATTGTGTTTTAAAGTTAAAGGGGCTAATTGAGTTAGTCTAGTGGGCCTAGCTGTTTTTTGTTGTTGTTGTTGTTGTTGTTGTTGTTGTTGTTGTTGTTATTTTGGACCTGTTCCTTAAAAAAAAAAAACTTCCTGCATAACTGAACTGACCTTAAGTAAAAAGAAAGGGGGGAAAAAGCATCATCAGCATCAACACACAGGCCAACATCTGTAAGCAGATGTTGAACCACTTGTTAGCAGTACTATTCGAAAGAAAGAAAGAAAGAAAGAAAGAAAGAAAGAAAGAAAGAAAGAAAGAAAGAAAGAAAGAAAGAAAGAAAGAAAGAAAGAAAGAAAGAAACTGTCCAGCCATAGTAAGTCCATCAGAGGATGTATTCTACACAGATCAGCTACACTGATATCCTGTGTTTATTATACTTTTAATGTGTTTAGATTTGGCTTTAATTGGCCCAGATAGATCATCTTTTGGTGTCTGGCCCAAGTGTTGCCACACGCAGTGTTGCCAGATTGGGACGGTGATTTCCAGCCCAAAAGCTCACCAAAACCCACCCACTACAAGAAAAAAACGCCCAAAATTTTACTGCCAAAATAATGTGATATAATTTCATTACCATGTCATTCAAGGTTGATAAGCACAATTTGTATATCCTTAAAACAAAATAACGATGATAAAATAAAATACAAAATAAATAAATTTTCCAGGAAAACCGATCAAAACAGGGCAATAATTAAGGAGAATTAGCCAATATGACTAAAATGTCCAGATGGACACTGTCAAAACGGCAATCAAGAAATGAACCGATGACTTTAACCCTCGGAAGGAAACACTACAGAACATAACGCAGAATTTAGCAGTCAAAACGGATTCATCGTTGATTCAAACCTTTTTCAGCAGCTGTCAGGGACAAGTAGAGTGCAGTCTGGATGATGGTGTAAAAGTTGCAGATATCTGGTTAGGCTAGTGTGCACATGACCATGGACAGGAGTCGTCCCATATATTTGATTTCAATTCAAGCCATTCAACTGTGCTCTCCTCAGAGTTATATTCACCATCGAGTCATCTCCCAAGCTACGTTTTTAGAGTTGCTCACTATCTCACTCTTTACTGTAGAAACAACTTACTGTATAGTAGGCTATGTCACGTTTGGCATTAGTGATCACTTGAATATACAGCTAAAACTTATCTCACTCAATCGCATCTGCCTGCGGATCGCTGATTGGCTAAAAGTGCGTGCTCGTCGGTGATGTAAACACTAACGCCAGCTGACTCTACATGGGCGTGTGTGTACAGTAATGTCATAATGACTAATTTTATGGACTACATTCACACTTTAGTTTAGTTTTTTAAACAATTAGACTTGTGTAGATGTTTGAAAACCACCGAACTGACCCCAAACCATCCCAAATTTTGTCCACCCGCCCAAACCCTTTATTACCCGCACAATCAAATTCAAAACCGGGGGTACTCGCCCAATCTGGCAACACTGGCCACATGTGCCTCACATTGCATCAAGTAATTCAATCCAGAGCTAAAGAAAGAAGACATGAAAGATATTACAGTAAACAATGCAGCGAGTAAACACAGACTGTGGGTGAAAATTTTTCCTCCCATCGGTTTTTGGTTCATTCTGTTTCCCAAATGCCTTGTGTTTACACAGTTTCCTCCATTAGCACGTCTATGTGAGCGCATGAGATTCACGTGTGTTCGGAAGGCCTGGTTGGGCCCCTCACTTTTTGAGGCACCTGCGCCGTTGACTCAAGATTCAGGAATGAACCCTCTGAGGCTCGGCTTATGAGTGCAGACAGGATCCAGCTGTAATATAAGTGAGAATGAAGCTGGGGAACTGTGCTATGAGAAGAGCTCCACCAGACAATCAATAACATCATACGGACACATTACCTTTCATTTCCTAACAGACATGTCCATGGGATTCAAAGACCTGGTTTATAAAAGCAAACGCCTCTTGAGCTGGAAATATCAAGTTTCCTTTGAGGAAACCATGAAATGTTTATGTCACTTTAAGTAACATGTTTTTTTCATCTTAGAATAGTTCAAGGCTGATGGAGTGATGATGGTTACAGTACCACACGTTTGAGTGGCAACGAGTTAAATTCATGCTTTCTTTCTTTCTTTCTTTCTTTCTTTCTTTCTTTCTTTCTTTCTTTCTTTCTTTCTTTCTTTCTTTCTTTCTTTCTTTCTTTCTTTCTTTCTTTCTGGCAATTACAAATAAACTTATGCAAAATAGCAGCCATTTATATACAATGTAGTCTATTACTTGTGGTGAACACTATTAAAAAATTCATATTGTATGTAAAAGTGTGGGAACCTTTTCTGCTATCTAGCAAAGAATAACCAAAATCTCAGTTTTACTTCACAGTATATCCTGGTTTCACAATTCTCAATATCAGTTTTGATTCCACAGCATAAACTGAATTTCAAACTCTTTTTTTTTTTTGCAGGTAGTCCAATGCTTTTTAAAGGGGGGGGATGCTCATTTTCACTCAATCTCCTGTTAATCTTGAGTACCTATAGAGTAGTATTGCATCCTTCATATCTTCATACAGGCGGGCCGTGTGGGCGGAGCTAAAGCTGTGCTAACGCGGCGAGCTAACAACACACCGAGACATTTGAAGCAGTTTTACTCACCGCCCGGTTCCAACGCACGACCGCGAACCTTTATCATTGTGACTGCTCGATCCATAAGCAAAATCCGTCGATTTGGGCTTTGTTTATAAAACAATCATCTTCGAAATGCAGGAAACAAACAAAAACACTTGCACAACTCCATTGATGCTCTGTAAAAATAAACTCCATCCACTGGTCCCTTAACGCCAGGTTCTTTGGGAATCTGTGCAGGGTTGTCTTGCCCTGGCAACCAAAAACACACTTTGGTGACATTTCGCTCTCTCGCTCTGGTCAGTCAATGTCTCTGTCTGGTCTACGTGTGTGCGCGCGCTCTTCCGTGAGAAGTGCACTTAGGACCCATATAAGGAAATTGCGCCACATCTGACGTCACACATGCCCATACTCGAAAAAACTTTCCGAAACTTGTGACAAACCGGAAGGAGCATTTTTGGCACAGAAATACTCCTTCAAACTTACAATTTAATTTTTGAAACTTTGTCCATGTTTAGCATTGGGAATCCAACTCTTTAACAGTGTAAAAAACTCAGTATGCATGAAATAGCATTTCACCCCCCCTTTAAGTAATTTTATGTTTATTTTATGTAAAGTTTATTTGTTTCTAAAAGTTTATTCAAATTAGAAAGTGTATAGAAAATGTAAAATTAGAATTAATATTGATTAATTTGACACTATTTGCACCTTTTTTATTATTATTTTTTTATGTACAATAAAACTAAAAGCTGAAGATTTTTCTGGTGTATCATTACAAATTGCAATTATCAACCAGCCCTAACATGCAGTAATGCTTTAAACACATTTGACAAGCTAGTTGATAAAAATCAACAATCGGTCAAGAAGACTGATTGGCTAACGCTATTTTCCCACTTGTCTGTGCTCTTTTATTCTTTCATGTAAACTGAAGTGAATAATGCACTATTTTAACTTTAATCAACAAGTAGAATTGATCATGACATTCTCACCTTATTCCAAAAAAATTCGCTGACCCAATGCTGAGCTAGTGAATGTCAGAACTAGTTGATGCACAAAATCAGTACCCTGATAAAGAGGTTGACTGGCAAAAAGTATTTTATGTATTTTGAAAATACAAAAATACTTATCTTAAATGTATTTAAATACAAATTACATTTGATTTTTTCCAAAGGCTTTAAAATACAAAATAGTATTTTGTATTACAAAAACATGTATCTGAAATACTGCCCATCCCTGACTGTAAGGCACTTACAATGGGAGTAAATGGGACCAATTTCTAGAGAAATTAAAAGCAGAAATGTTCTATTTACTCATTAAAAATTGTGAATTATTTGAGCTGTAAAGCAGTTGTAAAAAAAAAAAAAAAAAAAAAAAAAAACAACAGATAAAAGGTTAATTAGCAGTTTCCCCCACACTGAAATCATGTTAGCACATATTATTTAATATTGCGTCTTCAAAAGTGCTACGTATGTCCATCTGAGCGAAACATTAGAATTAGAATCATTTGAATTTGTGAATGAATCTTTGGTCAAAAGAAATGTCAAACACATGAGACATACATCATTGTATGTGGATTCTGTTCCTGAACCTAAGGAGAGTATAAGTTGTAAAGAGAACAAGTGCAAAGTGAGCAAGAACAGTTAACATGTTCCCATACATATCACATCTAGAAGAAAGATTTGGTCATAGCGTTCAGATTAAACAATCAACTCTCTTAATAAAATATATAATTTACATTGCATTGAACAGGAAATGTATCAGAGGCAACTAGGCCGTGTTCCCATTCCCTATTAACAATGGTACATTCCCAAACTTAGCGGAACAAAGAATTCCCTCCACCGTTTCCCCATCGGACTTTTCAGGCTATGGGACTGACAATACCGCACAAAGAAAACAGGTATTTCAATCATTTCGCAATTTGTACGATACCACTATCACTGTCACACATCCCACTAGTAACATCGACTCACAAGTTCTAATATTACATAAAAAAACAAGTCAACTGTCAAACGCCCACAAACTAGAATCAAAACTATCTGTGTTGGTTCATCCAGTAGCTGTTTGGTACATCACTTAGCACGCTTTATGTCTTCTCTCTCACAAAATGACCTGCCACCCACTCCTGTCCCAGCTGTGCTAAAACATTGCTCACCAGCAGACCAACTGGACAACCAGGGCAGAGATCCAAACGTGGGTGGACTGAAGGCCCGCAGCTTGATTCTTGAGTCTTACACACAATAGTCAATTGAGGGAAAGGATCCATTGCTGATTTGGCCACCAAACTAAACTGGATCATTTGTAGATTCCAGAAGATGCCAGTATCATTAGCAGTCATGAAAAAAAAGTGATTTGTGTGTTACCAACTTGCAAACATCGTTGAGGGGATTGAGGGGGATTTGATAGGGAACAGTGTTGTAGAGCTACCAACTGCTAAACAAATAATTTATATGGATTTTCCCAATCCGGTTTAATACCTATTAAGTTATTCACGACACGGAATCTCTCCTTCTTACATATATTGCAACAATCTTTTTTTATTTTAATTTTGTAATTGCTGGACTGGTGAAGATTGGCATTTAAGAATGCAATTTATTTTTATTTTCTTTCATTTGGTATTGGACCCAGCAGGCCTTTTCTTATGTGAACATCTGACTATCCATATTATATTACTACAGATAACTGACACAGCAGTTCTAAATATTAGGGTTAGTAAAATGGTTTAATGTTTTTTAAAAAAGTCTCTTATTCTCACCAGGACTGCATAAAAACAACAACAACAACAACAACAACAAAAAACATTAAAAACAGCAATACAAAATACTATTACAATAACTATTTTCTATTTGAATATATTTTAAAATGCAATTTATTCCTGTGATGGCAAAGCTGAATTTTCAGCATCATTACTCCATCTTCAGCATCACATGATCCTTCAGAAATCATTCTAATATGCTGATCTGCTGCTCAGGAAACATTTCTTCTTTTTATCAATGTTGAAAACAGTTGTGCTGCCTAATATTTTTGTAGAAACTATTTTTTGTCAGGATTATTTTGATGAATAGAAAGTGAGAAGAACATTATGGGCCCTATCTTGCACCCAGCGCAATTGACTTTGTACACCGACGCATGTATCATTCCTATTTTGCACCCGCGCAAAGCGCGCTTTTCCCTCCACAGAAGCACGTCGCTAAACTAGGGAATGAACTTGCGCTCCCTGGGCGGTTCAGCGCAAAGAGGAGGCGTGTTCCGGCGCAAACGTTCCTTCATGCTATTTTGCAGGTTTAGAAAACAATTGCGCCACTAACCAGGAAAAAATAGTTTAAAGTCAGTTATTCGTAATGCTATTTTAAGGGCGCATGCTTGGCCATAATCAATGTAGCGTGTGCACAACGCACATACACTTTGATTCTCTCATCTACACAGAAGCAGCAGTTTTCAGTTTTAGATAGATTTACCCAAATTATCATACGCCTTTTTAACCGAAGTTAATTTGGGTGGGTTTCTCCTTCCCCAACGTCCCTGACGAGAGCGTTGCTCTCCTTGGCTGTGAACCGCTCCCCAAATCCGCCGTTATAATAGGAATCCGCTTTAGAACAAACGCGTCTGCTCTTAAAGGGAATGTGAGATGACGCTCTGATTGGTTTATTTCACGTTACGCCCAAACCACACCTATGAATAATGAAGCTACTTCAGACCAACCCATTTTAGATTTGCGCCTGGCGCAAGAGTCATTTATCCCGCCGGGAAAATAGCAACAGCACCAAGACTCGCCCACAAAGTTACTTGCACTTTGACACTTGCGTTTCAGATCGTTAAAATAGGGCCCTATAAATGTGTTTTGCTATCAAGTTTGATCAATTTAATGCATCCTTGAAGAATAAAAGAATGCTGTGAGCATGTAAGATATGCTGCTGCTGCTGCATAAATAGTTATACATAAATCCCGAAGCAGATCTAGGCAGGTGGAGCTGGGGAGGTGAAGGATAGCACACTGCAGGACTAGCTTAACAAACAATGAACCAGAATATTTAACTGTTGAGCAAACCCATTGGCTGCAGGATCAGCAGAGGCCAATCAGCTTGCGCCATGCGGTAATGCGGTAATGAAGTGATTGCTTGCAGATTGCATCCTCTGCAGTATCATAACTGAACTAGATACATTCTCCAAATAAAATCTATACATATAGATTGTTTCCAAAAATGTAAGACTTCACTGTGCTAAAACCTGTGGTGACATTTCATATGGCAGCTGAAAATTAGCAGGACAGAAGGGCCTGAGCAGGGAGGGAGGGAGGGAGGGAGGGAGAGAGAGAGAGAGAGAGAGAGAGAGAGAGAGAGAGAGAGATAACATGACCTGATTCTATTCACTATGAAGACATGAGAGACTAAACTGTTCCTTCCTTTATAAGAACTAGATTATTGTTATCTCCCAAAAAGAGAAGGAGAGAAAAGGAGTGACTGATAGAAAGCAGGATTCCTCGCCCTATTTAAAAAAACTTTACTTATATGTCACAGAGAGAGAGAAAAAAGGGTTATATATATACATATATATATATATATATATATATATATATATATATATATATATATATATATAATTATTATTATTATTATTACTTCACCTGCCTATACAGCGGGGGAAATAAGTATTGAACACATCACCATTTTTCTCAGTAAATATATTTCCAAAGGTGCTATTGACATGAAATTTTCACCAGATGTTGATAACAACCCAAGGAATTCATACATACAAAGAAACCAAAAAAAAAAAGAAAAGAAATGGTGACGTGTTCAATACTTATATCAACGCTGTATATATAGTTTTAATAATAGTAATGTCATTTTTGACCCTGATCTTTATACAAGCTTGTCTTTCTGTGGTGCACCCGTACCTGGCAATAAAGCTCTTCACATTGTAGACAGATAAGATATGATAGGATGAGACTGACTGACTGATTGTGAATCACTCCAAAGCAAGACTTCCTCTCCAGGAAATGTGCCTCTTCTCAGACAGGCAAACAGATGTTTCGAACATACGTCAAACCTCAAGTGCATCTTTTCAGCGGCCTTCAGCTTGGTTCCTTTCAAGTCACTCATGTTGATTACTCTTAGATCACTGTTTAGACTGCCAACCGAGTGGAAACTACAGGTCTAATTCCTGTGTTGAGACTAAAATAAAAGAGCCATGGCCTTTAGTAAAACAGGGGCATCTTTATCATATAGCCTTAGTAGACCACATATATCTAAAATGGCTGGAATGTAGGGTTTACTACTGTACTGTGAATAAATGCCATTAAGTTATTTATGAGTCCCTTATGACATATTAGACAAAAGTAATCATAAATACATTTTTATAACTCAAGGTCACTTTTCTTTTTTTTCTTTTTTTACTTTCTAGTATATTGTGTAGTTTAATGGAAGCTAAAGGCCTATGAATCTATTTTGACCTCCACATTTTCTTCTTTGGAACTAGCATTTAAATAGAGAGGAATGTTTGTCAAGACAGGAAATGTCAAAATATATAATATGTCCTTAAAGGAGACTAATCGTCAAAAATGGAAAAATCCAAAACCCTTGACAGGAAGGAAGAAGATAAGCATTCACCATTAGGAATTTGTTATGGAAACTTTTTCAATGAAGTCGTTAGGGTTTGTGTTTCCAGTGAAACGACAATTTACAATGCACTAACAGGGTTTTTGTTGGAAAAAGCCATGAAGTCTGAAAGTTATTAAGGATGTGTGTATTTTGCATACTTGTGCATTTAAAGAGAGATTTAAAGTCTGATGGCTGTAGGCTGGTGTACTGTAAATACTTTGCAGTTGTCAACTGCTGGGTGGGCGGATGGATTGATGGATGGATAGACAGACAGATATATAGATCTCGATGTTGTCCCACACTAGCAATAACAGAGACAGGACTGTAGTCTCTTGTATGTGGGGGCAATGCTTTTCTGTTTCCATGAGATTCATTGCAGTTGTTAGATTGCACCCACCCAACTAAAAGTAAAAAAAAAATCTCTCAGTGTTGCAGTCCCAGTTGCATCTTGTGCTTGTGCTTCTCCCTGTCTACAAAGCTTCTTTTGTTTGTCTATGTGCTCTTTAAATCTGAAGAGACTTTTTCCAAGACTCTACAGCTGAATATGGAAAGGGCACAGACAACGTGGAAGATAGAAGGGGTGATATTTAAAGGAAATAAAAAAGTCCTTTGAGAAACAAGAGAAGAAAAGTCTCTTTCAGTATGGAGGCATGAGGAAATGAAGATGGCATTCGGGAAATACTTGTGGTATCTGTTTGAAGGAGGGAAACAGAGAAAATGTTCCATAACATTACGTGACATATCCAAAAAAAGATATCAAAATAATAATAATAATGCTGGCTGAATGAATCTCATAGAGTTGCAGTCTTCAAAATAAATCCATTTTTAATGTAGTGAGAGTAAAGGCATGGACTAGAAAGTGTGTGATTAAATGGACAATGAGAGCAAACAAGAAGTTCAACAGATCTTTCCACCGGGACAGACACAGGGAATTCAAGTACTCCATTACTTCCTCTCTCACACAGACACATGGAAGTCTATGAAAAGAGATGCAGGATGCACAGCCTATTTACCTGGAACATGGATCCATTTATAGAGAATCTGCTTTTTTCTCACAGCCAAAAAAAGAAAAGAAAGATAAGAGCAATTGTGCCTCTTTCCCACCAACAAGAAACTATCATACGAAATTATCTGTTGAAACGTATCGTATTACACCACCTGAGAAAAAAAAAAAAAAGAAGAAGCTAACTGTCCTGTATGTGTGTCTCTTTTTCAAAACAGTGATGGAGTAGTGAATAGTGATATCATTTTATTCACTAAAGTGTTAACATTTCTTCTTCCAACTAACAAATCTCAACTCACATGACGAATATTGCTAATATGGTTATTTTGGCTGGCAGGCACTACAGGTCCATAGTATTTCATAAAATATCCTCATAAAGTAACAGCCAAAAAACAAAACAAAAACAAAACAAACAAAACATTAGATACAGTAAATAATGTTCCTTTATAGAACACAATAGAAATGTGTATAAATACAAAGCTTATCATATAAAAAAAATTAATTAAAAAAAAAGTGTTTGATACTTTGTAATGGGAGGGGGAATAAAACAAAACAAAACAAAACAAAACAAAACAAAACAAAACAAAACAAAACAAAACAAAACAAAACAAAACAAAACAAAACAAAACACTCAAGGATTCAGTTAGGCTGTGCAGTGCCAGTACAGTTACATTCATAAAATGTATTAGACAATTTATTGTGTTTAATATGAACCAATGGATGATCCTATAAGATTCATTTGACTATTTTTCTCTGATAAAATACCGCTGCGAATAAATCTAAATCATCAAACTACTGTAGATGTATTACTTTTTCCTGTACAAATAAACACTTCAAGTTGTATTAGGCCATAGAAATAATACTATAAAATGTCCACAGTTCCTCTGGCCAAAAATATATCCCTCAACTTAAATGTTGAAAATAAACGTCCCTGTCATTATTACACAAATTAGTTTCAAGTTTATTTCCTGCTGGCCTCACATGTCAAGGCCGGACAGAGGAGGGTTCACAATGGACCCAGTGGGAGACATGAACTGTGTCCAGACATCTGTGTGGCTGTTTTTTTCCCAATAAACATCATTTATGAACACATACATCAAACTAAGGACTACACAAAGAGTGGAGTGGAAAAGTGTGTTTGGCTCAAGTAAGATGCTGACAGATCCTGGAAGGAAACAAAATTGTGAAATTTGATAGTAATTTTGTATGGAATAATTTTTGCTCTCTTTTGAAATTTTCCACCACAATGCTGGAGGTTGCCAGGGCGCTGCTATGCAGTTGCTAACGTGTTTTTAGGTTGTTGTTATGGAGTTGCTAGGGGGTTCTGAGAATTTTCAAGAAATTGTGTCTTAACTGCAGCCTGCAGTTATTTCAATCAATTTATATCAATCCTTCCCTTTTCTATCGTGTGCTATCCTGAATGATGTCTGAAACTTTGTATTAGTAGCACTTCTCATGTTATTGCATTTTTAGATTAATTGCTTGTTGTATTCCTCATTTGTAAATCGCATTGGATAAAAGCACCTGCTAAATTATCAAATGTAAATGTAAATATTCTGGGTGAATGCTTATATTTAGTCCCTGTATATGGCTAATATTACAAAAAATATCAGAATGTAATTGGTTTAACAATGTAAATCCTGTCGTGCATTACAACTATAAATCAAAGTGAAAAGCTGACTTATATATAACAGAATGTCAGACTGAACAGAAATATGACTTTTCTGTTGTGTCATGTGCGTCAGAAATACAATCAGGGAGTGTTTGTCTACAATTCCTTCCCTTTTGTGTTTTCATTTATGTTTAACAAAAGGAAAAAATGTCTTTTGGAATGAGCGCACTTTACCCTCAGCAGTCTTGGCACTTTATATGGCTCAACAGAACAATCAAACCCCTTTTCCTCCTTTACAATGCAGGAAAAAAAGACAACCAAAGTGACATCTCAAGTCATACTCACGAGGCCCTTCATATCCTGATATTTGCTAAGGAATGTGTTTCCTCTCTCCTTCACCCTCCCTAAGGAGCTTTAATTTTACAACAGATGATGAGAGGTCACAGATTTGGTGAACAAACAGCCATGTCTTGTACAGCCGGAAACACTGTCAAACACCTAGAATTCAATTCTGAATTACTCTGTAAAAAACTGAGATCTCGAATAAATGAAAAAAAAAGACATCCAACTTCAGTGCAGTGCAGTGTTTAACTTTAGTGCAACTTATCTGTTATTTAAAGTTGCTATGTACTTCAGTGAACATAATCAGTTCAATATAAGTTTAACAAACTTCAATTGGCCTGCGTTTTGAAATGAAGTTTTATGTATTCTTGATGTAGTTAGTTGGAAGTGTAGTACAAGATAATATCAATATCATTTAGCACTTATCCATTGAAGTATTGCATTTTATTTACTGCATGCAACTGCAGGATTAGTATGCAAATGAGATTGTTTCATTATATTTTAGGGATGTGCATGAGTCCTCGAGTACTCTGAAGTGACAGCGACGATCGATCATGAAAACGATGATCGCTGTGACTTTGAAAAATAGATTTATTTTTTTCTGATTTTGGGGCTGTACCTGAGGTCTGATTCGTTAGCACATGCATTCCAGACCGGCGAAATAAAGTTAATTGAATGATGCCTAAATCACTTTGATCATGACAATACTGTTAACTGCAAGTGCCAATCTGTCATATACAGTACATAACATTAATTCTTTGTGCTTTAGTTGCCTGTGTTTCAGCATTACACATTCAGACAAGCACAATCAAGTTCACTAGTATAGATTCACATCCTTTTGTGTAGATGTAAGTTACTTTTATAGTGTATATATTTTGTTAATTTAATATATGATGACCTTTGGTTGAGTTTATAAACCTGCTAGGAAAGCGCTTCAGTTTACCGGTGTTCATTGACCCTTCAGCGTCTGCTCAAACAGCACTGCCCAACATTATTGACTGTGATTGGGTTTTTTGAGACAGTCATATTTCTTTTAGATATTATTATTTTTTTAAACATTGGTGATAATCCAGCAGTGTTCTTTTTTTTCTTTTTTTTTTTTCAATGGTAGGCCTATGTTTTAATTAAAATCGTTTCTCATCATGGCTTGGAAACTTGATGTCACTTGATAAAGTAGATACAAAATACAATTAAGTGCAAGATGTGCAGCGCCAATCTGCCATATGCATAACATTACAATGAGAAACCTATAGAATGTTGTAGAATGATTATAGAATGATTTCTTTATGCTTTAATGTTTCAGCGCATTGTCACGGGGAGATCACATCCACAATGGGAGTAACACTTTCTGACTAGTACGTAACTCTGTTCAGGTTCACTTGCATTTGGGTCTTTTTGCCCAGATAGAAGTTGTAATGTTACTTTTATGTTGTGTATCTAGGATATCAAATATGATGTGTCATATAGAAAAGGCTTCAGTTTACTGGTGTTCATTCACTCTTCAGCTTCACCTAGATGTTTCTTTTTCAAAAACATTGATGCATTGTCGATAGTCTAGCAGTGTTTTGTTTCTAGTCATGTTTTCATATTTGATGATGGACACGCCCTTCAAATCCAACACAATAGCACTGGATGGATAAAGACACTTAGGCTGAGCTATAAGACTGAAACAGACTTACCCTCGCACCCTTCTCAGGATAACACTGACACCCTCCGCTGCAGTCTCTCCCCCCACATGGTCCACTGCTCTTCTTCACTCCCTGAAAGAGAAAAGAAATTAATTAAGCCACATGAAATGACACAGTACATTTGATTCACATCATATTTAGCCTTAAGATAACAGAGAAGAATGCTGCAAAGTTGTGATGTTGTGCTAGAGGCTATCACTGTACTGTTGGTTTTTCTAATGTGGCAGCTTGACGTGAATCTCCATCATGTTCCAGACACTGCAGCTGTGCTTGGTCAAACTGTGTCACTCAACAGACCATAATTTATTTGTTTATTTATCTTCCTGGTCATTTAAAGGACAAGATCATTTCAAAAATATCCATGAGAATGTAAAATGTTTAACTTACCAAAGGTACAAATATATATATTCCAAATTTGGAAGATAACTGTTGGTGGTTTTATTTAATTAAAACTTAAACTTTTACTTTTTCTTGTGTTAAGACAACATTAAAACTTTTAAAATGCCTTCATCCTTTATCTTTGATACCTTTCAAATGCATTTTATGTATAGCTTTTATTGCACAACCCTAATGCCAGACCCAATCAATATTTAAATATGGAAATTCATTATTTTTTAACTAAAATAATCTGAAGCATCAGAATCAGAGAAGAACATACTTGAGATCAAATATGAGATGCATATGAGAAACATGCTTAAATCTTAATACCCATCTTTAAATGTCCTTCAAAGCATGTCTAGTTAGACTAAGTTAGCTATGGAATTTCACCATAAAGGAAAGTTAATAACGTTAATAAAGTACATAACATTAACCCATAACAGGAATTCAGTTAAGGGAGTCTGTAAATTACTGAGCTAATAAATACATGATTTATTTTTCTCTTTGCAAGAGGGGACCTCATTTTTGGAGGGTCTCATTCAATGACGGCAGTATGTCTGCTCACACCTACACACTGATCCCACATACTGCTGAAACAGTTGTGTGTCCATGAAACCTTTAATGCCAAGACAAAACTGTCTGCGACAAAGTGTTTCAGAGACATTCCGTCTTGTTCGTCTGATATGAGATGCTGGACAAGCAACAGACAAAGGCCACATTGAGCCTCTTGCCTCAAGTCACAAAGAAGACCTCAGAAAGATTCATGATTCTCTAGCAGAAAAAAAGACTAAAGTTATATGTCCTTCCTCTCGAATATTCACACTGCAGAGCCCAGATTTATAATACACATTTTTAACATTTAAATATTTATCAAATATGTGGATAAATAGTGGATAGAAGATAGTGTAGCGAATGTCAACCACTAAATAAGGTAAAGGTGTGGAAATGCTATTTTCTCTGAGCACTGTTAGTCCTGAAACAGTGACTCCATAGGGAAGCATTGTCTTACAGAAGGTGGGAAAGATGACAAACTAAAAAGCAGCACAAACGTCAAGGCAACCTAAACAATAAGAGTGGCCAGTTTCAGTTTATTGCTAAAAAGTTGATGATTGCAGCAGATGATGAGAGGAGTATTGTGTTCTATCCTGTTCCACCCCACGCATTCCCCAGAAAAAAAAAGACCTTTTCCTCCACTACCTGGAAAACATTTTCCAGCTAGTCTGAGTCAATGATCACCTGATTAGCATTTGTCTGCTTCCAAAAAGGCTTAAAGTATATGCACTCAGGAGTGTGTTTTTGTGTGTGAAGGAATGGGGTTTTCCAAATCAAATCACCGGAGGACAAAGGGTAATGAGTAACAACAGTTAATGATAACTAAGAAAGCTTGTGCAGTTTCATTTTATCCATTCCTGTAATGCCTGTACTGTGACAGGAGCTGAGAGAAAAGTTTCACACAGACATGATGAATTTATTTGCTGTTCAAGTGTAATGAAGGCAAACTAAAAAAAAAAACGAATGAGAGCAGGATCCGAATAGGAATGAATGAATGAATGAATGAATGAATGAATGAATGAATGAATGAATGAATGAATGAAAACAACACCAGGGAACACAAGGAGCAAACCTGGAGCAGAACTGAGAATATCAAACAAACAAGACCTGACAAACAACACAGGAAACGCTGGGGCTTAAATACAAAAGGGCTAACCATCTAACTAGACACACTTGAGAACAATCAAGACTAATGAACAGGGGAACCAATGAACAAAAGGACTACAACAATGGCACAAGAAACAGGATCAACAGAAATGTCTTTAATGTCATGTTTGATCAATTTAATGTATCTTTGCTAAATATAAGAATTGAAAAAAATAATCTTACTGACCACAAATTTTTGAACGATATTGATTTTCGCCACTTTGATCGTTGAGACTAGTGCTGACGTAAACACTCCACCTTTAAATAAACTACAAATTGGGTTTAAAATTTAAAGTGTTTATAAGTGTCCTTTTCATACTTGGGGACTTCATATAAAGTGAACAATAGTATCTTTCCAACTAAAAGGGATGTCCTGATACAGTGTGCAGTCTCTTCAGTCCTCGCAGAAAGGTCAGAAGGCTGCCATTAGGCCTTTGGCTATGTCTAGGCCTAAACAAAAATACCCAACTAAAACAGAGAACAAAAACACAGACGCACATTTGCAACTGCAAAAGCCAGAAATGTCCCAGACGACACTGACCGCTAAAACAATAATGAAACTAGACAACAGAGGCATAGATTAATGAGGAACGATCAAGCAACCGTCTAACTATGAAGCTCAAAGCCACACTGATATAAAACAGCAGAATGAAATGATGCTTACACTGCTTACTGTCAGGAGGTTGTTGGTTCAATAGCTTGACCCAAACTCACATACCTGCAACTTCCCTTTTAAATCTCTTTTCACATGTTGGAATGTTGCGAAAAATCTGCTTCAAACCAACTATATACAAACCAGAATCAGCTGTAGTCTCAAAGCACACTTAGAGACCATAGGGCATGCCATGTATTGTAGAGCTTTTCAACTGTCAGACATATTTATGGTACATATTTAAAAGGCATCCGAGTCTCGTTGTCATGAAGAGGCAAGTTGAGTGTTCAATAGGCCTCATTCATTTAAAGACATTTTAAGGCTCCTTAAATAAGAGACAGAGGGAAGTCTATGCTCCATTCCAGAGCCATGACTTCAGACTGGCCTGAAACTATGTGCATTCATCTCTGATGATCAACAATTATGCCCAAATTACATATAATCAATGTCTCAGAGACCTATTCTATTAGTAGCTGAATTTGAACACATGCTGTAAATAATGTCGTAATGAATAACTCTTTGTTAATTTTTTTAGGAATTTCAAACCTTCTGAGAAGTACACTTTCACAAATATTACAGAATTTCTTAATGTGAAAATAATATACTTAAAAAGAATACACTTGTATTATAAATTAAATTTATATTAAATGCTATAAGCTGCACATTAGAGTGCTTTTTTGAGTGCACTTACAGTTAGTATAACTTAAGCACATATTTATATGTAATTCTTATAATTACTTCTATGGTCCTTGAAATATGGTTAAAGTGCACTGCCGAATATACAAGCATTCGTGGTGCACTATAGTTTAATGTAATTTCTATTAACCTTGTATGTCATTCATTTCAATATATTTGTAATTACAATATTTGTAAAGATGAAGTTGCAATTTACATTATTAACTTCAAATGTAATATTGAATAACAACACTAAATTTAAAACATTCAAAAGTATAATCAAGCAATTTTACATGTGCTTTAGTGGTCTACACATCAAAATGAGTGTACTTATTTAAAGCATGACAAAGTTTTATTAAAATGTGTTTTAAAATGTACTTTTTAATTTGACATAATAACAAAGTGTACTTAAGTGTAGTCATGAATGTATACTCTATTTAAGTGGCCTTTTATTTGACTTCTTTGCCACAAGGGTGGCGATGTGCCAGCAAAAACCCATATTTAGTCTAGAACTTGTCTTAGACTTTATGAAGGAAGTGCCAAGTGTCAGAGAGATTAATGTGTCTAATAAAGAGAATAGAGTCAGATAACAGTGATATGTGTCCTTTCTCAAAGACATAACCTGTCTCCTCCTCCACGCTCCATCCGGTCTTGTTTTGACGCTATAGAGTGAGTGTTCAGTGAGGTTCAGATAGGCCTATCTCTAACTGTTCCTCCTCTACAAACAGACAGATAAAGGGAAACTATTACATTTGCACAACATAAATAAAACAATACTAAGGGCAACTTTAAGGTTTGAAGTGTTTGAATCATAGCATCATATAAATTAGTATCAATTGTGTGGTTAAATGACATAAGACTCTCACTGGGTGGCCATTTTAAAATCCCCACAGTTAGACATGAATTTGTTTGATATCTCTTGTTGGACATCACCCTTTGCGGTGTTCACTAGACAGCGTGATGACATTATAAGGACTCGAGCACCACATGTTTACATTACTGTGTGGGCACATGGCAGGAAAATGACTTCTATCCCATTTGTTTAAATGAGAATGCGTTCTTACGATAAAGAGAAAGAAACATCCATTTATGGACGTCAGTGTTTGCCTGTATACACAAAGACAATATGACTCATGCTGTTCTCAATGTACCACAGTCATAACTCTCTGTGGTTAACCACGTAACCATAATTCCCACAATAATTTCAACACTGTTGTCTAGCCTTGGCTGAACCATCTAACAGGTGTCTGGAACACACTGGGATCCAGATGCTTTAGGCCTTTTCTACTGGAGAGTGAAATCGCCGTGAAGACTCATCAACAACACACACACTCACACACACAAATGCTGTACAAACACAAAAAAGTTTTTGGTTTATGCTTGATTATAGACTTTAGTTATGGTAGATGCTAGGGATGCCACAATTCTCAATATAATATTGAACCGTTCGGTACGACATCCACGGTTCAATACGCGCTTGTGAATTGCGGTTTTTTCGGTTTTACGTTTAAATAATTTATGTGCGTTTTATTTCTCTCCGAATTGACTGTTTGTGTGTGCCTGTAAGTCTACAAGCTGAAAAGGAAATTCCCCGCGAGTAAATATTCAATATGCTCTAAATTTAGGGGGCGCTTAACCATCATTCCACACTTTAACATGGCGAGCGGCGGTGAAGTGAGGCTACAGTACGAGGAAGCGCCGGCGTCTTTCAAATCCGTGGTGTGGGGACATTTCGGTTTTGCCGTTGAGTATAGTGCCGAGGAAGAAAAAACGGTAAACAATAAAAATAACTGTGTGCAAGCATTGTTTTACACGTGTAGCCTACTCAAACGGAAAGACTTCCAACATGACTGCACATCTGCGGCGCCATCACCCAATATCACTGTCTGAAGGCACAAATATGTTTATTTGAAATGGTCAATTTAAAGGGGTCGCACACCGGACGCGCAGCGCCACGTCTTTTAAATTCGAAAACATTATTCTCTATGAGTGTACGTAGCGCTACACACACCGTCGGCGCCTTTCGGCTCAGGACCGTGTTCAAAATCCTGCCGCGCCACAGAATGCCATCTATATAGTTTTACATTAAATGTACATTTATTTGTCTCAAATCGTCGTTAATGTATATACTGACTTCACCCTGTGCTGCAATACATTTAGTTTTACATTCATTCACAGAAATCAGCTGCTTGAATGAAAATTGCTGATGTTATCGGATTTTCAGGTGACATTCAGTTAACGGACGCTCTGAGGTAAAGAGATGTCAGTGTTAATTGTATATTATACAATACACTAAGAACTAGTGGACTTTGCTTAGCTTTTAAGTAAAATAAAGGAGTATTGCAATAAATCGTTTTTATTTTTTTCTCCTTAACCTCTTACTGTTCCTACTGCCTAAGCACAGAATAACAAAAAAACACTATTATGTGTCAAGCCATCAGAACCGAACCGAACCGAAAACCGTGGTTAAAAAACCGAGGTATGTATTGAACCGTGGGCTAACTGTATTGTTGCATCCCTAGTAGATGCCATATTTAATGCATCACAAATTAAATAAAGGTTGTGGAGGAGAGATGGATAGTCTGCTCAGTGGGTTGTAATGTTTTAAAATTTGTTGTAAAATGTTAAACTGAGGAAATATCATATATATATACAGTATATATATATATATATACAGTATATATATATATATATATATATATATATATATATATATATATATATATATATATATATATATATATATATATATATATATATATATATGTATGTATGGTTACGTGGGATCCAGATGCTTTAGGCCTTTTCTACTGGAGAGTGACATAAGACTCTTTTAAGAAGACCTCTTAAAAAAAAAATATATATATATATATATACAGTAAAATCTTTTTTTTAGATTTTTTTAGAACAATGCATTGAACCTACCGTACATCTAGTCCTTGTTTAAATAAGCAACAAAGTTTCTAGGTTTTCAGGAAACAGTCAAGTCTAGTTAATTCTCTGATGCATCATAGTTAAGCATTAAGTTACGTTGTTGTACGGCAAATGCAGTCCAGATTGTTAGATGAAGACAGGAACGTTAACAACGTTTAACAACGTCTTTACTACCTTTCTGGGTAAAAGCTCTCGGATTTCATCACAAATATCTTAATTGTGTTTCGAAGATGAACGAAAGTCTTACAGGTTTGGAACGACGTTAGAGTGAGCAATTTATGACACAATTTTAATTTTTGGGTGAACTATCCCTTTAAATCTGTTTTTGTTTTTGTTCTGAACCAATGCACTAGAGACAACCAAGATTTCCGCTGTGAACATTGTAAAATACTGTAGGGGTTTCCATAAATATGCTATATGCTGTTTGCAGATGACAGCCTCCTGACGGGGAATTAGGACATCCTTTCTGTAATCAATTCCAGGTTTGAAGCAGCTAGAATAGTTGTTTTTCATTTTTCAGACCTTTTCAGTGCAATTTCTTCTCTTTCAGTAAGTGCAGTGTTTTTATACAAAACGTATAATGGAATGATCAGTTAGCCTATGTAATTTTATTTCTGCCTATTACAAATTATATACATAGAATATTTCCATTAATGTAGTGACAGGAAGTGATGACAAAAGACTATCATAAATTGGAGCAACATCAGTATAGTTTAGAGTGTGTCCAGAGCTGTTTGGATATCCTGACATCCCCGTTAAAACACATTAATGCACTACACTGCAGACACCATTTGTGCAAGCTACTGAATATTACTGTAAACATAAAACATTAAATATTAAATATTTACATTTTTTCAACAACTGTTGTGTTCAAAAGGTCTCTAGTGATTGAAGACCTTGAGATGGAATCTCAGTTTACAGGCATAAAACAACATTAAGGTGAAGTATAAACACATCCTTCCTCATAGCAAACCACTCCCATATACATTACAAAGCTATGAATTTTTGATGTTTGCACTTGTATAAAGCCACTTATGTCTTTACATTTAGTCAGATCCAAACTGGAGCTGTACCCTGACTGATTCACTTATTGGAGGGAGATGATTTGTAACTGAATAGGACTTTTAACAACTCAGCTGTCTGCTTGAACAGTGACCTAACTCCATTTGGTCAAGAATCTCAGATCACTTTAAAGCTTTCTGAGCACTGACTTTTTGCCCCCTGTTGACCTTTGACCTTTGCTGAGGTCTCGCCTCGGCTTGGGATCCTGATTAGAAAGATGATAGAGGACAAGTGCTACTGTTATGAGTTATGAGCTTAAGTGTTAAGTGTTTTCAGGATCTTTTTTCTTTTTAGTCTATTATTTTACAGTATCTTTCTTATCTTTCTTTCTATATTTGATTTAATAATTTTATTTTCATATACATTTATATAAGATTATATGTGTTGCTTGGTGACGCAAGCTTGAAACTTCTTGGAACTATTGGCCATGTTTTGCAGCTTGAAAAACCGTAACCAGACATCTTGTTCGACAGATTTAAACTCACATCAACCGCATAAGTACTGTAGCTAAATTTGTCAAAGCATGTGTGCTAACCATTAGGTCGCGGCTCTGACAGGATGTTGTTCCTGCTTTCAGTAACATCAAAAACAAGAGTCTGAATACAATTTGCAATAATTGTACAGTAAATCAATTTCTCTCGCAACAGATGCTAACTGTTTAATTCCCAGCACTTATTTACTATTCAGGCCAGGCACAAAGCGGTTCCTGAACAACACTATCATTATACGGCCACCCGAACCGAAGACAAACTTCCCTCTGAATCACCACTTGAATATTTCATTCATTCGTTTTGCCCTTTTCCCTCTACTCTGGTCATTAGGGACATCAAAAGCTCTCTTTTTTTTAAGGAGCACCAGTGGAAGTTCTGGCTCAATTTGTACACGATATGTGATGTATCAACCAATGGAGTAAAAAAAAAAAAAAAAAAAAACAACACTTTAAGGAATATTCAGAGTTTATTAAAATATTGACAGAGCTTAATGTTGATCATCAAAACAAAATATTTCAGTTAGTCCCTCCATTTCTTAAAAAAAAGGAAAAGGTGAGGTTACGTGAGGGATTTAAAATGGAAATAAATGGTTCCAGTGTTTGGAGGATTTAAAAGCAGAAATATCGAGCTTGAACATTACATTTCATATAAAAAACAACAACAACAAAAAAAAAACACTTCAGGTAAAACTTATATTATTTTCTGTATTATCTGAGCTGTTTTTCCACATAATATATGTGGCCATTTTAACCGTCACACTGTAATGGCAATGAAATTGTAAAATTGGCTATAATTTTACACAGAGTAGGTTAGAGGTTTTTTTTTTTTTTTTTTTTTTTTTTTTTTTTACACACATGTTAACACATATCGTTTTTTTTTTTTCTCTTGTGGCTATACTATTGAACAGTATTTTGATGTTTATTGTCCCAATTATTATTATTGTTTTTTTTTTATTAACTTTTTAAAAATGTACTTTCAGTTTAAGGGGAGACACGGCAGGCAAAAACTTTTTTTTTTTCACTGGTCAATTTTGAGATTTTGGGCTATTTGTCTTAGCCCAAAATGTCCATTAACATGTCTTCTTTCAGACTTGTGGTGAAAAAAAGTCCAAAATACACATTTAAGTCTTTATTTTACTACGCTTTATCTATTTGCGTCTGTAGATTTCTCCTAAATTCAACAAAAGTTGGCGTTTCTAAATCAACATGCCGCTTCGTGATTGCTGTCTGCACCCTGTCATCACATATACCGTTGGAAAGCTCTCTCTCTCCTGTACAAAGTTGTCGGATCCAAATATGGTCATTTTCTTTTTTATCAGCAACCAATCGTGAATATACGGGAAAAATGGGGCATTCAACTCTAAAAGCAAAATCTCATTGGCTGATGTCAATTTCTGACAATGTGATTCTGTTTGTGTGTGTCTTTTACTTTTTTTTTTTTTACTGGGGTTCTGTTCAGTTGAAGGTCATAAATGCTGTGGTGGTTTGTATTGTTGTTGCTAATGATTTGATAAGATATTGTGTCTGTAGTAGTTTCCACTAAAAAAGTATGAATTTTTACAATACAAATCTTTAAAGGCCGTGTTCTCAAAATGTTTTTTTTTCTCATACTCTGAGCCAGAAATCTCCACTTCAGTAACACTTACATACACCAAACTTTCCAGTTGTATTCCTATCCATATTTTTAAGGTTTTTACATTTTATACCTAAAAACGGGGTGAAAATTGATTTTTTTATGGCTGTTGACATTTTTTTTTCTGATTAATGGAGTGATAAAAAGATATATATTGAATCCCCTCTGTAAAAACCTTTGACTCTAATATGTCAACAAAATGAAACAAGAATTTTGAATCTGGCTTTATCCAATGTTCAGAAATGTATGCAAATTAGAGCATATTTAATGAGATAATAACTAATTTGCATATTTAAACATAAATATTCTAAAAACTTGTAAAACAAAAGCTATCTGTCTTAATGTCAGTAATCGACTGGATAAGTTTCATGCTGATATCTATTAGTTAATAATAGAGATAAGTTAAGATACGTTTTTCCTATTCACCTGGGGTGTCTCCCCTTAAATAGGCATGATGCGTCTGTGTTTAATTACTCCAAAGATTCAGAGGAGGACTGATGGACTGAGCTGGAGGAGGGATCCATACCACCTGCCAATTAAATTACTTTATAATGAGTTTCTATGAGAGTGGAATGTGACCTGTGTGTATGTGTGTGCATGTCTGCATGTGCGTGTGCTTGTGTGTGTTGCTCACACAGGTCAGTGGGAGTTCAGTGGGACTATGCTGTTTCACATGTCTGAGGGAGTGTGAGCAGCAGCTGGGCTGTAAAGTTCAGAATACCAACACACTTTACGAGTTACTTCAGCATTTCACCATGACGTCCTGCTGATACACATATGTTCTTGTGTAGCATAATGCATGATACTGTGTAATAGATTTCGACCACACAAACAGACAATCATGACTGGATCAGCATGATTTTGTTTATGACAACGGTCACATATGGCATGTTGTGATATCCACCTTATCTTTAAAATCACAATGACATCCAGAAACCCTCCACCTTCCCCAGCTCCACCTGTATAGATCTGCTATGGGTAATTCATGTTTGCTATTGTCCAGCAGCAGCATGTCTCGCTTGCTCACAGCAGCGTATCGGTGTATTGGCAGTAGCAAGTCCTGTGCTGCAGTGTATCAGATCTATTCCGCCAAGACCAAACATATCAACATTGTCTTATCCTTTACCAGTTGTCATGACAGAAATGAAATTATATAAAATCTTTATCATGAATTAATCTTTTTTTTTTAAAGTAAATAAACTAAAATAAATAAATAAATACAGTATATTTGAGTGCATGCATTTGAGTGCCTGTAAATGTATTGTTAATGCATTAATTCTTGTGAAGCTACAGTTACAGTACAGTAGCTTCCTCAAAACGTCACATATGAATGTGTTTAAAGGGTGAAGGAGATGGTCCTCAATGCAGAACATGAAATCCACGGGGAGGAGTCGGATCCAGATCCAACTCCTCCCACCTTACATACCTAAACCTACCAATCTCCACCCCCTGATCCCTAAACCCACCCCTAAACCTACCCATCTCCACCCCTAAACCTACCAATCTCCACCCCTTATACAAGATCCGACTCCTCCCCCCGGATCTTGTGTACTGCATTGAGGTGCTACTGGGGTGAAGGCTACACCTTTCAGAGACAGAAAGCTATCTCAGCTATGTAAAGACACATGGTTTACCCATTAGCCCCCAATACAGAGCATAACAGTCTAGGATGATCAAATCTTAAAATCAACCCACTTATCTTTAATCCTGTAAAAATCACAGTTATGCTGTATGGTTTAGAGTCCAGCACTTTAAGGAATTATGTTAGAGATACTATACAGATATTGCACAAATATTTTACATATGGAAATGTCCATATTAAACAGTCATTAAGGTAAAATACTGTAAGCCTTGCAGGGCTAGTGCCCAACATGGAGCAGAGGAGTTTTGTATAAACCTGATTTTTTTTGTGCAATGTAAATTAATGTTTAAATTAATGCTAATTCCATTTGATGTTTACATGTTTTTCAGGTTAAACCACATATGCCTTACACTATCAACAAGCAACCAACACTAAAATATGTTGTTCATATAAAAGGGGTGGTTGAATATGATTTCACTTTTCTAACTTTAATTAGTGTGTATGTTGCTGTTTGAGCATAAACAACATCTGCAAAGATACAACGCTCAAAGTTCAAAGCAAAGGGAGACATTTTCTTTTATAGAAAATGCTTTTTAAGGACTACAACAAACGGCTGGTAGAGACTAGTGACATCATGGACCCTAACATTTACATAACCCCCACCCCCGTGAACACGATTTAAACATTATCATGACAGAATATGCTAATCAATGACTAGAAGATAACTACACATAAACTACATAAATTCACCAACTAACCAATCAGAATTGTTGTCTACATATTGTCACAGACACAAAAACGGTGCGTTTTTGCTCACCCTCAAAAAGTGACAACTTTAAAATGCTATATAAAAATATCTGTGGGGTATTTTGAGAAAAAACTTCACATACACACTCTGGGGACATCAGAGACTTATTTTACATCTTGTGAAAAGGGCATTATACCACCCCCTTAACAAACACAACCATTCAAAATTGTGTTTTTAATAAAATTAATACTTTTATTCATCAAGTTTCATTAAACTGATTAAAAATTAGGCTACAGTAAAATATATGCATAATGTTTTAAATAATAATTTCTATTTTCAATATGGTTTCTGGAGAAGAATAGCACTTGCTTTAATAGCATGAAATGCCATCAAATGCAACATGGAAATTGTGATCTCTCCTTCTAAAGCAATACATTCAATTAGTTTTCCCTTCAGACGTTGACTTTAACGCAAGATTGTAACCTGCAATCCTGTCTTATAAGGGGTTCAGAGGATCTGCCTCTTCTGAGACAGTGCGCCAGCATCCCATCTACCACGGACAAAGACAGAAAGCCGAGGATGCTGTGTAAAAGAGTGTATAGACGGCCCCTATGGGTGCACTCTGAGTCACCATGAACCATGAGAAAAGAAATTGTCTAAATAAGAAGATCAGAGTATGGCAAGGTAGATTTGTAATTATGTGCGTGTGCGCACACAGATGTGTTATGTCTGTGCCAGGTACCTAAAGGCCAATTCACACTGCACGACAGACACAGACCAAGGGCGACACTAAGTCACCAGATTACAGCTTGTCCCTTCTCAGACATTTTAACGCCGATTCAGCATGCTCAATAGACGAAAACAGGATCCGACAGACTCTGACAGAGGTAACACACTGATACGACAAAACCTGATGAAATGTCTGTTGCCGTCTGTTGGCGCAGTGTGAATTGGCCTGAAAAAAAAAAACAGACTTTGGGTTTATTTGTCAGATTGTCAAAATCTCACTTAATTTTCAGCCAGTAACTTGACATGCGTTAATATTTTTGGTCTCAAAATGAAGGTTTTGGGTCTTCAAATGAAGATGAGGTTCTAGTGAGCTTTAAGAGTGAAGAGTAAAATGATTTTCAACGCATTAAGCTTTATCATGAACATTAAAATTTATAGCACTGGGCAAGCTCCAGTGATAGAAGTGAGTTGTTTTTTTTTCTGCCGCAATGCATAAAAGTCAGAATGGCAGGTTTTCAGCCTTCTCTCATGTTGAGGTGTCTGGTCTCTGAATCAGTGGCGGCTGCTGGTCTTTCAAAGAGGGGAAGCTCATTTTCGGCCTACATCATAAAAATAATTCATTTATTTATACGTAAATTCTACGTTCCTTTTCAAGAAAATGCTCTGTGAAAAATGTATGTAATAATAAAAAATAAAGGTATAAATAATAATATAATAAAGTATAATAATAATGCTACTCATAATGTATATTTTTAATTATTTTAATAATTATTTTTGAATTATTACTAATAATAATAATATAAAAAATATAATAAGTAATAATATAATAAAGGTATAAATGTATAATTGTGTGAAATGCATTATAAAAATAGGCTAGCAATTTCGACAAGCAAATACCAAGAAATAGGTTGCAGCAGTTTGTCTTTGAAAAATCCGCGATGGGACTGAGCTCGAACAGCTTCAACATCAGCGACTTTTTATTGTATAAAATCGCTGTCAATCAAAAGGAGATGCAGCCTTTCGACAGACCCTCCAATCATCACGCGGAAGCCCGGAGTCTGGGCCAGCCCACTCCCCATTCACTCCCAGAGACGCTGAGCGTCCGTGGGCGGGACATAATCGCAGCATTTATCCAATGACCGTCTAGTTTCGAAGCGCTGAAAAAAACTGTTCGAAGAAGCCCCATAGAAGTCAACGGACGCTGGGCTTCAACAGGGAAATGCACTGTGACGCTACGGGAATGTATGATAAGGAGATCGAGTCAGCCGACCTGCTGTATGTAACTGATTCTGAACGAACTCGTCTTTGAGATGAACGTTTTCTAACGCATTTTAGTCAATAAAATGTTAATACAATAGTACATATTTGACCATTCATTTTTTGACATTATAGGGGAAGCCGAGCTTCCCTTGCAGTCTTAAAGAAATCGCCACTGCTCTGAATGGAGCTGCAAGTTCAAATTCCACTTCTAGCAAAGGATTTTACACAACTAGAAGTAAAAGCTTATTAAACCCTAACAATATTCACAACTTTAAGTGTTATTATTACTATGAGACTTTTTGCCATCGGGAAAGCTCCAGAGACAGCGATGACCATCAAGGTGCCAAACTCAAAGGCTTTCTGCCTTCTTACATGTTGTGGTTCCTGGTCTTCAAATGGAGGTGTTGAATGATATTCAAAGCAGAGTTTCTGAAATCGGGCAAGCTCCAGGTGACCATCACCGTTTTTTTTTTTTTTTTCTCTTTTTTTTTTTTTTTGCTGTTTTGAGTATTCTGGTGTCCAAACGAAGGCATTGGTAAAAATCCCACTTCTGACAAAATGCTTTTAGAATGACAAAACTGGAAGTAAAAACTTGAATGATATTCAAAGAAGTAAGTGATATCATTATGATGAGACTTTTTGCCATTGGGTAAATGATAGTGATAGGACTGACAATCAAGTGTGCTGCTGTTTCATCTGAAAATATTTTGGCCAGTTTGCCACATAAAGCTGTCATATGACTTCAGAAGACTTGACAATGACCAGTCGCATTTGTTTTTTTTTTTTTTTTTTTTTTAAACATTGACAGCTGTATTTACTGCATGCTTTCACTGTATGGAAAAGAGCAGCATGAACATTGTTCAAAATTACTCATTTTGTGCTCCACGAAAGATGTAAGTGAACAATTCCTTTAACACAGTCTCAGTATGAATATATGTGTGTGAAGGAGAGTAGTAATAACTTTATAATTAATAGACTGAGGGTTATAACGGCTGGTCTCTCTCATCTGACAGAGTGAATAAGTGCTGAGAAAAACAGCTAGCAGACGGAAACTAAGAACATTCCTTTGGCCCTCTCATGTGAGCAGCTGTGGGTCTGTACACAGGATATGCAACTTGCAAGTCCCAGTTCCAAAAGGAAGTTTCTAGAAACCTCTGTACTACCAAGTTTCATCTAAACCACACTGAAGAAGAGCTCTTGGTTTAATTTAGCAGGGAACACAAGAAAACCAGTACAATGGAAAGGAACCAAAAATGGTCACACAGCTCATTTTGTATGTGGGAGACTAAACATGTAACAGAAACCAAAAGATTCATAATATTGATGTTAAGTTAATATTAGCTTATATGCAAGGACAAGTAAGCCATTATCAGTTTTTTTACCCCCCCCCCCCCCCAAAAAAAAAAATTAACACTGTGGCACTGTGATGCTATCCATCCCCAAATCACTACAGCAATGTTTATTCTGTAAGAAGATTCCTTTTGAAGGTTTTGCCCTAGTTCTTTGTCTTTTTCTGCATCCATATAAAGCCTTTCTCTCACTATTATAGTGAAATGGTTTCCAGATGGGTGATATCCATCCACTCTCCAGCAGGAAAAATGAATAAGAAACAGAGCAACTATGGGGAGATAAGCAAAGAAAACTGACACTATATTTGGATTTGGTTATTCCGGTTGTTGTGCCGTGTGACAAATTAGAATCGCTCTGGAGAATAAATTCCATAGGAATCCTTCGAGGAATTACGGATGGATGAAACAGGGAGAGATAGAGATAGATAGACCAAGTGCTGGGGGAGCAAGATGGGAGGAGAGGAAGGGGAGAGTGGACAGGACTGGGATATCTCAGAAAGAGACAAATTAGAAAAGCTGCCAAGCTTTAGGACTGTGAATACTTACAGCTTGTAGAAGAACTGCTATTTGCCAGTAGTACAATTGTCCATTCAAAGTCAAGCTGTGTACTTTTCTTGTGTATAGTGAATATAACATTTTGCATTAAGGGTTCTATGTGATAAGCCCTCATAAACAACCAGTAGATTTGAGGATGTAGGAAAACCTTGATCAGGGTATGTGATCAGGTCACTTGATCAATTAAAAATGTATAATGCATGTAGTGTAGCACACTTTGTCGTTACAGGACCTCACATGCATTTGAAATGGTTACTGTTGCATAATGTGCACTGTTTCATATGTTATTTAATAAAACAGCAGGGAGTATTGCATACTGTGCAGTATGCATTAAGGAGTATTCTACTATTTGAACATGGGCTGCATCTGAAACTGCATATACTTCCCTACTATATAGTAGGTGAAAAACAGTATGTGACTAAATAAGTATGTCCAAATTCACAGTACTCATATTAGGCAAAAAGTACCCGGATGACCAACTTCTTCCAGTGAGATTCTGAAGTGTGCATACGATGGACACTTTACTATCCCATGAGGCCTCAGGAGAGGATTTATGAATGGCAGTGAAGCAACGTAACTGATACTGGTACTGTAGGTCACATGATAATGACAACATGGTGAATGTAGTACGTCCAGATTACATTAATAGTATATAGAACATACTTTTTTAAGGGTCGTGAAGTAACTACTTATTAAAAATAAGAACCTAGCCTTAGTCTTAGCCAAACAGAATACTGATCAGGAGCCAAGTATGTGAGTCATTTTATTGGTCAGACTGTGAGAAAAGAACTGTAGTGGTCTTATAAAAAAAAACCCTTACACATGGAACCAGCTGATAGAGCTAAAACATAGTGTTTTACATTTCTGGACAAAATGTGAGTAGTGCTTGTCTGCTAGGGTGTTCTGGGTGTTTCCTGCTGTTCGTGGTTGCTTACTGGCCAAAAAGCCCTTCTCTCAAGACTAGGGTTGGGAATCGTAAGAAATTTTCCGGTTCCGGTTCCGCCAAACGATTCCGGTTCCGGTTCCCATTCAATAAAAAAATATTAAAACAGCTAATAAAAAATAGTAGTAAGGGAAAAATCCACAATCCTTTTTGTGTTTATTTCTAATACTTGTCAAATGAGTTTAACAGACTGGTATAATGTCAACAAATTCAACATATTGTTAAGCAATTTTTGCAAAAAAAATATTAGTTTTTCTGAAGGAAAATAAAAATTTCTGCATTCTCTAGAATAATTTGGGACCTCTCCTATAGCTTATTGTATAATCTCCAGCAGTGGAGAATACCCTCTCAGAAGGGGTAGAATATGCTTGAACACCCATGTAAGATGTGTGTAGAACAGATTATTTTTAAAATCGTTTTGAATGATTGTTTCATACAGACTTTACTTGTTTCGTTACTGGATAAATCAGCACTCTAGCAGTTAATAAACAGAACTGCATGCGTTTTGTGGAAGAAGCCGGATTGCATTGTTGCTGGAGCTACTTCTCTCTATTTATGTCTATATGACGAGTCACGCAGGCACTGGGCTACTCCGCAGCGGCTGCGATCCGCCAGTCTAAAGTATAGTCCGAGTATAAACGCTTATTGCAGGCTTTTAACGTAGTAACTCAGGATAAGTTCATGATGCACTCGCTCGCTGTATATATTTTGTAAATTCTGAACACAAAAAAAGTTACGGACGTCTTTATGAATGTTTTGAAGCATCAGATGTAATCGATACACTCATTATTTGAAGGCAGACTTTCAAAAGGTGATTTACTCTATTTTGGTTGCTACCATAGACATCAGTGTTTATACTCGAATTATAAACTTTTATCTCAGTACTTCTGTGATCATTTGAATTTTTGTAACAGAAATATTGATACTGTGATTGTAAAGCTGTTACATATTGACAACTGCTCTCTCTGGGTCAGCGACAGCGCAAACAGATTTGAATGTTCAGGGGTGAGGTTTTTGTAAATTTAGGAATAAGATCGCGTGGGTGTTTGAATCGAGATATTTTAAAGATTAATCGTGCAGCTCTCTTTAATACTCTCTCTCTCTCTCTCTCTCTCTCTCTCTCTCTCTCTCTTCTCTCTCTCTCTCTCTCTCTCTCTCTCTCTCTCTCTCTCTCTCTCTCTCTCTCTCTCTCTCTCTCTCTCTCTCTCTCTCTCTCTCTCTCTCTCTCTCTCTCTCTCTCTCTCTCTCTCTCTCTCTCTCTCTCTCTCTCTCTCTCTCTCTCTCTCTCTCTCTCTCTCTCTCTCTCTCTCTCTCTCTCTCTCTCTCTCTCTCTCTCTCTCTCTCTCTCTCTCTCTCTCTCTCTCTCTCTCTCTCTCTCTCTCTCTCTCTCTCTCTCTCTCTCTCTCTCTCTCTCTCTCTCTCTCTCTCTCTCTCTCTCTCTCTCTCTCTCTCTCTCTCTCTCTCTCTCTCTCTCTCTCTCTCTCTCTCTCTCTCTCCCTCTCTCTCTCTCTCTCTCTCTCTCTCTCTCTCTCTCTCTCTCTCTCTCTCTCTCTCTCTCTCTCTCTCTCTCTCTCTCTCTCTCTCTCTCAAAACATATTTGAGTAAGTTAGCGCGAGGGCTTTTCAGTGCATTCATTACTATTTTAATATGAGGTGAGACGTCGCTATTAAAGGATAAGCTCCCAGCACTTCGCCCCACAGCGCACCAGAACGTTTTCGGAACCGAAACG